>NC_059215.1:19947046-20268713 GCF_020615455.1 Coregonus clupeaformis | reverse complement strand
CCCTCGTTTGGGTGTAGGGACTGATCAGAGCCTGAAGGTAAGGAGGTGCCGTTCCCCTCACAGCGCCGTAGGCAAGCACCATGGTCTTGTAGCAGATGCGAGCTTCAACTGGAAGCCAGTGGAGTGTGCGGAGGAGTGGGGTGACGTGAGAGAACTTGGGAAGGTTGAACACCAGACGGGCTGCAGCGTTCTGGATGAGTTGTAGGGGTTTAATGGCACAGGCAGGGAGCCCAGCCAACAGCGAGTTGCAGTAATCCAGAGGGGAGATGACAAGTGCCTGGATTAGGACCTGTGCCGCTTCCTTTGTAAGGTAGGGTCGTACTCTGCGAATGTTGTAGAGCATGAACCTACAGGATCGGATCACCGCTTTGATGTTAGCGGAGAATGACAAGGTGTTGTCCAGGGTCACGCCAAGGTTCTTTGCACTCTGGAAGGAGGACAAAACGGAGTTGTCAACTGTGATGGCGAGATCATGGAGCGGGCAGTCCTTCCCCGGGAGGAAGAGCAGCTCCGTCTTGCCGAGGTTCAGCTTGAGGTGGTGATCCGACATCCACACTGATATGTCTGCCAGACATGCAGAGATGCGATTCGCCACCTGGTTATCAGAAGGGGGAAAGGAGAAGATTAATTGTGTGTCATCTGCGTAGCAATGATAGGAGAGACCATGTGAGGATATGACAGAGCCAAGTGACTTGGTGTATAGAGAGAATAGGAGAGGGCCTAGAACTGAGCCCTGGGGGACACCAGTGGTGAGAGCACGTGGTGCGCCACCTGGTATGAGCGACCTGTCAGGTAGGACGCAATCCAAGAGTGAGCCGCACCGGAAATGCCCAACTCGGAGAGGGTGGAGAGGAGGATCTGATGGTTCACAGTATCAAAGGCAGCAGATAGGTATAGAAGGATGAGAGCAGAGGAGAGAGAGTTAGCTTTAGCAGTGCGGAGAGCCTCCGTGACACAGAGAAGAGCAGTCTCAGTTGAATGACCAGTCTTGAAACCTGACTGGTTTGGATCAAGAAGGTCATTCTGAGAGCGATAGCAGGAGAGTTGGCTATAGACGGCACGCTCAAGAGTTTTGGAGAGAAAAGAAAGAAGGTATACTGGTCTGTAGTTGTTGACATCGGAGGGATCGAGTGTAGGTTTTTTGAGGAGGGGTGCAACTCTCGCTTTCTTGAAGATGGAAGGGGCATAGCCAGCGGACAAGGATGAGTTGATGAGCGAGGTGAGGTAAGGGAGAAGGTCTCTGGAAATGGTCTGGAGAAGAGAGGAAGGGATAGGGTCAAGCGGGCAGGTTGTTGGGTGGCCGGCCATCACAAGTCGCAAGATTTCATCTGGAGAGAGAGGGGAGAAAGAAGTCAAAGCATAGGGTAGGGCAGTGTGAGCAGGACCAGCGGTGTCATTTGACTTAATAAATGAGGATCGGATGTCGTCAACCTTCTTTTCAAAATGGTTGATGAAGTCATCCACAGAGAGGGAGGAGGGAGGAGGAGGAATAGGAGGATTCAGCAGGGTGGAGAAAGAGAAGGTGGCAAAGAGCTTCCTAGGGTTAGAGGCAGAGGCTTGAAATTTAGAGTGGTAGAAAGTGGCTTTAGTAGCAGAAACGGAGGAGGAGAATGTAGAGAGGAGGGAGTGGAAAGATGACAGGTCCTACTACTACTACTACTACTACTACTACTACTAATAATAATAATAATAATAATAATAATAATAATAATACTGTACTATGACTTCTGCTCAATGTTTTTACAAAGTTTGGAAGCGTCCTGCATTGACTATATGTTGTTTACTATCTACATCATGATGTGATCTACACTTGCGTTGTTAGGTACGAGGCTCGCCTTCACCCTGGCCAGCTGACCCTGCTCCCCATCACCCGGCGGGCGGTAGGTGCAGATGGGGACATGGTCACCTCGTCATCCTTGCCAGTTGTCATTCATTTCTCAGACGGGGACGCAAGTGTAGAGAAACCTCGCAGCTGTGACACCTTCACTCTTTTGACTCACAAGAATGAATACCAGTGAGTGACCATGTAAAACCCATTCTGAGACTAGGGTGGTAGGTGTTTAGGATGAGGGAAGTGAGTATAGTGAAATTAGGTTCTGTGTTCTTGCAGTCATTTGTTTTGTCAATGAAACATTTTCAAATGTTAGTTAATCTACATATCTAAATATAGCAACAACGTTGTAACTTTTTAACAGAATCATGTTTCAGAATAATGTATATCTGAACAGTTAAGGATTGCTGCTACTAACACACCCTTCTCATCACTGTATGTATTGCATAAACATACCATAAACACTCCTAATTGACAACATCTAATACCATACATTTAGATTTCAGTTGTTTGCCCAGTGATTGCCATTGTTTGCTTACTGCCAACAGAGGCAGTTAAGATGAGTTATGTTGATGTTGATGTATTGCAGGTTCCAGGTACCTGTGACAGAACATTCAAAAAGCACAGAAGCCATCCAGAAGGAAAGGGATGCCTGGGTCCAGGTCATAGATAAGCTGTGCTTGGATTGGAAACGCAGGTCTCAGTCTGAGCACTTCTATGAGGAAAACAAGGCTTTAAGAATCTATGACAATGTCAAAGACATTCTGGAGGCGAACAAGTCCACTGACAGACAAGGCCTCAGAGGAACAGATCTTGTCTCCAGTGCAGATAATCTATCGGCTGGAGAAAAGATTGAGAGTAAACCTCCAACCTCGCCTCTCCCAAAACCCAGCAGCCCTGTGAAGTTACTAGTGAATGTCCCCTTCCCTGGTCCTGTCCTTTCCCCTGCACCTGCCCCTGGTTCTGTGCCTGGTCCTGCACTTGTTCCTGGTCTTGTCCCTGTCCCTGTCCATATCCCTGTCCTGGCACCTGTCCTTGATCCTGTTCCTGTCCCTACCACTGTCCCTGTGCCCATTCCCTCAGTGGTGCCAGCTCTCCCCTTCATTCCTATGCCACCTCCATTGCCCTTTAAGCCCAGTAGAAAACCCCTAACAGAGCGGACCAAGGCCTTCCACTGGGATGAAGTTGGTTCAGATAAGGTACTACTACGGTTTTATTTATCTCTCTTTATTAGACTACATTAGGTAACCATGTAATATAGTCATGCACATTGACAATTATGTTATATGATATTGCATTATGTTACATTATGGTATATCGCCATTTATACACTGGGTGGGTCGAGCCCTGAATGCCGATTGGCTGAAAGCCGTGGTATATCAGGCTGTATATCACGGGTATGACGAAACATTTATTTGTACTGTTTTAATTACGTTGGTAACCAGTTTATAATAGCAATAAGGCACCTCTGGGGTTTGTGGTAAATGGCCAATATATCCCGGCTAAGAGCTGCACTCGAGCCTTATTGCTTAAATATGACGCCACACTATGACGTCCAATCCATGAGAAGGTTTTAACATGCTCGTCTGATAGTTTGTAATGATGAGGAAGTACCTAAGTTCCACTTCCTCATTTCCTTGAACACTGTAGGGAATTTTTCGCTGCAGTGTCTCTGTACATTCCTTGATCATTGCATTTCATAGAGAATACAGTTTGTCTTTGTGGTGATTATGATTGTTTTCCCGGCAGATAGAGAAATCATGCTGGGCACGGGGAAATGCTGGGAAGATTGAAATTGACACTTCACGCTTGTATGAGCAATTTGCAGTTCGAGATTTGGGAACATTTGGTGGGATCACCGAGCCCAGCAATAACCTTCACATCATGCTCAACACGAAGGTTGCTCACAACTTCAGTAAGTAGCTTTACAATGACTTGTATGGCAGTTTGAGGTGAGGTGATAGGCCAACTATGTGCTCTATTTTCTTCCCTGGTTGCACACAATTTATTTATCAAGTTTCACCGTCGTGTCGTCAGCACACTGGGTGATGGTGTTGGAGTCGTGCGTGGTCACGCAGCTGAGGGTGAACAGGGAGTACAGGACGGAACTAAGCACACACCCCTGTGGGGCCCCCCGTGTTGAGGTGATATTACCTACCCTCACCACCTGGGGTTGGCCCGTCAGGAAGTCCAGGATCCAGTTGCAGAGGCAGGTGTTCAGTCCCAGTGTCCCAAGCTTGGCGATGAGCTTGGAAGGGACTACGGTGTTGAATGCTGTGCTGTAGTCAATGAACAGCATTCTCACATAGGTATTCCTCTTATCAGATCCAGCAACATTATTTTCTCGCTGAAAACAGATTTGTTTGAAACTACATGCAGTGCTTGATTCCTGTAGTTGAGTTGCAAAAATAAGTAACACCTTTTTGCAACCACCAGATGGTAGTACTTAATAGGAAACTATGAGCTTTACTTAGGCGTATTGACTCACTCTCCATCTAATCTCCATACCACATGTATTTGCTTGAGAAAATATGCCAAAAATGTTGTACAGTAGCTACATAACAAGACGCAAGAAATAAACAACATTGAAAGATTAGGTTGAACATTGAAGCATTGGAATAGAATTAGGCTTCAACCCAAACTCAAAGGGAGTTTGCATAATGACAGTCATTTAGTGAATATTTTAGCTTTCTTCTGTGAAAATGCCTAAACAGGTTAATGCTATGAGACATTGATCACTGATTTAATTTTAAATCATTTTATTCATTTAGCAGAAGCTATTATCTAGAGCGATTTACAGTAGTGAGTGCATACATTTTCAGATAACCATCCTTGAAGGCTAATGGTGCTAGTTTCAGTGTAGATACAGATATGGGTTGTCCTCCCCTGTGAACTGCACTGCGTATCTACAGGGGGCAGTCTGAGATTATCAGAGCCTTGGTAAAGCCATAGAAATATAATTAATAGAATGAGCTTGGATCCTCTAACCCTGGCAATTAAATGGGGACGCCCGATCTATACATTCTATTTCTATGGGTAAAGCTACCATATTTTTTCTTCTTCACTTAATGGCTTTGACTGCTGTTCAGTGGAGCATCTATGACTTGGCGTAGTTCAAGGCGACCTGAGACCAATGGATAAAGTGTGTGCGTGTGCGCGTGTGAGAATGAGGAAGAAAGGTTTTAGAGAGTTCTCTTCTTGCAGGTCTTCAAAGTGGCACAGAAAGAGTGAAGTGATACACATGTGGTGCAGCAGAGAGGGTTGTTAAATGGCATCAGTACAAGTGTGCAGGCTGGCAACACAATTAGAGTTTGCATGGCCATGAATTATGGATGGAGCCCTGTGCGACAGTTGCTATGAGCGTCTGTCATAGGATAGGACAGGATAGGATACACTCCAAGTGTGCTCCTCTCCTTTCTGTGCCCTGGAAAGTTGTGCTCTGACTAGGCAGTCCCATGTGGTTCAGTTGGTAGAGCATGGTGCGTGCAATGCCAGAGCTGTGGGTTTGATGCCCACAGGGGACCATTACGGAAATGTATGCATTCGCTACTGTAAGTCGCTCTGGATAAGAGTGTCTGCTAAAATAACGTAAATGTAAGGCACTGTGCTTGGTGACTACCACCTGTGGGCAACTCCAGGTGATGCATCTCTCTGCCGCCAACATGAGAGAGGGAAAAGGGTGCTGAACACACCCACACACAAAGATGATGCTTGCTTTAGATGAGTTCTGCATGTTCATCAGCAGGATCTCTGCTAACTAGCTGTTGTCTATTATTTTCTTGTTGCGCAGGAGTATTTTCTCTATTTATCCAAGGAGCTATAGCTAATATTGTGCGACTTCTATTAGTGTATTGTAAATTCCAGTAAATCATTTAGATAAATAATTAATGGTTATTATTATACATGGTTCTTACGGTATAACGGTTATGTACTGCATTTGCAATCATAACACTCTTATCCTTAATTACATAAAGTGCTATGCATATAGCTTACAGTTTTACATTCAAACAGATGGTTATGAACTGCCTATATCCAGGTGGCGGTGTTATTATGAGATTAAGAGCATTTTCCCTACTAGCAGTGAGCTTGTATGTGGTCTCGGTGGGCTATAGCCTGTCTTTATGCCACAGGCAGGCTGCATGACATCGCGTAGATAAGTGCAGGGGAGGCATGCAGGATGGCCTTGGACAGGTGGTTATGGTGTTGTGTGTGTCTTCATTCCTTCAAGAAAATATCTGAACCCTGAGAGGAGATAAACAGAACAGATCTACTTATTGTGGGTCTGATACTATGTAGTCAATAACCACTACTCAGGGCACGACTCACTCTTTTTCCAGGTATTACCAACGAAACACACTGTGTTGGACTAAATTGATTAGAAAAATATTGAATATCAAAGAGTGAAGCACATTCTATATAGCTAGTTACAGATGCAGGATCTTAATTTGATCACCCTGTTGCAGGATAACTTTCCTGTAATGCAGAACATTTAAAACTTGTAGTGTATTTCATTTTTTTAAAGGCTTCTGAAGTTTGTAATTTCCACTTTGAAATGTCAGACTTGATTTTCCCTTACGAAAAATGTATCAAAAATGTAAATTTATTATAATCCACATAATAATTCCCATTTCATGTTGCTGCAGGATTATTTTCCTGCTGTAGCAAACTGGCTCAAATTAAGATCCTACATCTGTAGCAGAAGAAGATGACGCTAGTTGGATTTGCTAGATCCTTTTATCTGTTTGATAGCTTAGAAGGCTGCAATGATCCGTTTTCTAAGACGAGCAAAAAAGACTAGTTAACCTCATACGATTAATCCATTAGATGTTTCACACAGAGAGAAAAACATCACCAAGGTCTCATATTGAAATACCCCACTCAGTTTTAAGAGGAAACATTTTATTGTGCACCATCCCAGAGCTTGCCCTTCTTGTACTTTTAAACATGTGCTTAATTAATATGGTGATTGATTGAACACGAGAGTTCCCTAGTATGCTCTTATGTTAGCGTGTCTAATCAAGGTTGTGTTGAGAGCATAATCCAGTGTCTAATTGATGATGACTGAGGGTGTGCCCCAAATGGCACCTTATTCCCTACAGCCCTATGGACCCTGGGCAAAAGTAGTGCACTATGTAGTGAATAGGATGCCATTTGGGACACACCCTGAGAAATGACTGGATTATCAATTAAAAGTACACCTGTGGTTCACTCCACCCCGAGTGGGATACACTCTACATTTCTATATCCTAATTTGTCAAGATAAAAAAAACTGTTTGGCCATAGAGCAAATTAACAAGCTAAACTGTCTGTTTCTAAAACGTTCTGCCAAGGCTAAGACTAGGCAGCAGCATAGCAACATCAGGTAATTACTTTAACACTTAATCTGTAATACAACATCACCACCCTTAAAGGCTTAGTGCACAAATAAATGTGATTTTCTTGTGTTTAAAAAAAATATATATATATTTCTACACTATGAAGTTGGAATAATACTATACAATTGTGAAAATGATGATAATGCACTTAGTTTAAGAGCTGTTTGAAAAGACCACCTAAAATTTCAGCCTGTTTTGGTGGGATAGAGTTTTGGCCTGCCTGGTGACATCAGAAATGGCTATTTTCTAAGGGACTGTACATTATTTATAATGAGGGATACCTGGAGAGAATCAGACCTCTCTGAAATGAAAATGGATGGCCCTCCCTTCAGTAAAATATATTTGACCTAAACCCTCCTTGAACGCTTGAAAAAAAAAGTGACCCTCCCCTGTACCCAAAATAATATTTAAAACATAAAGTGGATAGCAGAGGACATGCCTACCGTTTACCCTCACTCCTAGGACAGACCAGAGCCTTAGCTATGCAGTTTTAGAAACTGTTCTTCGTTTTGTAAGCATTACATGGCAAAGTAGCCAGAAGTTTGTGGATTCGCAGACCACCGCGGACAACGGTAGGGGTGAACATATCTTTATTATAATAAAAGCACTGCATGAATCTATCATCTTATTTGCGGTTTGAGAATAAATAGCCTTTTATAAATGCATTTCATGCAATTCTACGTTAATTTACCTGACTGGAGACAACCAGAATCTTTTGTAATACCACAACAGAGCATGACAACGAATGAGCACATGATGCAGCACTGGAGACATTTTGATTTCTATACAGGGTAGGGGTAAAAAAGAGGATAGTCTAAGTTTGGAACAGTGCTAAAGTTGTTTATCAATTGAACCAGTTACAACTGAAGTATCTGATCATCAATGAATTCGGGAAAAAACATTAGTTTTTTAACACAGTAGGCCTATATGCACTTTTCATTTGGGAAACTATAATTTTCTAATTTATTCTATTTGATTCCAGTGGCGTGTATTCATGGCTGCGAAGGGAAGCCAAGCTTCCCCCAAAAATTGACCAAGAAAAAAAGTAAATAATTTATCTTTCGTCACTCTGTGTTTCTTAATTTTCCTTCAATTCACAAGAGGCTAAATGTATCTCACCGGAGAAAGCATCCGAGTGAGCGGAACAGCGGCCTTCTGTCTGTATGTGTAGGCCATCTATCTGATGCTGTCTGGTCCAAAAGAGTATGACATTGTTGCCTCCCGTAGTATTGAATGCAAGGGAAGCCAGCGAGCATTTGGCCTCCCTTGATAAACAAAGTATAAATAAATAGCCAATCAGCATTGAGATGAACTGAGTGAGCTCAACTGTGAATGGTCCTGGCGCACCCAGAAAAAGTGTCAAGGGAAGCCATTTTGGATTAGGCATCACTTCTGTGAAATCGTATTGAGAGCATACGTTCTTGACAGAAACAACTTGAATTGGTGCATCTCGTTGTGTTGTCGTCTTCCGGTGGCTAGCTAGCTAGCTAAAATTGTCCCTTTCCTAAATTAGCCATGGATGGAGATAGGGATTTGGACTTGTGGTTTTACTTAATTCTCTGTACTGGCCAATGATTGTATCAGCGATTCTGATCCAACCATTAATTCATACATTGTGCCCCTGGACTGAGAGGATGGAAGTTCAATATGTGGCTAGATGTAGAAGGCTAATGTTAACTAGCTAACGTTGCCCATGAAAGGAAGTTAGGCTAGCGAGCAAGCATTTTAGCCAGGTAGCCTACGACAACAAAAAATAAAAGCGTGTACCGTATGACAAAGTGATAGACCGTTTCGTCAACATGAAAGAGAGGAGGATGGCATTGGTGTTTCTCTATAAGTAGGGTGAGTCAACATGTTTTTCTATTTGCACGAACACGCACGCATGAACACACACACCATCATATTTAGCTTACGTTGATTGGACTAAATTGTTTTTGGTATCTTTTAGTTGTCACTGTATTAGACTAAGCATCAGTGATTTTATGATGTTGAAATGTTGAAGTTGAAATGGTGGTGGAATAGTGGAGGCAGCTCCTGTTTTCTTTGCAACTTGCGGTAACTCTCCGTGGTTTTAAATCAATAGTTGTTTAGTGGTCCGAAAATGTCGGAAACGTTAACTTGCTTGACCATGCTGTAGGTCATGCAACTGTTTGTTACATACAATATGCTTTGTGGACATCACCTGACAGAGGTTGCTCTCTGGTTTTGTGATGAAACAAATGTGTGGTTTAATTTATTCTGCCAATGTGTTTTCTTATTGTCTTGGCCTTTAGGCCTATATATCATGGTGGCAAGGCATATGGACTAACAGGTTATAGAGCAAACAACACAATTATCACAACACATAGGCCTAGTCCGCACACACAGATATTGAATTTTTTGGACAAATAATAACTATTTTTGGGGAAGAAGCCTTTGACTCGCCGCCTGAAGTGGCACCGTACACAGCACAGCCATTGGTTAGGCAGCACAAAAGAGTTTACATAAGCAAGAGCAGGGAAGGCCGGGGCTCATGATTGGGACAGCCTATCCATTGCAGTGTGTAATGCAGTGTAGCCTAGTTTTATATACACCATCCCAGCAGCGCAAAAACTCGGGAAGGAAGTATATTTTCTTAGAAATAGAACTTTGCCCTGTGCTTTTCCGAGCATTCTCTTCGTATAGCCTATAGCCTATAGTATAGGCCCCTCAAACCCAACTCTGGACCTCAAAGCCAGTTCCAATGCATTTTTTCATTGTTCCCCTCTAATCAGGGACTGATTCAGAACCCCAGGTAGGTGCAATTAATTATTAGGTAGAACAGAAAACCAGCAGGCTCCGGACCTCGTAGAGTTCAATACCCCTGGTATAGGCTATGGATAATTTGATTGAGACCACACTTGGCACTCTTGATATTGCGCACCCAGCAGAGAATCAGGGATGAGGGGCAAAATCGGGCACACATGAGACAATATAAATAAGTAACAAATTCTCAAACCCTGAGCAATATGGCATTTAATCGATTACAAATTACATGACCCTCCCCTGGACTAAATAACAAAATACTAAACCCTCCCCCTGACTAAAATTGAAAAAGCATGACCCTCCCCCATTTTTCTCCGTGTCATAATTATGTAAATCTTGATTTCGCATTTTATTTTTTATTTGTTTATTTTTATTGAAAATGATTACAGTTAGGTAATTAATTGTTAAAAATAAATTGTTTGATACTGAGATAAAAAAGGCTGCATTGGACCTTTAAACACCATTTTATAAGTATTATAATTCTACAATGAAGTTGAACGCTGTATTATTTCATTTGAAATGTGACATAAAAGCCTAGACCAAACCTCAAGGAAGGAATTATGTTAGTTATTTTATAAAGGATTCATAAATGCATGGGCTAAAAGTGCTGTTCCTCCAAACCGCTTTATATGTATACCTTTTTATCTATCAGTCAATTACATTTTACATTTACATTTTAGTCATTTAGCAGACGCTCTTATCCAGAGCGACTTACAGTAGTGAGTGCACACATTTTCATACTTTTTTCCGTACTGGTCCCCCGTGGGTCATTTACCCTGTTACCCTGTCATCACTGGATGTAGTATATCAGGATGATTTTGACACATTTTGTCATGTTAATTGTTACACAGACACTGACATTTTAATAGAAAATAACTTTCAGTCTTGATCTGGCAAGATTAGAAATATCAGTCTTGTCACATTACATCCAAGGCAAATAAATACATCAACAGTCGTGACTGACTACCCACTATAGGGGTAGGCAGTCATTGTAAATAAGAATGTGTTCTTAAATGACTTGCCTAGTTAAATAAAGGTAAAATATTTTTTTTCAATAAAAAACCTGTACTTTTCATCATTCACTCAACATGTTCAATTTTCTATAATATATCATTTATAGCATTTAGCAGACTAAAAGCGACTTACAGTCATGCGTGCATAACTTAATTTAACCCACTATTCTTCCGTTGTAAGCACCATGCTCTACCAACTGAGCTACAGAGGACCACCATTTTCTTATTTAACATTTCATCCAAGGTAACATAATTAACATGGAGGAAAGGAAAGTAGAAAGGACGGAAGGGAATGGAATATATTTATGGCATGGTGTTTAAAATGATCTTGTAATGTAGGAAATACAGTGGGGAAAAATAGTATTTAGTCAGCCACCAATTGTGCAAGTTCTCCCACTTAAAAAGATGAGAGAGGCCTGTAATTTTCATCATAGGTACACGTCAACTATGACAGACAAATTGAGGGAAAAAAATCCAGAAAATCACATTGTAGGATTTTTAATGAATTTATTTGCAAATTATGGTGGAAAGTAAGTATTTGGTCACCTACAAACAAGCAAGATTTCTGGCTCTCACAGACCTGTAACTTCTTCTTTAAGAGGCTCCTCTGTCCTCCACACGTTACCTGTATTAATGGCACCTGTTTGAACTTTTTATCAGTATAAAAGACACCTGTCCACAACCTCAAACAGTCACACTCCAAACTCCACTATGGCCAAGACCAAAGAGCTGTCAAAGGACACCAGAAACAAAATTGTAGACCTGCACCAGGCTGGGAAGACTGAATCTGCAATAGGTAAGCAGCTTGGTTTGAAGAAATCAACTGTGGGAGCAATTATTAGGAAATGGAAGACATACAAGACCACTGATAATCTCCCTCGATCTGGGGCTCCACGCAAGATCTCACCCTGTGGGGTTAAAATGATCCCAGAACCACACAGGGGGACCTAGTGAATGACCTGCAGAGAGCTGGGACCAAAGTAACAAAGCCTACCATCAGTAACACACTACGCCGCCAGGGACTCAAATCCTGCAGTGCAAGACGTGTCGCCCTGCTTAAGCCAGTACATGTCCAGGCCCGTCTGAAGTTTGCTAGAGTGCATTTGGATGATCCAGAAGAGGATTGGGAGAATGTCATATGGTCAGATGAAACCAAAATATAACTTTTTGGTAAAAACTAAACTCGTCGTGTTTGGAGGACAAAGAATGCTGAGTTGCATCCAAAGAACACCATACCTACTGTGAAGCATGGGGGTGGAAACATCATGCTTTGGGGCTGTTTTTCTGCAAAGGGACCAGGACGACTGATCCGTGTAAAGGAAAGAATGAATGGGGCCATGCATCGTGAGATTTTGAGTGAAAACCTCCTTCCATCAGCAAGGGCATTGAAGATGAAACGTGGCTGGGTCTTTCAGCATGACAATGATTCCAAACACACCGCCCGGGCAACGAAGGAGTGGCTTCGTAAGAAGCATTTCAAGGTCCTGGAGTGGCCTAGCCAGTCTCCAGATCTCAACCCCATAGAACATCTTTGGAGGGAGTTGAAAGTCTGTGTTGCCCAGCGACAGCCCCAAAACATCACTGCTCTAGAGGAGATCTGCATGGAGGAATGGGCCAAAATACCAGCAACAGTGTGTGAAAACCTTGTGAAGACTTACAGAAAACGTTTGACCTGTGTCATTGCCAACAAAGGGTATATAACAAAGTATTGAGAAACTTTTGTTATTGACCAAATACTTATTTTCCACCATAATTTGCAAATAAATGCATAAAAAATCCTACTATGTGATTTTCTGGATTTTTTTTTCTCATTTTGTCTGTCATAGTTGACGTGTACCTATGATGAAAATTACAGGCCTCTCTCATCTTTTTAAGTGGGAGAACTTGCACAATTGGTGGCTGACTAAATACTTTTTTCCCCCACTGTACTTAAACATTATTTCTCCTTCCAGATGAGACCTCTTGCTTTGGCTCAGAGCAGAGCAGAATGATCAATACATAAAGAAGCAGAGTGCAGTGAGCCCCCCACACACCCCTGTCAGATTGGGGCTTTTTAATTAAGCTTCATCCACTGATGGTCGACCTATCAAATTAAGACGAGGAGAATAGCATAGAAGCTAGCTGCATATTACTTTTAAAACCTTGAACTGGATGTCACTCAATCAGTGCATGAATCCATCCCTGACTGCATATCACAATAATTCCTTACCAAGTTTCATTTTAAAGTGTTTTAGCAAGATAGTGTACTACTAATGAATAGTTTTTCTCCCAGCTCCTGCAGCATACACAGAGGTTGTTAGGTAAAACAAAAATTCCCATCAGTTTGTATTTGATAGAATACAAATGAGTGCACCCCAAAGGCACTCCAGAGAGATAATTAATCCAAGCACCTTTTGTCTTCAGTTATTTCATTTCAAGTTGCAGGTTCAGGAAAAATAGTATCTCCCTGTCAAGAGTAAAACCATTCATGTGTTGTTGTTGAGTGAGTGTGTTGATTTTGTTTTCCGGATTATTCCCCCAGATATTTTCCTCAAAAGTTTCCATGTGCAGCCAGGAGCACTAAAGGACAAACTGTTCTTGGTTAATGAGGGTGAGGGAGGCTTCTCTGATGAACAGATCACTTCCCTGAGGAGGTAAGAAGGGATTATGTCAGAAATACACATTCATGTTGCAGATTAATCTCGAATTTGGATACAACTGCAGTAGCCTGCATTGAGAAGAAAACAGATTCAGACTTGATGCATGTTTGCATCAAGTCCGAAGCAGGGCAGCAGTATAACTTGTACGATTTTGCATGGTACTTACACAAGACCAGTAACGGGGCAGGTTGGTAAAACATTAGGTTGTGTAAGAACAAGCGTTACGAGTGCAAGGTACATACAGGGAACATACATACAGGAATAAACCCAATGAAGCCTATGAGACATGGCAAGTGAAGTCACTGCCAGTTGATGTGAGTAGGAGAGGCACAAGCAGTAGTCTCTATAGCCTTAGCTCTAATACTAAAGAGCAGATGCCACAACCTTTTACTAGAGCAGACTACTAATGAAACTTTCATTGGTGAGGTATTTGAGGAGATAGACACTATTGAGTTACTCTCAGGGGTATAACACTGAAAGCTGGGTAAAATGCTTACCTCCGTCTCTGCAGTTTACTCAGTGCTTTCTTTCGGTGAGGTGCTGACCTGCTCAAAGAACAGTGATCTAATGTACCTCATAGAGGATTATATTTATTCTATGAAAACGTAATATATATTTTAATGTGGCATCGCGTGGGCATCAGGAATACAATCTCTGATAGAAACCACTCCCCACAGGGCCTGCAATATTAATGACCTATAATAGCGCTATAGCTCTAATCCAGCGCCACATCCCAGGGGTCATGAAAAAGTGAATGTCTGGTTTGGAGTTGAAATACACTCAAATGACAGAGGAAGGGAGAAAAAGAGAGTCCATTTGGGTGCTTCCCGGGCTTCGATCTGGGTTCAAACTCAGTTCAAGTGAATGAATGGATGGCTGTGGCTGGCATCAACAGTCCTGCTGCTTTATAGGAGCTGACGGAGGCCATCAGAGCTACTTGGCTTTTAATCACTCCCCTTTCTCCAGGCCACTGGAAGTCAGCCTAGCATTATGGCTCTCTCAGAGAAAGCTAGAGAGAGGGGGTATGGCATAGCATGATCCTAAATGGCACCCTGGCCTTTTTCTTTTACAGTATAGAGCACTACTTGGTGCCATTTCAGATGAAGCCCGGATTGTGTGTCTTGTGAAAAAGTGTTTGCTGTATTTCACTTCATTTATGCATTGCAACTGACAAGGTGACTCCTTTTATTCAATTGCCAAAGCCTCAGTGCCATTCAGACTATGTAGACAACTGATAAGTATCAGCACTATACTTACTGACTGAGGGAGGCATTATATTTGCTTGACTTATTATTAGATATTGAGGAGGAATGAAATGCCACACCGTATCGATAAGATGTCAGCTACTGTTTGGATCTGCAGCAAAGCAGAGCAGACCTACTCAAACCTAACATTGCTTTTTGACTCTTATGACACAATCAAGTGGGAACTCTCTTATGACATGGAAAATGACAAACTGGGATTTATGTTGTGATTTATGTTTTAACAAAGAACTCATTCATTTAAATGTGTTTCCTTTATAGATATTTACCTACCTCAGATGATGTGGAAATGTATAAATCTTATAAGGGGTCTGTGTCAGAGCTGCATGTTGTGGACCAGTACATGATGGAGGTAAGTATCTTAGCATACCATGCTTTCCAAGAGTACGGTAATGCCTTACCATACCTGCTTATCGCAGATGTCCTAGAAAAACCTTCATGTTTGCCAATTTTGATTTTGTTTACATAAATTAAAAGAAGCTCTTACCGTCCATGTGCTGTGCATGCTTCATGACTGGAGGACCAATTAAAGTCATTCAAAACACCTTGTGAATTTTAATGAGGGGATGTGATGGATCTACAAAATAAACCATATTTTTCAATTCCCTGAAAATGGTTAGTTCACTCAAATGACATAATGACACATTGGTTTCCTTACCCTGTAAGCAGTCTATGGACAAGGTATGACAGCAATCCATGCATAGGTCTAGTTACCCTGGCACTGTTTCTATGTGCTAATGTTTTAGCATTTGTTGCACAAATCCCATTCATGTCATGGGATCGATATTAGCATTTTTCACGCATCATGTTCAAATCATCCAAAAGTATCACATTGATTGTGAAGCTCAACAAAGTCACTTAGAGATTTTTTGAACATGATGTGCGAAAAATGCTAATATCGGTCCCATGACTTGAATGGGATTTGTGCCACAAATGCTAAAACATTAGTGGGTGGAAACAGTGCCAGGGACACTAAACCAAAGCATGAATTGCTGTCATAACTTGTCCATAGACTGCTTACAGGGTAAGGAAACCAATATGTAATTTGGTTGAACTATCCCTTTAAAGTTTTTTTTCCAGGATGCTGATGTTATGTAATTTCTGCATCAAGGATTTGCATGGTAATAATATGCATTTCTTCCTCCATGACTCCTTTTCTCCTTATGGAGTCCTGCTGTATCCTTAGTCACCTTTATCCTCCTTCACACATACTGGATGATGACGCTTCCCACCTCTAGATACACTGTAAAAGTACCCCATGTGGTTGATGATGGGCAGAAGGGATGGCAGATGCGCCAAGGAGCAGGATCAGTCGGTCATGTTCTTCACACCATGATCTGACACCATGCATAGGGATATATTAGGAGACATTGTGGCAGTAACACCTCTCATGGTGGAAGGGCTTAGCATCCCAGTTTGTGTCCTCAGTTCACATGCATCCTGCAGGGTTTCCAAGGTTCTCTGGGTAAGAGGGGTTTTAGTGAGTCCCATATTCAACCTTTGAGATAACCCAAAAACTAAAAAGGAATGTCCCTTGTAACAATTTTCAAAGTATTGTTTTTATTTAGGTAGGTCATATTACATTTTAGTCATTTAGCAGACACTCTTAACCCCAACCCTAACATTTTTCACTAATCCCCCATCAGACCAAGGCCCTTTGGCTTCTGGGAGCTGATGCACCTGTGCCTGAACAACACACTGTTGGCGTGACAACCCAGAGTGATTTATTAAAGGTTAGCAACCAACCTAAAGGTCGACTAGGCAGCTCAGCCAATCGTTTCAAGGTGTCAAGCCTTCAGCTTCTCTGCTAAATCAGACTGAAGACAAGACAGCCCACAACATTCCCACCAGGGAATCTTAGCTCTTAGATGTAGCTGCTACTGTTAGAGAAGAAGGGTTGAGGAGAGTCTTTAGGAAGAAGTAATTAGTAGCCACCCCATAGTGTCGCTTAAGCAGATCCCAGCAGACAGAGTGTTTTTTAAATCAATCTGAATAATCACATATAAATAGGATGTGTGATATTGTGTGTGTTTTTGTGTGTACGTGCGTGTTTGTGTGTGGTGTGTGTGTGGTATGTGTGTATACATTCTGTGACTGTGTATTACTCATGTAACTGCCTCCCCCATTACAGATGTGCAACATTCCTTACCTGAACACCAGACTGGACCTGCTGCTGACTCTGAGAGAGCTGCCAATAAGCATGGAGGATCTGCAGCCAGTGAGTTCACTTTGGCTATGTCCTGATATCAACATTAGCATATCAACACTAGCATACTACAGATGTAGGATCTTAATTTGAGCCAGTTTTCTACAGCAGGAAAATAATCCTGCAGCAACAGGAAATGTGAATTATTCTGTGGATTATAATTAATTAGGGGTTGATAAAAAAATTTGTAAGGGAATATCAAGTATGACATTTCAAAGTGGAAATTACACACTTCAGAAGCCTTTTTAAACTTCAAATACACTACAAATGTAAAATGTCCTGCATTGCAGGAAAGTTCCCCTGCAACAGGGTGATCAAGTTAAGATCCTATATCTGAACTCAGTATGAAACAATGAATTGGACATGCATTCTAAGTGTTAGGACATATGGAACGTTTATTGGTTTATTCTGATCCCCATTAGCTTTTGCCGAAGCAGCAGCTATTTGTCCTGGGGTCCACAAAAAAATACAAAACATGACAAGTAACAAAACACTGATACACTGATAGACAAGGACAGTCACACAAATGTAAAATAAAACAATAAACAAACAATACAACAAAATAATACAAACAATTCAACTAAAAAAAGATGTGTGTTAGAATGTGTCTGTGTCCCCTCACAGTCCCCGTCATTCCATGAAATGTTGTTTAGTAACTTCTTTAAAGGTAGTTTTGCTGTTTGCTTGAGTAATTGAAGATGGGAGTTCCATGTGATCATGGCTCTGTATAATACTGTGCGTTGCCATGAATTCGTTTTGGACTTAGGGACTGTGAAAAGACCCCTTGCGGCATGTCTTGTGGGGTATGTATGGGTGTCTGAGCTGAATGTTATTTGATTATGCAGACAATCTGGAATTTTCATTACAGTAATACTTCTCATAAAAACTAGAAGTGAAGCAGTTAATCTCTCGTCAACCTTCAACCAGGAAAGACTGGCAGGCATGTTGTAGATGTTACTTCTGTATGTGCAGTTAACGGCAAGGCGTGCTGCTCTGTTTTGAGCCAGCTGCAGCTTTGCTACGTCTTTCTTTGCTGCACTTGACCATATTACCGGACAGTAATCAAGATGGACAAGACCAGAGCCTGAACAACAAGTACAGTTGATTTTTGTGTCAAAAACGCAGAACATATTTTTATAACAGACATACCCCTCCCCATCTTCACAACAACTTTGTCAATATGACTTGACCATGATAATTGACCAGCCAATGTTATACCTAGGAGTTTAGCTTCCTCATCTTGCTCAATGGTCATACCCTTTATGTACAACTCCAGCTGGTTTAGGTCTTAGAGAATGTTTTGAACCAAATACAATGCTTTTAGTTTTAGATGTATTTAAGACAAGTTAATTATTAATCACCCATTCTGATACTGACTGTAACACCTTATTTAGAATTTCAGTGAGTTCACTGGCTTTGGGTGCTGACATGTAGAGTGTGGAATCATCCGCATACATAGTCATTCTAGCTTTGTGTAAGACCAGTGGCAAATCATTTGTAAAAATTTAGAAGAGTAACGGCCAAAGGCAACTGCCCTGAGGGACACCGCACGGTACATATCTAATGTTAGAGAAGCTTCCATTGAAGGACACTCTGGGTTCTATTGGATAAATAACTATCCAACCATGTGATGGCAGGTGATGTAAAGCCACAGCAAGTGAGTTTCTTCAATAACAATTTATGATCAATAACATCAAAGGCTCCACTGAAATGTAACCATACAGTTACAACTATCATCTTATTATATATTTATTTTAACCAATCATCTGTCATCTGAGTCAGTGCAGTACAAATTGAGTGACCTTCTCTATATGCATGCTGAAAGTCAGTAGTTAACTTGTTCTCTGAAAAATATTTGGTCAAACACAATTCTCTCCATCAGTTTACTAAGAACAGGCAGCAAACTGATTGGGTGGCTGTTAGAGACAGCAAAGGGTGCTTTACTATTTTTAGGCAGTGGAATTACTTTAGCTTCCTTCCACACTTGTGGCCACACACACTCCTTTAGGCTTCGGTTAAGGATATCGAAAATAGGGGTGGCAAAACAGTCGGCTACCGTTCTCAATAGTTTTCCGTCAAGGTTGTGTCATGATTTAACTGGATAGAACCCAAATGCAGACAAGTACACCAAGCCAGAGAAGGTTTATTTACAATGTTCAAAAAGGTCCAGGTTTCCAATAATAGGGGAAGAGCAAGTCCAGGTTACAGGGAGGGTAACAGATCCAGGTCAGGGCAGGTGTGGTACCGTAATGTCCTAGTGTCCGTGGTGAGTCCAAAAGGGAGGTCCGGTAGTGGGGAGCAGGATGGTGGTGGCAGGAGTGAAGCGGAGGCAGAAGTCAGGTTCCCATAATCTGTGGCACAGGAGAAAAGTAAATAGAACAGGCCAAAAACACAAAGAGCGAAAACAAACAGGTTGAGTCGGCAGCGAGACTAACATGGTCGTCTTGACTATGATCTGACGATGAGTGGAAAGTTTGACCGGGTCTTAAAGGCTGAGGTGATTATGGTGAATGAGCTGCAGCTGGAACCCTGACTCCCGCACACCAGACTTCACTCCTGCAATCAAGGACAGACAGAGGGGAGGGGGAGAGCAGAGAGAGAGCTACCTAGCAGCAGTAGGCCTAACAGTACCCCCCCTCTACGGACGCCACCTGGCGACCGACAGGGTTTATCAGGATGTAACCTATGAAACTCACGGACCAGAGCAGGATCCACAATGAAGCTCCTGGGCACCCAGGAACGTTCCTCAGGACCATAACCCTCCCAATCCACCAGGTACTGGAAACCACGACCCCGGCGGCGAACATCCAGAAGTCGCCGGACAGTGTAGACCGGACCCCCACCCACGATCCTGGGCGGAGGAGGGGGATGAGAGGGCGGGCACAGAGGGCTAACCGACACAGGCTTAATCTGGGAAACATGAAAGGTGGAATGAACCCGTAGGGAGGCAGGAAGCTGTAGCTTAACCGCGCAGGGGTTAACAATAGACAGTATCTTGAACGGTCCTATAAAACGAGGCGCCATCTTCTTAGACTCCACTTTCAACGGAAGGTCACGTGACTTAAGCCATACCTCTTGACCAGGAGAGTAACCGGGAGCCTGGGACCGGTGACGGTTGGCTTGCCTCTGCATGTACGCCGAAGCTCGGGACAGAGCTACCCTGGCCTTCCTCCAGACCTTGAAGCAGCGGCGCATGTGGGACTGCACCGAGGGTACCGCCAGTTCCCTCTCTTGAGAAGGGAACAGGGGAGGTTGATAACCCAGAGCACACAGAAAGGGAGACAAACCAGAGGAAGCGTTAGTCAAGGTGTTATGAGCATATTCCACCCAGGGGAGCATGGAGCTCCACGACCCAGGGTTAGACCCTGTGACACAGCGGAGAGCGGTCTCCATCTCCTGGTTCGCTCTCTCGGCTTGTCCGTTGGTCTGGGGGTGATATCCAGAGGACAGGCTGGATGTAATGCCCAAAGCTTTACAGAAAGCCTTCCAAACCTGGGAGACAAACTGGGGACCCCTGTCAGAGACAATATCCGTGGGTAGACCATGAGAGCGGAACACATGTTCAACCAAAATATCAGCCGTTTCTCTGGCAGTGGGCAGTTTAGGTAGGGCCAAAAAATGAGCAAACTTAGAAAAACGATCAATAACAGTAAGAATGACAGTCTTTCCAGACGAGGGGGGAAGTCCAGTGACAAAATCCAAGGCAATGTGGGACCAGGGCCGGCTGGGTATTGGCAGAGGTCTTAGATGACCAGCGCTGGCCTGGGTGGGGTTCTTACTACGTGCACATACCGTACAAGCAGCATGAAGGCTCGAGTGTCCGCCTCCATCCTGGGCCACCAGAACTTCCGTCGCACAAAGTCAAGGGACCGAGTAACTCCAGGGTGACAGGTAAGGGGAGACGAGTGAGCCCACTGAAGTACCTGGGAGCGAACAGACTCAGGGACAAACAACCGGTTAGGAGGACCGCTCCCAGGGTCAGCTTGATGATGTTGAGCCTGTCTAACAATCCCTTCGATGTCACATGTAATGGCCGCAATACTGCAGGTAGGAGGCAAGATGGGTTCAGGGTTACTACCAGTATCAACAGCAGAAAAAACACGAGACAGGGCGTCAGGTTTGACGTTCGTGACCCAGGACGGTAAGACAGAGAAAAAATTGAATCTACCAAAAATAGTGCCCACCTGGCTTGACGGGGGTTGAGCTGCTTCGCTGACTGGATGTATGCCAGATTCTTATGATCCGTCCAAACGATGAAGGGTTGTTCCGCCCCCTCCAGCCAATGCCGCCACTCTTCGAGAGCCAGCTTCACGGCGAGCAGTTCACGATTGCCAACATCATAATTCCTCTCTGCCTGAGAAAGTTTCCGTGAAAGGAAAGCACAGGGATGCAGTTTGTTATCTTCCGGTGAACGTTGTGACAACACTGCACCTACCCCAGTGTCGGATGCATCCACCTCCACGACAAACTGGCGGTCGGGGTCCGGCTGCATCAGAATGGGAGCCGAGGCGAAGCGATGTTTCAGTTCTTCAAACGCTGCTTCGCCCCTTCATTCCAAGCGAACGGTCGTGCGATGGAGGTGAGAGCGGTGAGTGGCGCCGCAATGCGGCTGTAGTCCTTGATGAACCTCCTGTAGAAGTTCGCAAACCCCAGGAATCGTTGAAGTTGTTTGCGGGTGGAGGGGGCTGGCCAGTCCGTGACAGCAGAGATCTTAGCTGGGTCCATCCGCAACTCCCCCTGAGCTATTATGTAACCCAAAAAAGAGGTCTCAGACACATGAAATTCACATTTCTCCATCTTCACAAACAGTTTGTTCTCCAACAACCTTTGCAACACCTGGCGCACATGCAGTTCGTGTTCCTGGGAGGACTCTGAAAAAAATCAGGATATCATCCAGATAGACAAAAACAAACCGATTCAACATGTCCCGAAGGACATCATTGACTAGTGCCTGAAAAACAGCAGGGGCATTGGACAACCCAAAAGGCATAACCAGGTACTCAAAATGTCCCAAAGGTGTGTTGAAGGCAGTCTTCCATTCATCACCTTTACGAATGCGCACCAGGTGATACGCATTTCGTAGATCCAGTTTAGTGAAGATAGTTGCACCATGAAGGAGGGGAAAAGCAGAGTTAATTAAAGGCAGAGAATATTTGTTCTTAATGGTGATGTTGTTAAGTCCACGGAAATCAATACAGGGTCTGAGGGTCTTATCCTTCTTAGCAACAAAAAAGAATCCCGCTCCTACAGGTGACGAGGAAGGACGAATAATACCTGACGCCAAGGAGTCCCGAATGTAGTTCTCCATAGCCTCCGTCTCCGGGCGGGAGAGATTGTACAGGCGACTGCTGGGGCGACTGCTGGGGAGAGGGGCTCCTGGCTGGAGGTCAATGGCGCAGTCGTAAGGCCGGTGAGGAGGAAGAGAAGTAGCTCTGTGTTTGCAGAAAACGGATGCCAGGTCATGATACACGTCAGGGACATCAGAAAGATCCATGGACTCCAGTGGAGGTTGAGGCACAGTGCTGGCAGGGGTCTGAGCAGAACACAAACAATTCACATGACAAAATGTGCTCCATGAAACAATTCTACCGGTCACCCAATCAATGTGTGGATTGTGTCTTATGAGCCAGGGGGATACCAAGGACCAGGGGGTCTGTGGGCAGTCAATTATATGGAATTGAATGTTCTCCTGATGATTACCCGACACTCTGAGACAAACAGGAACAGTCTGATGAGTAATACGGGTCAACAATTGTCCATTTAGACCTTTAGCCTGCAGCGGACAGTCCATAGGAACAGTCTCTAACTCCATTTGTTGAGCCAACTCTCGATCCAAAAAGCTCTCATCGGCACCAGAGTCAACCAGCGCACTAACCGAGAAATTCTGGGACTGCCACTGGAGGGATGCCTGGAGCAGAATGCGGGGAGAAGAGGAAGAATCCGCTGCTCGGCTCACCAAAACTTCTCCCAATAATGATGAGCCGGCCCTTTTCCCGGACGAACTGGGCAGGAAGGAACGAAATGACCAGCTTCTCCACAATACAGGCAGACCCGAGCCTGAATACGACGTGCACGCTCCTCTGAGGACAACCGTGCACGACCCACCTCCATGGCTTCGGGTTCAGTGCTCCTCGTATCGACTCGGGAAGACTCGGCTTTCTCCGTAGGAAAGATGCGGGAAGGAGTTTGTTGACGACAGACCAGTTGCTTGGAACGAACACTCCTCTCCCGGCGGCGCTCCCGAATCCGATTATCCAACCTGATTGTGAGTGAAATAAGATTATCCAGCGTAGGCGATACATCATATGACACCAACTCATCTTTTAAAGTCTCAGACAAAGCATTGATGAACACTCCTTGTAATGCCTCGTCATTCCAACCGCTCACTGCCGCTAACGTCCGAAACTCCACTGCCATCTCCGCCACACTGCGAACCCCCTGCCGAAGAGACAACAACCGTTTCGCAGCCTCCTTGCCCCGTACAGGGTGGTCAAAAACCTTCCTCATCTCAGTAGAGAAGGCCACGTAAGCGTTGCAAATGTCCGACTGACTCTCCCAGACCGCGGATCCCCAGGCACGAGCGGAACCGCTAGTAGAGTTGATAAGGTAGGCAATACGGGCTCTTTCTGAGGCGTAGGTGAGGGGCTGTTGTTCAAACACTAACGAGCATTGAGTCAAAAATTCACCACAGGTTCCCATGTTCCCATCATAGCGCTCTGGAGCAGGAACAAAAGGCTCTCTGATCTGGGCTGGAGGGCCAGGAAAAACAGGTGGAGCAGGAGAAGGGGCAGTTTGTATGCCATGCCCGAGGGTTGCATTATTAACTTGGGTAGTAAGGACAGACACCTGATTGGTGAGTAATTGAACCTGATTAAACAGCACCTGACTGTTCTCAGCAATAGTCTTAAACAGGGTATCATGTTGGCCAAGTAAAATGTCCTGATTGGCTATAGCAGTCCGAATTTGAGTGCATTCTGGGGTGGTATCCGAGCTACTGTCTGCTGGGTTCATGTTGGTCAGATCATACTGTCATGATTTAACTGGATAGAACCCAAATGCAGACAAGTACACCAAGCCAGAGAAGGTTTAACAGGTTTATTTACAATGTTCAAAAAGGTCCAGGTTTCCAATAATAGGGGAAGAGCAAGTCCAGGTTACAGGGAGGGTAACAGATCCAGGTCAGGGCAGGTGTGGTACCGTAATGTCCTAGTGTCCGTGGTGAGTCCAAAAGGGAGGTCCGGTAGTGGGGAGCAGGATGGTGGTGGCAGGAGTGAAGCGGAGGCAGAAGTCAGGTTCCCATAATCTGTGGCACAGGAGAAAAGTAAATAGAACAGGCCAAAAACACAAAGAGCGAAAACAAACAGGTTGAGTCGGCAGCGAGACTAACATGGTCGTCTTGACTATGATCTGACGATGAGTGGAAAGTTTGACCGGGTCTTAAAGGCTGAGGTGATAATGGTGAATGAGCTGCAGCTGGAACCCTGACTCCCGCACACCAGACTTCACTCCTGCAATCAAGGACAGACAGAGGGGAGGGGGAGAGCAGAGAGAGAGCTACCTAGCAGCAGTAGGCCTAACAGGTTGTCTATACCTGTTGGCTTATCATTATTGATGGATAACAATCATTTTCCACCTCCCCCACACGAATTTGACCAACTTCAAAATAACAATCCTTCTCTTTCATTATTAGATATTTTATACAACAATATGATGGTTCATTGTTCAATGTTGTCATTTTACTTCTGAGTTTTCCCACTTTAGTAGTGAAATAGTCATTAAAATGATTAGCAATATAAAAAGGTTTTGTTATAAATGACCCATCAACTTCAACGGACGATGGAGCTGAATTGGGTTTTCTGCTCATGATATCATTTAAGGTACTCCAAAGTCTTTTTCCATTGTGTTTTATGTCATTTATCTTGGTTTGGTAATGTAATTCCTTATTATTTTTGTTAAGTCAAAACATTTCTCAATTTACAGTATGTCAACCAATCAGCTGAGCAGCTTGACATGTTCGCCACTTCTTTCGCATCATTTCTTTGAACCATACATTTTTTTTCATTAATCGTCAATCCAGAGGGCTCTAACAGTTCTCATAGTTAATTTCTTAAACAGGTGCATGCTTGTCAACAATTGGCATGAATCAGTTTACAAATACATCCAGTGCTGCATCTGGATTCACTTCTTAATACATATCAGATCAACATAAATGTTTTATATCTTCAACAAAAGAGTCATGAGAAATCATTTTGTATGATCTCTTATAAATTACTTTAGGCCCAACCTTTGGCACTTTGGCTTTCCTTGTCATTGCCACAATGTTATGGTCACTACAGCCAATGGGTACTGATATTGCTTTGGAGCAAAGCTCTGCAGCATTAATGAAGATATGATCAATACAAGTGAATGTCACAGATCCAACACTATTGGTATGCACTGTATTCGGTTGAGTGATAACCTGAGTCATATTACAGGCGTAAGTCACACTTAGAAGCTTCCTCTTGAGAGGACAGCTATTTGCTAACCAGTCAACGTTCAGGTCACCCAGAAAATAGACCTCTCTGTTAACATCACACACACTATCAAGCAATTCACACACATAATCTAAATACTTACTGTTAGCACTTGGTGGCCTATAGCAACACCCTAAAATAATAGACATTAGATGAAGCAGGTGAACCTGCAACCACAACACTTCAATAACACTTGACATGAGATATTCGCTAAGCATTACAGGGATATGGCTCTAAATATATACAACAACACCTCCCCCATAGGCATTCCTGTCTCTTCTGTAGATGTTATATCCTTTTATTGCTAGTGCTGCTCATCAAAGGAATTATCTAAGCGAGTCTCAAAAATGGCTAATATATTAACATTATCTGATGTTAGCAAGTTATTGATTTCATGAACCTAATTTCTAAGGCAACATGTAATAATATGGGCTATTTTTAGCCCTTTCCTGAGTAACTTATCAGATAGACAAAATATGGAAAAGAACAAACAAGAGAAAAAAAAAAGCATAATTCAGCAGTCCATCAACCAGTTGGTGTGTGTAAGTGGCTTGGCGCTCTCATCCCTTCCAAGCTTTTGGGAGGGAGGGTAGACAATGAGCCTGTCATAGCGGATGTAAGCAATGTCCCCACGTGCTCTGGCAGCTTTCATTGCTGGGATACAGTGAGGGAAAAAAGATCCACTGCTGATTTTGTACGTTTGCCCACTGACAAAGAAATGATCAGTCTATAATTTTAATGGTAGGTTTATTTGAACAGTGAGAGACAGAATAACAACAAAAAAATCCAGAAAAACGCATGTCAAAAATGTTATAAATAGTTTAGCATTTTAATGAGGGAAATAAAATTTGACCCCCTCTCAATCAGAAAGATTTCTGGCTCCCAGGTGTCTTTTATACAGGTAACGAGCTGAGATTAGGAGCACACTCTTAAAGGGAGTGCTCCTAATCTCAGATTGTTACCTGTATAAAGGACACCTGTCCACAGAAGCAATCAATCAATCAGATTACAAACTCTCCACCATGGCCAAGACCAAAGAGGATGTCAGGGACAAGATTATAGACCTACACAAGACTGGAATGGGCTACAAGACCATCGTCAAGCAGCTTGGTGAGAAGGTGACAACAGTTGGAAGAAACACAAAATAACTGTCAATCTCCCTCGGCCTGGGGCTCCATGCAAGGAGTTGCAATGTCATGAGAACGGTGAGGAATCAGCCCAGAACTACACGGGAGGATCTTATCAATGATCTCAAGGCAGCTGGGACCATAGTCACCAAGAAAACAATTGGTAACACACTACGCCGTGAAGGACTGAAATCCTGCAGCGCCCGCAAGGTCCCCCTGCTCAAGAAAGCACATATACAGGCCCGTCTGAAGTTTGCCAATGAACATCTGAATGATTCAGAGGAGAACTGGGTGAAAGTGTTGTGGTCAGATGAGACCAAAATGGAGCTCTTTGGCATCAACTCAACTCGCCGTGTTTGGAGGAGGAGGAATGCTGCCTATGACCCCAAGAACACCATCCCCACCGTCAAACATGGAGGTGGAAACATTATGGTTTGGGGGTGTTTTTCTGCTAAGGGGACAGGACAACTTCACCGCATCAAAGGGACGATGGACGGGGCCATGTACCGTCAAATCTTGGGTGAGAACCTCCTTCCCTCAGCCAGGGCATTGAAAATGGGTTGTGGATGGGTATTCCAGCATGACAATGACCCAAAACACACGGCCAAGGCAACAAAGGAGTGGCTCAAGAAGAAGCACATTAAGGTCCTGGAGTGGCCTAGCCAGTCTCCAGACCTTAATCCCATAGAACATCTGTGGAGGGAGCTGAAGGTTCGAGTTGCCAAATGTCAGCCTCGAAACCTTAATGACTTGGAGAAGATCTGCAAAGAGGAGTGGGACAAAATCCCTCCTGAGATGTGTGCAAACCTGGTGGCCAACTACAAGAAACGTCTGACCTCTGTGGTTGCCAACAAGGGTTTTGCCACCAAGTACTAAGTCATGTTTTGCAGAGGGGTCAAATACTTATTTCCCTCATTAAAATGCAAATCAATTTATAACATTTTTGACATGCGTTTTTCTGAATTTTGTTGTTGTTATTCTGTCTCTCACTGTTCAATTAGACCTACCATTAAAATTATAGACTGATCATGTCTTTGTCAGTGGGCAAACGTACAAAATCAGCAGGGGATCAAATACTTTTTTCCCTCACTGTAAGTCTGATTTCTCCGTCATTGTTATCATGGATTCACATACAGAACTGATGTCCTCTCTCAATGACTTAGAGATTGCCGTCATCTTTCTGTTGTCCTGTTTAAATTCACATAGACACTTTTAACCTCTGCGGAATTCAGCATCCAGAAACACCTGTTGCAGAATGCTCTGCATTAACAACTCACTGTGACCATTTGCTGTAGATGCAGATAGCTAGTGCATTCAACTGGTAGACAAAGAAAAGTTTTATTGTCACATACAGGGGATAGACTAGACTTGAGCATAAGCGAAATACCTAATAACAACTGAATAGGTGTACAAGATATTAACATTACAATGTATTACATGGTATATATTATGTTTACCTTTCAAAGACGGTATCCTCTGTAAGTTGACCTTTTCCCCACTCATCATAACTCTCGCATTACTGGTAGAGCTTTTAACTGCAATCATTTTCTTTGTTAATTTGAATTGTGTTTCATCAAGAAGTTGCTTTGTATTACATTTTGTTTCAGCAATGTAGGCTGAAAAAGGTTAACACCTCAGTCTAACAAAAAAGGTATAAAAGAAGAACATAAATACATTCTCTAATGCAAAATGTCATCTTAATTCATTATGGTTTATAACATAAATAAAAAGGAAAAGTAAGTGAGAAACACAAAGGCTTTCTTCTCTTTAAAAGTACCTAAGCTCTTAGAGTTAAAGTGTGAAACTGAAGTATTTTTGTTCCATTCATTTGTTGCTGGATAGTTAAATTACACTCATGAAATGTCACGATCGTCATTTGAAGAAACGGGCCAATGCGCAGCGTGGAATGCGAACATCTTTTATTTATATTTCACCACATGAACAAAAACAACAAAACGATACGTGAAGTCCTTGGGTACATACACAAACCAACACGGAACAAGATACCACACCACACAAATGCCAAACGACTACCTAAGTATGGTTCCCAATCAGAGACAACAAGCAACAGCTGATTCACGTTGCCTCTGATTGAGAACCACCCCGGCCAACATAGAAACACATCAACTAGATCCTGAACATAGAAACACAAAACATAGACTCTACACACCCTGGCTCAACATAACAGAGTCCCCAGAGCCAGGGCGTGACAGTACCCCCCCCCAAAGGCGCGGACTGCGACCGCGCCAAACATAAACCGAACAGGGGAGGGCCGGGTGGGCATTCCTCCTCGGAGGCGGATCCGGCTCCGGGCTTGACCAACACCCTCTAACAACCCCCCCGTAGCGCCCCTGGTCTGGTCCCGCTGGCTGGAGCTGGACATCGGTGGAGCGGATTGCTTAGGCTCCGGTGTGGAGCAGCTGACCAGGCACCGGTGAAACGTGCACGGGCTGTGCCGGACTGACGACGCGCACCACAGGCTTGGTGCGGGGAGCAGGGACGGGCCGGACCGGGCTGACGACGCGCACCATAGACTTGGTGCGGGAAGCAGGAACGGGCCGGACCGGGCTGGCGACGCGCACCATTGGCTTGGTGCAGGGGAGCAGGAACGGGCCGGGACCAGACTGACGATGCGCCCCACAGGCTTGGTGCGGGGAGCAGGAACAGGCCGGGCCGGCTGGCGATGCGCACCATTGGCTTGGTGCGAGGGGGCAGGAACAGGCCGGACCGGGCTGGCGACGCGCACCATTGGCTTGGTGCGAGGGGGCAGGAACGGGCCGGACCGGGCTGGCGACGCGCACCATAGGCTTGGTGCGGGGAGCAGGAACGGGCCGGGCCGGGACTGACGACGCGCACCACAGGCTTGGTGCGGGGAGCAGGAACAGGCCGGACCGGGCTGGCGACGCGCACCACAGGCTTGGTGCGGGGGCAGGAACAGGCCGGACCGGGCTGACGACGCGCACCATTGGCTTGGTGCGAGGGGGCAGGAACCGGCCGGGCCGGGCTGGCGACGCACATCACAGGCTTGGTGCGAGGGACAGGAACAGGCCGGACCGCACTGGGAACACACACCACTGGCCTTATACGGGGATCAGGAACGGGCCGGACCGGACTGGCAACACACTTCAGTACCTCTCGCCGTGCCTCTACACTTTCCCTCCCTCTAATCACCAATGGCTCCCGTAACCCGGTGGCCTTCTCTCCTCGTCCACCAACTCGCCCTTTATCTGCCTCCAGCAGCCCCGTCGCCCATGCCATGTGCCCCCCCTAAACATTTCTTGGGGGTGCCTCTCCCCCGTGGATATGGCCTCCATGGCTCTCGCCAGACTCTCCATCCTCTGCTCCCAAGTCCAACCTCTCTCCTCTTCACGCTGCTTGACCCAGTCGAGGTGGTATCTTCTGTCACGATCGTAATTTGAAGAAACGGGCCAATGCGCAGCGTGGAATGCGAACATCTTTTATTTATATTTCACCACACGAACAAAAACAACAAAACGATACGTGAAGTCCTTGGGTACATAAACAAACCAACACGGAACAAGATACCACACCACACAAATGCCAAACGACTACCTAAGTATGGTTCCCAATCAGAGACAACAAGCAACAGCTGATTCACGTTGCCTCTGATTGAGAACCACCCCGGCCAACATAGAAACACATCAACTAGATCCTGAACATAGAAACACAAAACATAGACTCTACACACCCTGGCTCAACATAACAGAGTCCCCAGAGCCAGGGCGTGACATGAAAGAAAGAATGGCATGAGAGGCACTTTTACATGCCCTTCTACATTTGTGAAATGCAAATAATTGTATATTGCCTTAATACAACAAATAAATCTCACCATAATACATTAAATAGCAATTTGTAAAAGCCTTTTCACCCCTCTACCATCTAAAAATACTTTCTGAAATGTAGTTGCAATTCATAGACAGTAGCACAGTGTTAGTCACACATGATTAACAATTATGGAATGGTGTGTGTACTGCATTCTGTGTGTGTACTGTATATTGCAGGATTATCCTAAAGATAAGTCTGTGAGATAGTAACACCTGCCTTTGCCTTGCTTTTATTTGTTTTTGGAGTTTTGGTTAATCACACAGTCGGTTTGACTTCTTTTACTATGGTACATGGTCTGTACCTCTAAATCCAAATAGGATATTTGTATCTGATAAGATCTTACTCTGATCTTCTGCTATGCTAAGAAACAATTATTCTCAAATTTGCAGCATAGGATGACAATTAATATTCTTGTTCATCCCAGCAGTTTGTATTTGTATTTCAGACCTATTCTTTGCACAATCAATTCAACTTCAATTTAATCAGGATGATCAGTTTACCCTTGGATTATTGCTTCTTCTCTTTCCCTTCACATTTTGATTACCCCTGTTGTAGATGTTGAAATCTAAAGGAGATAAATGGGCTTGCTGTTGTACTTGAGTTTGGTGCATGAGTTTGGAGGCAGGTAATCTCTCTTGCAATTCGCACAATATGTAAAAAATTAGCTAAATGTATGATTTGTTACGAATGGTGGCTAACTTTAGCTAGGCTAAGGGTTAGGGTTAGGTGTTAAGGTTAGGGTTAGGGTTAAGGCTAGGAGTTAGGTTAATGGGTTACGGTTAGGGTTAGGGTAAGCTAACATGCTAAGTAGCTAAAAAGTAGTAAGTATTTGCAAAGTTGCTAATCAGCTAAAATTGATTTTTGTCTTAAGTAACCTTCTTTCTTATGTAACCATACCAAACGTAACATATCATACTAATTTCAGTTTCCAGATTTACATTTACTATGTTACGTCTAGTCTATGAGACCAGGCTGCAGTGAGAGGTTGCCCCCTTGAAAACCTGATTTGCATACTTTGCATTTGCATTCTGCTCTGTTAACACTTGAGGAGGTCACACTGGTGTGCTATGGGAAGTTACTTTGTAAACTTGAGCATATGGTTGGATGTTGTATCAGACACGCATCTTTGCTATGTGGGTTTGTTTTTCCAGAGGGCTGCTCTGTCTCCCCACTACATCCCCTCGTCACCTTCCTCCTTACTTTACTAGCAGACCTGGAAATTATGTCTTGTTGAGAGAGATTGCAAACAAATTGCAATAACTGTCCCATTTTTTTTATACAGCTTCCATTCTATGAATATCGTTCAGTGTGCACCCTGTTTCTTGGATATATAAGATACAATCGCTTACGATAGGATGGTCAAAAACTGTTTAGTATAAATTATAACAAATAATATAATCTGAAAACCACAATGAAATGCATATGATGAAAATATAATTACTTTTGCAATGTAAAACAAGTCAATCTACTTGTTTACTTCAAAATACAAGCCTATAATCCAAAATAAATGTGTGCTATTGAAATGATGTCACATCTCTAGTCTGACTGCAAATTGACTTGAAAACCAATAAGGATTTCGGCTGGGTTTACTCAACTCTCATAAGCCCCTGAATCAGACAAAACAAGAGAGTCTGATTCAGTCAAAAAGAGAGAGTGAGTATGCAGTGGGATTAGAGTGAAATGACTTCTCCTGAACCACCATCTTTGCCTTTCAGCTGATTAACCAGAAGATCAGGATGTGCACGCAGTTGTACAGCTCCAGGTCGTTCTTCTCCGTGCTGGAGTACCTGCTGGCCGTCGGCAATTACCTCAATGAGAACGCAGGGAAGGGAAAGGCCAAGGGATTCCGCCTCTCCTCCTTATCTAAAGTAGGTGCTCGTCTCCTCCTTATCTAAAGTAGGTAGTCCTCTCCTCCTTATCTAAAGTAGATGCACCTCTCCTCCTTATCTAAAGTAGGTGCTCCTCTCCTCCTTATCTAAAGTAGGTGCTCCTCTCCTCCTTATCTAAAGTAGGTGCTCCTCTCCTCCTTATCTAAAGTAGGTGCTCGTCTCCTCCTTATCTAAAGTAGGTGCTCCTCTCCTCCTTATCTAAAGTAGGTGCTCCTCTCCTCCTTATCTAAAGTAGGTGCTCGTCTCCTCCCTATCTAAAGTAGGTGCTACTCTCCTCTGTATCTAAAGTAGGTGCTCCTCTCCTCTGCTGTCACCTGACCTTTGGTGGAGTGTCTAGCACTAGACTAATAAAACTTCTCATTGATATACACAGAGGGATCTCCCTCCTCCTTCTCTCTCTTTTCAATTTCTCCTGTCCATCCTCTACCTGGTCAGCTGAGTCCAACTCAGGTTGGGTCATTCCCCCTAGTGTGTCTAACTCTGACACGCAGGTGATTGCATCACCGCCTGGCTTCACAAATCAAATGGAACTTCTTGCCATGGCGCAGACGCTGGGCCGGTGGACATTGGACAAGTGGACCGTGAGGTGACCTACTATTCACAGTGGGCAATGGCAGTCACAACTCACAACATCTTTCACCTTACTGGACCTTTTCTTTAAGTCTAAATATTGGTAGTTTTTGTCTAGTCTTTTTTTGGATTAGACTCCTTGTTTATTAGATACATGTTTTTTTTTGTAAATTTGTCTGGGATTATTTTAGATCTCTCTGAACTATTAGCATAGGTCTTTGAGCGTAGTATACGACTCCTTGGTAGTTTCTATAGATTGCCGACTGAGCCGCTGCTGTGCTGTACTGGTCTCCTGATGGGAAGATTGAATGGCACTTTGCCCCAGATTTAAAATGCTTCCTCTCTATCTAATAAGACTGCAGTCTTCCTCCCAAAGCCTCACAGAGAAGGTTTGAAGGTGAAACAGAGAGAGCTAAATAGTTTGCACTGTGAGGGGACTCTGTGTTGTGAAATCAATAGCTGGACCTGGACATTGATATAGTAACTGTAAGATAAGAGAAAGCCATAGAGGTTGCTGTTGTTGTTGTTGTTGTTGTTTATCTTCAGTTGATGCTTCGTGCATCTTTTCTAGACTGGTCCTCAGGGGAGCGCCCTGGACCTCAAATTGGTAAACAACGTAACATAGAAAAGACTATGGAATAAATCCCTTCACAGGATTAGAGAGAGAGAGATGTTCCCCTTGCATTTCAATTAAGACAGAAGCCACAAGCAACTGTGGTGCAGCAAGGCTTGCATTTTAGAAAGATCATTAACATTTATATAAATAGGTTTAATATGGGTTTTCATTAATTTTCAGGAAACGTAACACTCCTCAAGTATTTTTTTATTCACAGAAAAAGCTCACCACTGTCAAAGGACACAACATATTACGGCTCTACTAAAGGTGATAATGACTCTGTATATAACATGGAAGCTTTTATGATGTGATGTTTTTGTTACGATATGATGCTTTTTGTTTTGATTTGTTTTCAAATCAAATTGATAAGAAACACACAGCCATTTCTGAGTAACAAAAGTATTAGCAATACCTTGAACAATCAGTTGACCTTGTCGGGTTAACGCAAAAATGGAAGAGTCAATGAAAACCTTGTGGATTGTTGATACATGCATCCAATAATACAAAGCAACATGCCTCAATATTAACACAGAGAGAAATTAACAGAAACTGTACGTTGAGATCCTATTGTTTGAGTAGCCTTGGTGGCAGGGCACTTGCATTCGTACACGCGGCACACAAAAATGTGTGCATTCTTCTGCTCTGCTGTGCAACTCAAGGCCTGGTAGGAACAATAGTTGTATGGCTCAGCCAGGACTCTGTGCTATAGGGCTGCTGCAGGTGTACCAGCATTCCCTCCTCTCTCCTATCTAATTTTCTGGTGAAGGTCTCTGTGTAGAAACAGCACAGTATGTTTTTAATATTTGATTTATCATAAACTATTTTTATAATGGAGAGAGTGTCACACCCCACCTTCCAATGTCCCTCTTCAACCCCACAGCTCTCCCAGCTCCGTGGGACAGACAGGAAGTTCACCTTGCTGCATGCCCTTGTGGAGCAGATCATGTTGCACGAACCCGGCTTGGCCACTTTTCCCCAAGAGTTGACGGAATTTGAAACTGTACCTGGGGGTAAGTAATCAAGATTTTGGTCAAAGCCCCCGAAATCTGTCCTGTATGTTTCAATTGGAGCAGTTTAGGTAAAACACTTAGGTATTTCTCTCTGTGTTTCTGATCAGCTTCCATTAAAGGCATCACTGCTGAATTGGACGGTGAGTCTACCACGTTTCCTATCCTGTCCAATGATGTATCTGTAAAAAACAAGTGTTGCTCTTTACAGTGCTGAGATCTAATGATACAAAGACAGTGCAACAGTGACTGTATTTTCTTTATACACCTATGAATGATATTGTCTAAGATAGTATGATCTAGCTAGTTCAAGGAGTTGACTGGTTTGATGGCGCAGTTAAATGTAAAGTGTAAAGACATGTAGGCCTAATGTCAGCTTCATGTATGGACATTTATGATGACTTTTGGTTGAATAATTGTGATGAACAGTTGACATGAGTGCAGATCAGCCACTTGGCTTGATCCAGGCAGCAGAAAGGAGAAAATAGTGATTTAAAGTAGAGAGTATTTGATTCAGTGATCAGGTATGATGGATGATGAACATGATGTGTCATCCCCTCCAGTTCTCAAGAATGAGTTACAGAAGGCCATTCAGTACAAGAAAACATACAAGAGAAGAAACCAAGGAAATCAACACCCAAAGTTTTCCAAAGACCTGAAGGTCAGTTATTCCGATAGGCCTATTCTCTCTTTTCAGTTCATATTCAGATGGACAGATACAGTGCCTTGCAAAAGTATTCATCCCCCTTGGCGTTTTTCCTATTTTGTTGCATTACAACCTGTAATTTAAATGGATTTTATTTTACACATGATCTGTCACATGATCTCAGTATATATACACCTGTTCTGAAAGGCCCCAGAGTCTGCAACACCACTAAGCAAGGAGTACCACCAAGCAAGCGGCACCATGAAGACCAAGGAGCTCTCCAAACAGGTCAGGGACAACGTTGTGGAGTAGTACAGATCAGGGTTGGGTTATTTTAAAAATATCCGAAACTTTGAACGTCCCACGGAGCACCATTAAATCCATTATTAAAAAATTGAAAGAATATGGCACCACAACAAACCTGCCAAGAGAGGGCCGCCCACCAAAACTCACAGACCAGGCAAGGAGGGCATTAATCAGAGAGGCAACAAAGAGACCAAAGATAACCCTGAAGGAGCTGCAAAGCTCCACAGCGGAGATTGGAGTATCTGTCCATAGGACCACTTTAAGCCGTACACTCCACAGAGCTGGTGTTCGCCAAAAGCCATGTGGGAGACTCCCCAAACATATGGAAGAAGGTACTCTGTTTAGATGAGACTAAAATTTAGCTTTTTGGACATCAAGGAAAACGCTATGTCTGGCGCAAACCCAACACCTCTCATCACCCCGAGAACACCATCCCCACAGTGAAGCATGGTGGTGGCAGCATCATGCTGTGGGGATGTTTTTCATCTGCAGGGACTGGGAAACTGGTCAGAATTGAAGGAATGATGGATGGCGCTAAATACAGGGAAATTCTTGAGGGAAACCTGTTTCAGTCTTCCAGAGATTTGAGACTGGGACGGAGGTTCACCTTCCAGCAGGACAATGACCATAAGCATTGTCCTGCTAAAGCAACACTTGAGTGGTTTAAGGGGAAACATTTAAATGTCTTGGAATGGCCTAGTCTAAGCCCAGACCTTAATCCAATTGAGAATCTGTGGTATGACTTAAAGATTGCTGTACACCAGAGGAACCCATTCAACTTGAAGGAGCTGGAGCAGTTTTGCCTTGAAGAATGGGCAAAAATCCCAGTGGCTAGATGTGCCAAGCTTATAAAGACATACCCCAAGAGACTTGCAGCTGTAATTGCTGCAAAAGGTGGCTGAATAGTTATGCACACTCAAGTTTTCTGTCCTCTTTCCTGTTTGTTTCACAATTACATGTTTTTGCATCTTCCAAGTGGTAGGCCTGTTGTGTAAATCAAATGATACAAACCCCCCAAAAATCCATTTTAATTCAAGGTTGTAAGGCAACAAAATAGGAAAAATGCCAAGGGGGGTGAATGCTTTCGCAAGCCAAAAACAAGAAAAACTTTGACACACTGAATAAACATCAGCCCGTTGCAGCCCGTTGCATTGCACCATCACACTATATCGCTAATTCACAGTGCTTGTCCCAAGATGAGCACATCATAGTATGTGGCAGGGAAGTTAATTTATATTTGCCAGGTATACTGTTTGTTGCTTCATATTGCATTATGTTTCTCTGATGGTGTCGGCTGTCAGTTTGGAGTGATAGTTTTGTGACGCAACAAAAAAACACAGGTATTCTGATATTATACATAAAATAATTAATATTTTTAACCGGAGCTCCTCTTCACCCTTCTCCTTTCTCACTCTCACCCCAGATGGCGATTGAGAAGTACAACACCGATTTCTCCCTGCTGACAAAGAGGTCTGATGAGATGAAGAAGCTTTACACTGAGATATTGGTAATCGCAGAGTTATTATTTTAATATGTCTGTTGTGCAGCCCCTCCAGAGAGAAATGGTTACTCTAGTACTGAAATGTCGAGATGGCCCTTTTCCATGGTTTCAGCTTATCTATCTTTCCACTGTGAAGATGGAGGGGGGATTGAAGAGGATATACAGTGCATTTGGAAAGTATTCAGACCCTTGACTTTTTCCAAATTTTGTTACGTTACAGCCTTATTCTAAAATGGATTAAATAAATAAAAATCCTCATCAATCTACACACAAAACCCCATAGTGACAAAGCGAAAACAGGTTTTTTGAGATTTTTTGCAAATGTATTAAAAATAAAAAACAGAACTACCTTATTTACATAAGTATTCAGACCCTTTGCTATGAGACTCGAAATTGAGCTCAGATGTATCCTGTTTACATTGATCATCCTTGACATGTTTCTACAACTTGATTGGAGTCCACCTGTGGTAAATTCAATTCATTGGACATGATTTGGAAAGGCACACACGTCTATATAAGGTCCCACAGTTGACAGTGCATGTCAGAGCAAAAACCAAGCCATTAGGTCGAAGGAATTGTCCGTAGAGCTCCGAGACAGGATTGTGTCGAGGCACAGATCTGGGGAAGGGTACCAAAACAGTTCTGCAGCATTGAATGTCCCCAATTACACAGTGGCCTCCATCATTCTTAAATGGAAGAAGTTTGTAACCACCACAACTCTTCCTAGAGGTGGCTGCCTGGCCAAACTGAGCAATCGGGGGAGAATGGCCTTGGTCAGGGAGGTGACCAAGAACCCGATAGTCACGCTGACAGAGTTCTAGAGTTCCTCTGTGGAGATGGGAGAACCTTCCAGAAGGACAACCATCTCTGCAGCACTCCACCAATCAAGCCTATATGGTAGAGTGGCCAGACGGAAGCCACTCCTCAGTAAAAGGCACATAAATCCCGCTTGGAGTTTGCCAAAAGGCACCTAAAGACTCTCAGACCATGAGAAACAAGATTATCTGGTCTGATGAAACCAAGATTGAACTCTTTGGCCTGAATGCCAAGCGTCATGTCTGGAGGAAACCTGGCACCATCCCTACGGTGAAGCATGGTGGGGGCAGCATCATGCTGTGGGGATGTTTTTCAGCGGCAGGGACTGGGAGATTAGTCAGGATCGAGGCAAAGATGAACGGAGCAAAGTACAGAGAGATCCTTGATGAAAATGTGCTCCAGAGCACTCAGGACCTCAGACTGGGGTGAAGGTTCACCTTCCAAGAGGACAACGACCCTAAGCACACAGCCAAGACAACGCAGGAGTGGCTTCGGGACAAGTCTCTGAAGGTTCTTGAGTTGCCCAGCCAGAGCCCGGACTTGAACCCAATCGAACATCTCTGGAGAGACCTGAAAATAGCTCTGCGGTGACGCTCCTCATCCAACCTGACAGAGCTTGAAAGGATCTGCAGGCAAGAATGGGAGAAACTCCCCAAGTACAGGTGTGCCAAGATTGTAGTATCTTACCCAAGAAGACTCGAGGCTGTAATCGCTGCCAAAGATGCTTCAACAAAGTACTTAGTAAAGGGTCTGAATACTTCTGTAAATGTGATAGTTCAGTTTTGTATTAGCAAAAATTTCTAAAAAACAGTTTTTGCTTTGTCATTATGGGGTACTGTGTGTAGATTGATGTAACGTAACAAAATGTGGAAAAAGTCAAGAGGTCTGAATACTTTCCACTGTATATATTTCAAATAATTTATTCTTCAAGGTTACTAACTTCTGCAGCAGAAGATTAAACTTGATATGTAATAGTTAGCATAGAGCACAGCTCAGAGTCTGTGTCTATTAATACTATAATACACAGTAGGGTATTAGAGTCTGTCCCTATTAATACTATAATACACAGGAGGGTTTTAGAGTCTGTCCTTATTAATACTATAATACACAGGAGGGTATTAGAGTCTGCCCCTATTCATACTATAATAAACAGGAGGGTATTAGAGTATGTCCCTATTAATACTATAATACACAGGAGGGTATTAGAGTCTGCCCCTATTAATACTATAATACACAGGAGGGTATTAGAGTCTGTCCCTATTAATAGGTTTAAGATGGCGCCGACAGAGAGGGCTGCCTCGCTTCTAGTCCTTAGGAAACTTTGCAGTATTTTGTTTTTTATGTATTATTTCTTACATTGTTAGCCCAGAAAATCTTAAGTGTAATTACATACAGCCGGGAAGAACTATTGGATATCAGAGCGGCGTCAACTTACCAGCACTACAACCAGGAATACGACTTTCCCGAAGTGGATCCTTTGTTCCCACCACCCAGGGCATTTGAACTGATTCCAGAGGCCGACCCAAAACAACGGTGCCGGAGGAGAGGGAGCCGGAGCGGTCTCCTAGTCAGACTTAGGAGGCACACAGTATATTACTCTCTAATGTCCAGTCCCTAGATAACAAAGTGGACGAGATCAGGGCAAGGGTTGCTTTCCAGAGAGACATCAGGGATTGTAACATACTCTGTTTCACGGAATCATGGCTCTCTCGGAATATACTGTCCCCGTCCATACAGCCATCTGGGTTCTCAATATATCGCGCCGACAGGAATAAACATCTCTCCGGGAAGAAGAGGGGTGGGGGGGTATGTTTCATGACTAACAACTCATGGTGTAATCGTAACAACATAGAGGAACTCAAGTCATTTTGTTCACCTGACCTAGAATTCCTCACAATGAAATGCCGACCGTACTATCTCCCAAGATAATTCTCTTTGTTTATTGTCACATTTGTGTATATCCCCCTCAAGCCGATACCAAAATGGCCCTCAAGGAACTCCACTGGACTTTATGCAAACTGGAAACCTGAGGCTGCATTTATTATAGCTAGGGATTTTAACAAAGCAAATTTGAGAAAAAGGCTACCTAAATTCTATCAGCATACTGACTGTAGCACTCGCGCTGGAAAAACATTGGACCATTGTTACACTCATTTCCGTTATGCATACAAGGCCCTCCCCCGCCCTCCTTTTGGCAAATCTGACAACGACTCCATTTTGCTCCTCCCTTCCTATAGGCAGAAACTCAAACAGGAAGCACCCGTGTTTAGGACTATTCAACGCTGGTCTGACCAATCGTAATCCACGCTTCAAGATTGTTTTGATCACGCAGACTGGGATATGTTCCGGGTAGCCTCTGAGAATAATATAGACGTATGCGCTGATTCGGTTATTGGGTTTATAAGGAAGTGTATAGGATATGTCGTACCCACTGTGACTATTAAAACCTAACCAGAAACCGTGGATAGATGGCAGCATTCGCGAAGAAATGAAGCACGAACCCCCGCATTTAACCATGACAAGGTGACAGGGATTATGGCAGAATACAAACAGAGTGGTCGTTCCCTCCGCAAGGCAATCAAACAGGCAAAACATAAATATCGAGACAAAGTGGAGTCGCAAGTCAACGGCTCAGACACGAGACGTATGTGGCAGGGTTTACAGACAATCACGGACTATAATAGGAAAACAGCCACGTCGCGGACACCGACGTCTTGCTGCCAGACTAAACAAGTTATTTTCATGCTTTGAGGATAACACAGTGCCACCAACGCGGCCAGCTACCAAGGCTCTCCTTCTCAGTGGCCGACATGAGTAAGACATTTAAACGTGTTAACCCTCGCAAGGCTGCCGGCCCAGACGGCATTCCTAGCCGCGTCCTCAGAGCATGCGCAGACCAGCTGGCTGGTGTGTTTACGGACATATTCAATCTCTCCCTATCCCAGTCTGCTGTCCCCACATGCTTCAAGATGGCCACCATTGTTCCTGTACCCAAGAATGCAAAGGTAACTGAACTAAATGACTATCGCCCCGTAGCACTAACTTCTGTCATCATGAAGTGCTTTGAGAGACTAGTCAAGGATCATGTCATCTCCACCTTACCTGTCACCTTAGACCCACTTCAATTTGCATACTGCCCCAATAGGTCCACAGACGACGCAATCGCCATCACACTGCATACTGCCCTATCCCATCTGGACAAGAGGAATACCTATGTAAGAATGCTGTTCATTGGCTATAGCTCAGCATTCAACACCATAGTACCCTCCAAGCTCATCATCAAGCTTGAGGCCCTGGGTCTCAACCCCGCCACGTGCAATTGGGTCCTGGACTTCCTGACGGGCCGCCCCCAGGTGGTGAACATAGGAAACAACATCTCCACTTCGCTGATCCTCAACACTGGGGCCCCAAAAGGGTGTGTGCTCAGCCCCCTCCTGTTCTCCCTGTTCACCCATGACTGTGTAGCCATGCACGCCTCCAACTCAATCATCAAGTTTGCAGACAACACAACAATAGTAGGCTTGATTACTAACAACGATGAGACAGCCTACAGGGAGGAGGTGAGGGCTCTCGGAGTGTGGTGTCAGGAAAATAATCTCTCACTCAACATCAACAAAACAATGGAGATGATCGTGGACTTCAGGAAACAGCAGAGGGAGTACCCCCCTATCCACATCGACGGGACAGCAGTGGAGAAGGTGGAAAGTTCCTCGGTGTACATATCACTGACAAACTGAAATGGTCCACCCACACAGACAGTGTGGTGAAGAAGGCGCAACAGCGTCTCTTCAACCTCAGGAGGCTGAAGAAATTTGGCCTGTCACCTAAAACCCTCACAAACTTTAACAGATGCACAATTGAGAGCATCCTGTCGGGCTCCATCACCGCCTGGTATGGCTACTGCACAGCCCACAACCGCAGGGCTCTCCAGAGGGTGGTACGGTCTGCACAACGCATCACCGGGGACAAACTACCTGCCCTCCAGTTCACCTACAGCACCCAATGTCACAGGAAGGCCAAAAAGATAATCAAGGACAACTACCACCTGAGCCACTGTCTGTTCACACACCTATCATCCAGAAGGCGAGGACAGTACAGGTGTATCAAAGCTGGGACTGAGAGACTGAAAAACAGCTTCTATCTCAAGGCCATCAGACTGTTAAACAGCCATCACTAGCACAGTGTATATACTGTACATCACTAGCATATGTATATACTGTATTCTATACTATCTTAATAATGTTTACATATCTGTCATTAGCCATCTCATATGTATATACTGTATTCTATACTATCTATTGCATCTTAGACTATGCCACTCTGATAATGATAATGACATTGCTCATCCATATATTTATATATTCTTATTCCATTCCTTTACTTAGATTTGTGTGTATTAGGTTTTTGTTGTAGAACTGTTAGATATTACTTGCTAGATATTGCTGCACTGTCGGAACTAGAAGCACAAGCATTTGCTACACTGGCAATAACATCTGCTAACCATGTGTATGTGACCAATAAATGTGATTTGATTTGACTATAATACACCGGAGGGCCATTTTCCAACCTATCCTATTTCCAGAAGGACGATCCATCATCACAAAGAGTCCACCTGACTCTGCTGCGTTCTGGGTTTGAGTTGTGAGCCTTGACAGGGTGACGGGTGAGCCTTGACAGGGTGAGGGGTGAGCCTTGCCAGGAAATTGTGATATAGTAGGTTCCACAATTAAATTCCTGTGCACTCCAATCTTTAGAGAGAGAGAGAGAGAGAGAGAGAGAGAGAGAGAGAGAGAGAGAGAGAGAGAGAGAGAGAGAGAGAGAGAGAGCAAGCTGACCCTGACACAGCTTATATCTGTGACATTATCAGAACCTTCCCTCTGCTCCCCAGGGGAACAAAATTGCTGCAGTCAGACATGGAACCAATGGTAGTAGCCTATACTGTATAGTTAAATTGCTCTCCCAGTGTTACTGTAACGTTTATTTAGGCGGAAATGTGTCAAAATACTTTAAAGTTTTAAGTTAAGTTCAGTGTTCCATATGTGCTGCAGTGTTGTTGGCTTAGCTTTTCTGATTAGCGGTGTGATCATATAGCAGTTGAGCCGTGTTTGATTGATATTAGATGTTACTCTTGAGCCACTGTTTTAATGACGCAGCCTTTGTATTAGTTACTGACCCTGTAGTAAGTGTAGGCATGGATTCATGCAATGGCCACCCGTCTGTCTCATTTAAGATATTTAAGTCCAATAATTGTTTCCATGCTCACGTAGTGTAGCAGCTCATTATTACAAATGGAGTTACATTATGCATCCCAATCGAACCAGGGACATCAGTTAACCCCAGGAATTAGACAAAATGTATTATTAACCGTGGGTTGCCATTTTTTACAGATTATAACCTCTGAAAGAATGAAAGAAACTGAAGTGCTTGGGGCATGGGATGTCAAAAATAATACATTGGGTTATTTGTCTTTTTTCTTGAAGGTTAAATTCGGAGAGCCGATGGATCAAGATTCTCAGGAGCTGTTTGGCTTGGTGTGCCAGTTTGTCAACGACTTCAATAGGACACATGCTGAAATCAGATAACAATTTGCTGTCCTTGCGTGACTATCTATGAATCTTCAGCCAATCCAAACACAATTAAATGCTGAATACTTTGTAATATGCACATACAAATACACGTTTATTTACTTCATATTGTAAGGAGGCCATGACTTCTTACATTTTGCACTAATCAGTGACATACAGTGGGGGAAAAAAGTATTTAGTCAGCCACCAATTGTGCAAGTTCTCCCACTTAAAAAGATGAGAGAGGCCTGTAATTTTCATCATAGGTACACGTCAACTATGACAGACAAATTGAGAAAAGGAAATCCAGAAAATCACATTGTAGGATTTTTAATGAATTTATTTGCAAATTATTGTGGAAAATAAGTATTTGGTCACCTACAAACAAGCAAGATTTCTGGCTCTCACAGACCTGTAACTTCTTCTTTAAGAGGCTCCTCTTTCCTCCACTCGTTACCTGTATTAATGGCACCTGTTTGAACTTGTTATCAGTATAAAAGACACCTGTCCACAACCTCAAACAGTCACACTCCAAACTCCACTATGGCCAAGACCAAAGAGCTGTCAAAGGACACCAGAAACAAAATTGTAGACCTGCACCAGGCTGGGAAGACTGAATCTGCAATAGGTAAGCAGCTTGGTTTGAAGAAATCAACTGTGGGAGCAATTATTAGGAAATGGAAGACATACAAGACCACTGATAATCTCCCTCGATCTGGGGCTCCACGCAAGATCTCACCCCGTGGGGTCAAAATGATCACAAGAACGGTCAGCAAAAATCCCAGAACCACACGGGGGGACCTAGTGAATGACCTGCAGAGAGCTAGGACCAAAGTAACAAAGCCTACCATTAGTAACACACTACGGCAGGGACTCAAATCCTGCAGTGCCAGACGTGTCCCCCTGCTTAAGCCAGTACATGTCCAGGCCCGTCTGAAGTTTGCTAGAGTGCATTTGGATGATCCAGAAGAGGATTGGGAGAATGTCATATGGTCAGATGAAACCAAAATAGAACTTTTTGGTAAAAACTCAACTCGTCGTGTTTGGAGGACAAAGAATGCTGAGTTGCATCCAAAGAACACCATACCTACTGTGAAGCATGGGGGTGGAAACATCATGCTTTGGGGCTGTTTTTCTGCAAAGGGACCAGGACGACTGATCCGTGTAAAGGAAAGAATGAATGGGGCCATGCATCGTGAGATTTTGAGTGAAAACCTCCTTCCATCAGCAAGGGCATTGAAGATGAAACGTGGCTGGGTCTTTCAGCATGACAATGATCCCAAACACACCGCCCGGGCAACGAAGGAGTGGCTTCGTAAGAAGCATTTCAAGGTCCTGGAGTGGCCTAGCCAGTCTCCAGATCTCAACCCCATAGAAAATCTTTGGAGGAAGTTGAAAGTCCGTGTTGCCCAGCGACAGCCCCAAAACATCACTGCTCTAGAGGAGATCTGCATGGAGGAATGGGCCAAAATATCAGCAACAGTGTGTGAAAACCTTGTGAAGACTTACAGAAAACGTTTGACCTGTGTCATTGCCAACAAAGGGTATATAACAAAGTATTGAGAAACTTTTGTTATTGACCAAATACTTATTTTCCACCATAATTTGCAAATAAATTCATTAAAAATCCTACAATGTGATTTTCTGGATCTTCTTTCCTCATTTTGTCTCTCATAGTTGACTTGTACCTATGATGAAAATTACAGGCCTCTCTCATCTTTTTATGTGGGAGAACTTGCACAATTGGTGGCTGACTAAATACTTTTTTTCCCCCACTGTATAACATGAATGGCAACCTTGAAACGTCTTTGGGTCTTTGAAAAGCGCTATATAAATCACATTATTATTATTAATATTATTGTTGCTATTTGTGTGCACTAAGATGCCACACGAGCTGTGTTTTTTTAAGTAGTCCAAGACATAGCTGTAGTTTCAGTTTACAGTTGTGTCTAATACTATGTTTAGGCAGCTAGACTTGAGGATTGCAATTTCAGTGGGAAAACACTAGAGTGAATAATGATTTGCTGTTATTAAAACAAATCTATATGGGATATATAACAGGTACTGTATGTCGTTTGAAGACAGTAGACTAATAGTTGGTCGGGATTCATTGTGACAAATTGTCTGAAATCGATTGGAAAAAATTTATTGAATTGAAGTTACGAGACAGTAGGGGGAATGCCAACACTTTGAGAGCTTGGGACTATAAGGTTCTATCTGCCAAAAATATGAGAGAGAGAGAGCGAGAGAGAGCGAGAGAGAGAGAGAGAGAGAGAGAGAGAGAGAGAGAGAGAGAGAGAGAGAGAGAGAGAGAGAGAGAGAGAGAGAGAGAGAGAGAGAGAGAGAGAGAGAGAGAGAGAGAGAGAGAGAGAGAGTCTGTGTCTGACATTTTAATCAGAAGAAAGCAGTGTTGGTTAGTTGCTAACTGTGAACCAACAGCATAATGAACAAGGACCCCATGCTGTTGTAAGTGATTCATAAAGCTGTACTTGTACAACAAAAAATATTATATTTGAATTCATTATTTCTATAACAAAATGCTGGTGAATGATTAGAATTCGAAAATTGAGAGAAAACATGGTATTAAATGTGGCAGAAGATGACTTATTACTTTTGTGATATTACATATTTACCTAGACTGGGTTATTTTTTTCTCGTTTCTGAAACAAATTTGATCCGATTTTGTACAATTTGATTAAGAGAAAAGATAGAAGAGCAGAGGCCGTGTTCCAGCGGCTCCCCCACCGGATGATGGGGTTCAATCCCCGCTCCAACCCTTTAATATTTTTCTACCAACTGCCTGTAACCCCTCTGATTTCTTCCCTTTCAAAATATACAAAAAAAAGCCCATTCAAACTATACTAAACAAAAATATAAATGCAACAATTTCAACGATTTTACTGAGTTACAGTTCATATAAGGAAATCAGTAAATTGAAATAAATAAATAATGCCCTAATCTATGGATTTTACATGACTGGGCAGGGGTGCAGCCATGGGTGGACCTGGGAGGGCATAGGCCCACCCACTTCGGAGCCAGGCCCACCCACTGGGGAGCCAGGCCCAGGCAATCATAATTAGTTTTTCCCCACAAAAGGGCTTTATTACAGACAGATATACTCCAATTTCATCAGCTGTCCGGGTGGCTGGTCTCAGACGATCCCGCAGGTGAAGAAGCCAGATGTGGAGGTCCTGGACTGGCGTGGTTACACATGGTCTGCGGTTGTGAGGCCGGTTGAACGTCCTGCCAAATTCTCTAAAACGACGTTGGAGGCGGCTTATGGTAGAGAATTGAACATAAAATTCTCTGGAAACAGCTCTGGTGGACATTCCTGCAGTAAGCATGCCAATTGCACGCTCCCTCAAAACTTGAGACATCTGTGGCATTGTGTTGTGTGACAAAACTGCATTTTATTGTCCCCAGCACAAGGTGCACCTGTGTAATTATTATGCTGTTTAATCAGCTTCTTGATATGCCACACCTGTCAGGTGGATGGATTACCTTGGCAAATGAGAAATGCTCACTAACAGGGATGTAAACACATTTGTGCACAACATTTGAGAGAAATAAGCTTTTCATGCGTATGTAACATTTCTGGGATCTTTTATTTCAGCTCATGAAACATGGGACCAACACTTTACAAGTTGTGTTTATATTTTTGTTCAGTATATTTCCAATATGAATGAGCTTGGTGCACAGCAACTAAAGCTTGACCATGTTTCAGCGTGTGAGGACCTAGAAACCTACAGTCAATGAAAATATAATGTTGGATAGTTTCTCATGAAATTATGCCCTATATTCCTCCTACCCATCTGTGCTTGCTATGCTACAATTTGTTTAATTGACTACACTTTTCCTGTCATATGTAATTTTCACTTAATACCCATGACTTTAAATACTTAGTCATGTCAAGTGTGAAACTTCAAGGCAGGTTGTTTTTATGTAAAGCCCTGTTTATACCTGGTGCTAACATGGGTCCTTTGTCCTCATCAGAAATGTGTCTACACATGGTATTCAACTGTGTCTGTTATCTGTCCACTGTGTCTGCATTGTGGCCAGATTTCCTGGTCCCTTCCTTTATTCAAATTATTTCACAGATATTCTTTCAAAATAATATTTATTTATTGTAAGACACTTACAGTGAGGGAAAAAAGTATTTGATCCCCTGCTGATTTTGTACGTTTGCCCACTGACAACGAAATGATCAGTCTAGAATTTTAATGGTAGGTTTATTTGAACAGTGAGAGACAGAATAACAACAACAAAATCCAGAAAAACGCATGTCAAAAATGTTATAAATTGATTTGCATTTTAATGAGGGAAATAAGTATTTGATCCCTCTCAATCAGAAAGATTTCTGGCTCCCAGGTGTCTTTTATACAGGTAACGAGCTGAGATTAGGAGCACACTCTTAAAGGGAGTGCTCCTAATCTCAGTTTGTTACCTGTATAAAAGACACCTGTCCACAGAAGCAATCAATCAATCAGATTCCAAACTCTCCACCATGGCCAAGACCAAAGAGCTCTCCAAGGATGTCAGGAACAAGATTGTAGACCTACACAAGGCTGGAATGGGCTACAAGACCATCGCCAAGCAGCTTGGTGAGAAGGTGACAAAAGTTGGTGCGATTATTCGCAAATGGAAGAAACACAAAAGAACTGTCAATCTCCCTCGGCCTGGGGCTCCATGCAAGATCTCACCTCGTGGAGTTGCAATGATCATGAGAATGGTGAGGAATCAGCCCAGAACTAAACAGGAGGATCTTGTCAATGATTTCAAGGCAGCTGGGACCATAGTCACAAGAAAACAATTGGTAACACACTACGCCGTGAAGGACTGAAATCCTGCAGCGCCCGCAAGGTCCCCCTGCTCAAGAAAGCACATATACATGCCCGTCTGAAGTTTGCCAATGAACATCTGAATGATACAGAGGAGAACTGGGTGAAAGTGTTGTGGTCAGATGAGACCAAAATGGAGCTCTTTGGCATCAACTCAACTCCCCGTGTTTGGAGGAGGAGGAATGCTGCCTATGACCCCAAGAACACCATCCCTACAGTCAAACATGGAGGTGGAAACATTATGCTTTGGGGGTGTTTTTCTGCTAAGGGGACAGGACAACTTCACCCCATCAAAGGGACGATGGACGGGGCCATGTACCGTCAAATCTTGGGTGAGAACCTCCTTCCCTCAGCCAGGGCATTGAAAATGGTTGTGGATGGGTATTCCAGCATGACAATGACCCAAAACACATGGCCAAGGCATCAAAGGAGTGGCTCAAGAAGAGGCACATTAAGGACCTGGAGTGGCCTAGCCAGTCTCCAGACCTTAATTCCATAGAAATTCTGTGGAGGGAGCTGAAGGTTCGAGTTGCCAAATGTCAGCCTCGAAATCTTAATGACTTGGAGAAGATCTGCAAAAAGGAATGGGACAAAATCCCTCCTGAGATGTGTGCAAACCTGGTGGCCAACTACAAGAAACGTCTGACCTCTGTGATTGCCAACAAGGGTTTTGCCACCAAGTACTAGGTCATGTTTTGCAGAGGGGTCAAATACTTATTTCCCTCATTAAAATGCAAATCAATTTATAATATATTTGACATGTGTTTTTCTGAATTTTGTTGTTGTTATTCTGTCTCTCACTGTTCAAATAAACTTACCATTAAAAGTATAGACTGATCATTTCTTTGTCAGTGGCCAAACGTACAAAATCAGCAGGGGATCAAATACGTTTTTCCCTCACTGTATATTGATGTAATCAGTCAATGGTGCCACCTGTCAATAATTTTAGAGGGTGAAATAATGATGATTTAAATATTTTCTCTGTCCAGATCTTGTAAGATATCCAGACACAATTCGTGCCTGACTACCTCCGGAGGTGGTCAGGAAGATCTGATCACAATCAGATCGCAATGTGTCTTTTAATCATCTACACCTGATCAGGACAAAGGACGCAAGTTAGAACCAGGTATAAACGGGGCTTCTGATACAGTATGAGTATGACACCTCGACTCCCACTATCACGCCATGTTATAAACAGCTACAGTAGGTGATGTGTTTAATCTATGTGTTAGATATGAGTGTGACTGGCAGACAGCTCTAGGGCTCCGATTTAAGATAACAAGTCCACTGTCTGTTAACAATCACTCTATTCAAATAGATATGTTAAAGCAATATAACTTTTATTTACACGAGGAAATTATACTCTTTAGTATTCCAGACTAGTCTGGTTCCATTCCTGTGAGCAACAGACAATCAATAGTATTTCCTATTAATCCTTTGAATTAGGACAATAATAACCTTTGACCAGTACCGACACTCCCCTCCATATGTATTTCGACAGTGAAGCTAAAAAAACATATTTGGCTGTATGCTCCAGAATTTTAGATTGGAGCATTTAGATTGGCAAAACCTAACTCAAAATACAACCAAAACAAACTGCAAATGCATCCAACGAGTTTGTAGAGTCACAAGCTTGATGTAGTCATTGCGTGCAAGGGATATGGGAGCAAATACTAAACTTTGGACTACTTTGATACACTATAAGTGAATTTGTCCAAATACTTATGACTTCTTCACATGGTGAGGACTAAAAACATAAAGTGCTTATATTTCAAAACGGTAAAACAGATATGTATGAAAATACCCTTAAATAAAAGGTGACATTCGGTACCATTGCCTCATTAAAAACATTTGATCTCAAATCCAAAATACTGGAGTATAGAGCCAAATTTAAGATTTTAGCTTCACTGTCCAAATACATATGGAGGGTAGTGCATGTACTGTAGGCTACTTTAAATGTTTTGTTAACAACACTGATGGAAGGAAGTATGAGCTAAAGTTGGATTATATAGACCTCTGTGAAATGGATGCATGTTATGAAAGGCCCATAAGATTAAGATCACTTTATTGGTCACTTGCACACAAGGTCCAACCGAAATTTGTGATGCAATTTCTCTTCATGTCAAATTTAAGTGACTTGCTTTTTTTTTTACATTGTATAAAAGTATAGACTCAGAGCTCCGTAATGGTATATCATACACTACAGTTGGAGAAAGCTATGGGAAAGCTATGCTGCTTTAAAAGTTGATAATCTTGTATACCCAGTTTTCAGAAAAAGCCTTTCAAAGTTTTAACTTGCCAGAGAGCTGTGCTTTGTTTACACCCATTCAACATCATTCACACCCTCTTAAGTCTTAGCCACACCCATCTCTTTAAGGATTCACCTTACATTTACATTTTAGTCATTTAGCAGACGCTCTTATCCAGAGCGACTTACAGTTAGTGAGTGCATACATTATTATTTTTTTCATACTGGCCCCCCGTGGGAATCGAACCCACAACCCTGCCGTTGCAAACGCCATGCTCTACATCCCTGCCGGCCATTCCCTCCCCTACCCTGGGCCAATTGTGCGCCACCCCATGGGTCTCCCGGTCGGCTACGACAGAGCCTGGATTCGAACCAGGATCTCTAGTTGCACAGCTAGCACTGCGATGCAGTGCCTTAGACCACTGCACCACACCTGTCTGTCTATGGCCTTGGGCTAAACTGAGTGAGAGTGAAAGTGGTGAAAGTAGTAGCCTACAATAAGGAATAACTCCAGGTTAAAATACACATCTAGTCCTTGGCCTCTATCCTAACCTGACTCTGGTGCAGGTCATGTTGGTCTTCACATTATTGTCTCTGGTAAACACACACTATATCAAACCAAATCAAATCAAAGGAAAGTTTATTTGTCACATGCAAAGGATACAGCAGGTGTAAACCGTACAGTGGAATGCTTACTTGCACCATATGTAGCCGGTCTGGCTACTTTTCTGCGTTGTGTTCTGGTGTATTGGTAACGAACAGGACTCTGGACACTAGTTGCCGGTTTCTGGTATTTTATTTATCTGGATTAGATTAAACAAATGCAATACAATACAATGAATGGTGAGCTTCTCAATGCTGCACACAGTGCACACCTCTCCTCGGTATAATCAAAACAGACTCAGATACTGTACATTCAAGGGATCCACATATTTCTTTGAAATAATACCATTACTCCAAAGTAATAATGTTCTAGATTCGATAAAAGCTCTGCATTATAAACATAAATACGTTTGTGTGTATTACACTTCACATTACAAAAAAGTAAAGTGAGCAAGTGCCTGCACGAGGGAAGCTACGTTACAGACAGCCTGCTAGCATGTACTGTAGGTAGCTTGCCTAACATTGCACCACTCGGTAGAAAACTCTTTCAGCACAATAATATTTCATCACAAAAGGTTCGCTAGCAACAAAACAGTGTTGAAATACATTACATCAAAATTACATGAAGTTTCACTTGTTCTAAACGTTTATGCTACATGTACAGAGGAAAATCCTGTGGCTGACTTGAAGGTACTGCAGGCCAGAGCAATATACCACAGAGCAATCGATACACTCACACTCCATGGATATGGAAAATACAAACTAATGAAAGGATTTAGGTGAAATACACATAAGACAATAATACTCGTTACACTTACTTGCAAGCTCTTCCTCAAAAGTGCAGTATCAATATAAAACATTTAAAAAAGTGTCAACTTAAAGTATCAATAGAAAATGTTTGAAAAAGTGTCAACGCCAGTAGACAAAGAACACAAGAATATAAACTATGTATAACGATGGCAGTGATACTGATGATAGATCAGGTAATTATATGCATACAATCAGGGGCAGTGGCAATTTTAGCATGTAAGTCTTGGTGGGGCAAAAAATAAATAACATGTTTAGATGCATGCCAATAAAGCCACTACACAACACAACACTAAACAATACATTAATTGCACTATAATGGTGACAAACTGTGCCCACAAAGTGTTAGGGCCTACATAAAGCTGTCCCAACAACAGAACTTTCTCTTCAGCACCATGGAGTGAATCCTTACCACTGCTACACCTGGCTATCAGCAGAGCCTTGTCTGGCAGCGAAACAGTTCATTCAGCCTCATTTACTGCCTTTTAAAAAAACATAGCTGATATGGCTGACTTTGCTTAAACATATGTGATTTCTACTGACAATTGAGATGTACAAACTATGGGATAAGGGGACGACGAGCGGATCCGTAATTTTGATTAAGACATTAATGAGCGAGCTAGGACGGACGTAGTCAATATAACTATTTCTTCAGCACTTTTGAAATGTACAGTGACAGAATTAATGGGCCGTTCTTACAGTATTCTCCCTGTACACCAAGTCAGAACCATAGGATAAATAAAGGGGGCATATAAGCAGAAAAAGAAAGCTCTTACAATATTTGATGATGACATTTCTCTAAAACAGGCTATAGGCTACATGTGCACCACCAAGTCAGAACAGTAGGCTAAGTTATGAGGGGGAACGGGGCCAACTTATCAGGGTGAGGCACATTGGCTACTAACAGCTTACTACACAAAATACACTTAGTATGGGAACTTGGGGAAAAAACAAGGTCGAATCATGACGTCAGTGATCTTCAGGTCGGAGCTCTAGAAAGAGGCCAGAGTTCCCAACTTGGAATTCTGAGTTGGATGACCATTCAAAAAATATTTTCCCAGTCAGAGCAAAAGTTCCCAGTTGTCTTGAACTCACTGATGTCTGAGATTTAACCAGTTCCGAGTTTCCAGTTGTTTTGAATGCGGCAGAAGTCATGCTGCATTGACAGCAAGGCCAATGTATTCAACCTTTTCTGGCCCATGGTGCTGCATGTGAATGTTAATCCTTTTAAGCTTGGAAAAGAAACCGTTAAACCCAGACTTGGACCACACAGCCACTCCACTGAATAGCAGGCTATTGATTGCTTTGCAACGCTTGCAGTTAGCCACTGATTCCTGCCAAACCACTCATTGTTGAATTTGCGATTTCCAACTGTGTAATGTTTATGTCCATTGGCCGATGAGCACTGATACGTTTTATCTATAATTTCTCTTCATATGACAAGAATTGAAAAGGATTTGCCAGCAGATTGTCTATTTGATATATGATGATGACTGCTTGTTTAGCTTGCGAGCTAAGATTTTGAAAGTATGATGTTGACATGATCAGTCCAATCAATGCTACGGTAGATATAACGTGATTTGACGTCATTTTATCTGTGGCCAATGACCTTCAGCCTTCGTGTATGGGCACTTCTAATGTAAATCTATGGCAGCACCCAAGGGGCTTGAATTTTCAAGCTCTTCCCGTAGATTTTGCGGTGACGTAGTGTCCCCATGAGTGACAGAACACTGAGCCAATCATGGCGCAACTAGAGAACATTACCAACCCCTACGCTCCATATTTTCCGCTGGCTGCCCCACCCCCACAGAAAGCACTGAGCTAGGCTGAAACACCTGCATTTTGGAGCTGCCTTACTCAAGAAAGCAAAACAGAGAACATGTTTGTATGCGGCTTTATTAACTAAAATATATATATTTTTTTACATTGTTTGCAAACTGATATGTGACACGTAATAATGCCAAAATAACATGCAAAACAGGCAAAAATAAATAAATATATATATATATATATATATATATATATATATATATATATATATATATACAGTACCAGTCCAAAGTTTGGACACACCTACTCATTCAAGGGTTTTTCTTTATTTTTACTATTTTCTACATTGTAGAATAATAGTGAATACATCAAAACTATGAAATAACACATATGGAATCATGTAGTAACCAAAGAAGTGTTAAACAAATCAAAATATATTGTATATTTGAAATTCTTCAAATAGCCACCCTTTGCCTTGATGACAGCTTTGCACACTCTTGGCATTCTCTCAACCAGCTTCATGAGGAATGCTTTTCCAACAGTCTTGAAGGACTTCCCACATATACTGAGCACTTGTTGGCTGCTTTTCCTTCACTCTGTGGTCCAACTCATCCCGAACCATCTCAATTGGGTTGAGGTCCAGTGATTGTTGAGGCCAGGTCATCTCATGCAGCACTCCATCACTCTCCTTCTTGGTCAAATAGCCATTACACAGCCTGGAGGTGTGTTGGGTCATTGTCCTGTTGAAAAACAAATTGTAGACCCACTAAGCCCAAACCAGATGGGATGGCGTATCGCTGCAGAATACTTTGGTAGCCATGCAGGTTAAGTGTGCCTTGAATTCTAAATAAATGCCTTGGAGATTGACCAGTCGATCACGATCAAAGGGTTGGTGACCACTGCTCTAGAAAGTTGAGTGAAGTTCACTGTGTGGCAGTCTCCGGGTTGCGCGCCCACGCGCAGTTTACGCCTTGATCACATGACAGCGTTATGACAGCTATGCAACTATACTGAATGCAGGTATCTACATGTGTTGCAGATGGTCGCATGCGGTTGTTGGACAAATGGAGGATAGAATCATACTGATGTTAATGGGAGAGGGAAGGGGTTAAGGTGTGGTCTTTACTCCCAAATGGCACTTAATATAACTCCATATACTGTTGTAAAGGATGAATAAACACAGTCATTAGATATAGGCCTAATAACATGAATAATAACATTGTTCATTGAATATAGCCCCATCCATAACATTGGACAGTTGCAACTATATGGTCTATATTATCTGTCAAATATCCTACTGTTCAGGCCTATGTAGTTAATCTATTCCCATATCAGTGAAATTAGTTTTTACAGCAATACTTCCAAATGAAGAGAGACAATGAGACATGAAATAATCTGAGGGAAAAATGCAATTTTATGGACAACGGTGAATGGTTCTTAAAATAACCTTAGTGTTAGGGGGCTCTTAAAAGAGCCATTTCACCCCACGGCATGCTGCCATGGGACTTCACCTGCTGGCAATGCAAAGTACTGTAGGTGGTCAGCTTCTCCCTCACCTGGAGTGCCTGTCTGGGGGTGTTGTTGGCACCTGCCCTGGTGACATCAGGTAGGTGACCATTTGGCGTGTCCATCTCCATCCGGAGCTGATCCTGGGATGCCCTCCGCAGGTAGTTGTGGAGAACACCTGGCCTTCACGCAGGCATCGACATTTGAGGGGCTGAGACCAAGCACTCTCCGATACATCCTCCACCAGGCTGCCAGAATCCCAAAGGCGCATTCATCAACTAACCTTGCCCTGGACAGTCGTTTGTTGATTATCATTACAGGTCTTGGCAGCGGCAGCTGGCTTCCAGCATAGGGCCTCATGAGGTTGGGCCTCAAAGGGAAGGCCTCGTCACTGCCGGAATCTCCAGAGTGCCATCCTGAAGTGCCTGGTGAAAGGCAGAGTCCCGGAGGGTCCCGCCATCACTTCCCTTGCTGTAAGCACCAACATCGATGACACGGAAACAGTAGTTGGCATCTACAACAGCCAAGAGTACAACGGAATATGTACCCTTGTAGTTGTAGAATTGCGAACCCGAGCTCGGTGGAGCCTAGATTACTACATGTTTCCCGTCAATGGAGCCAAGACAGTTGGGGAAATCCAACCTCTCCAGGAACTCAGCAGCGATGGCCCTCCAGTCTTCCTCCTTGGGGACAGGCATGCATTCGCCGACCAGGCAGTCCCAAATGGCTTGTGCCACAGAGGGGACAATGCCTGCCACTGTGGACCGTCCAACTCGGAAGCTGAATCCGATGTTCCTGTTGGAGTCCCCTGTCGTCAGGAATCTGAAATATAATTCAAAATAAGTATCAATATTGTGTAACTTGAATTCCACCCACATATTCTATCTACTCATATAGCTACCTCACTATTGTTTATTATGCTCTACTAATTATATTGCAATACTCATCAACCATCATTAACAATGCCTTGTAACCGTACAATTCAGTCTATGATTGTACCAATCAACTGTAGCCCAGGCCAACTCTACACTCTGAGAAAAAAAGGTGCTATCTAGAACCTAAAAGTGTTCTCCGGCTGTCCCCATAGGAGAACCCTTTGAATAACAGTTTTCGGTTCCAATTAGAACCCTATTGGCTTCCATGTAGAACTTTTTCCCCAAAGGGTTCTACATTGAACCCAAAATAGTTCTACCTGGAACCAAAAAGGGTTATCCTATGGGGAGAGCCGAAGAACCCTTTTGGAACCATTTTTTCTAAGAGTGTACATGATTACAATAAGAATGTAATGAATGACTGTCTTGAACAACAAGGGGTCCTGAAGAAGAATAGCCTACCTTCATCAGGGCAGAAGGCACCCCAGCTTTATTTTCATTTGGTAACATTTAATCATTAAAAAATGATCTAAAACCTATTTTAAACCAACTTTGGGAAAAGTAATAGGCCTAATGAACATTCTGTAAAAGTACATCTGATGTCACATAGGGGCTATTTACTAGAGAGCCCGTTAGCTAGCTCGGTTTGACATAAAATATATCTAATATCAATCAATTATGGTATCAAAGGCTTTAAAAATGCACTTGAATTTTGCTTACCGGAGACAAATTGCCAGGCATTCAACTGGGCTGATAGACTCCCAGTAGTTGGTATCCATCCTGGCGATCCTGGCTCCAACCATCTGGAGCATGTGATCGAACTGGCTTCAGTCCAGACGAAAGTAGCCTCGGAATTCCTCTCCAAACAGTCAAAGATTTTGAATGACACGGTGGAACTCCCATGCATGCTTTCAGAACTTCAACCATCCCTGCACCCACACAGACCTGCGCTTTCGGCGGGGATGGTCCCGGTCCAACAGCGCAATCAAGACCACCTTCCTCAACGTTGGTCTCATTGTTGAAAGAGCCTACTCTCTACTATCTTGACTATTTATTATTGCAATTCCCTCCAAAACTATACATTTTGGAGGGAAAATATATTATAGGCTGACACAATTAATTAAATAAATAATATTGATTCATGCTACTAAATACAAATAAATGAATTAAAATGTCAAAGAAATTCTGCAGTAAAGATTTTTTTACTATGTAATCCCACAATTTATTTTTCTGGATATGTGTGCAACAACATTTACATTTTGCTACTTTCTGTCAAGTCTACGGATACAATTTCATGCATACGTTCGACACATTCAACGTATGCACCACGCAGAACGTACTGAAATTGCTTCTGCAACGCAATGCTGCAAGGCAAACACAGCGTTCCATTGGAAAGTAATGTACTTCTGTTGTGCCAAAATGTATTGATGCTGTCGGTGTGATCGAGGCGTTTTGAGGGAACATTGCCCATAACATGATGCAGCCACCACCATGCTTGAAAATATGAAGAGTGGTATTCAGTGATGTGTTGGATTTGCCCCAAACAACACGTTGTATTCAGGACATAAAGTTCCTTTCTTTGTCACATTTATTTTACAGTTTTACTTTAGTGCCTTATTGCAAACAGAATGCATGTTTTGGAATATTTTTTATTCTGTACAGGCTTCCTTCTTTTCACTCTGTCATTTAGGTAAGTATTGTGGAGTAACTACAATGTTGTTGATCCATCCTTAGGTTTCTCCTATCACAGTCATTTAACTCTGTAACTGTTTTAATGTCACCATTGGCCTCATGGTGAATGTCAGGGGTGGAGTGTAGTGGGATGTGGAATCACACGCAGGACACAGAGATATAAATCCAAAGCTCTTTAGTGAAGTCCGTAGTGCACGCCAAAACCCGGCAACAGGCCACAGGCGAAAACAAACGCACACTAGACAGTCAAAGTAAGTATGCACAACGTGCAGGACTCTCTATTACAACCCGAAAATAAGAGAGAACAAAATACAGAGGACCAAACAACCACACGACAGCAGAACAATTACACACAACCCCTGACCTAACACAAGGGAACTAAATAGGGTGCCTAATGAAACTAAACAACAAACAGGTGTGACAAACAGACAAAACCAATCAAACAAGAAACATTGAACGGTGGCAGCTAGTACTCCGGAGACGACGACCGCCGAAGCCTGCCCGAACAAGGAGAAGGGGCCGCCTCGGCCGAAACCGTGACAGTACCCCCCCCTTGACGCGCGGCTCCAGCCGTGCGACGCCCCCGGCCTCGGGGACGACCAGGAGGACGCGGAGCAGGGCGCGTAGGATGACCACGATGGAATTCGGTCAGAAGAGACGGGTCCAGGATGTCCCTCCTCGGCACCCAGCACCGCTCCTCCGGGCCGTACCCCTCCCACTCCACGAGATATTGGAGACCCCCCATCCGGCGTCTCGAATCTAAGATGGCCCGAACAGTGTACGCCGGAGCCCCCTCGATGTCCAACGGGGGCGGAGGAGTCTCTTCTATCTCAAAGTCCTGGAGTGGACCAGCTACCACCGGCCTGAGGAGAGACACATGGAACGAGGGGTTAATATTTTTGTAATCAATGGGCAGTTGTAACCTGTAACACACCTCGTTCAATCTCCTCAGGACTTTAAAAGGCCCCACAAACCGCCAACCCAGCTTCCGGCAGGGCAGGCAGAGGGGCAGGTTTCTGGTTGAGAGCCAGACTCGATCTCCAGGTACGTACACTGGCCCCTCACTGCGGTGGAGGTCGGCGCTCGTCTTCTGTCGACGGATGGCTCGCTGCAGATGGACGTGTGCAGCGTTCCACGTCTCCTCCGAGCGCCGCACCCACTCATCCACAGCAGGGGCCTCGATCTGGCTCTCATGCCAAGGTGCCAGAACCGGCTGGTACCCTAACACACACTGGAAAGGGGTTAGTTTAGTGGAGGAGTGGCGGAGAGAGTTCTGTGCCATCTCGGCCCAGGGCACATATCTCGCCCACTCCTCCGGCCGGCCCTGACAATATGACCTCAGAAACCTACCCACATCCTGGTTGACACGTTCGACCTGCCCATTACTCTCCGGGTGGTAACCCGAGGTAAGGCTCACCGAAACCCCCAACCGTTCCATAAACGCTCTCCAGACTCAGGAGGTAAACTGGGGGCCTCGATCAGACACTATATCCTTGGGTACCCCGTAATGCCGGAAGACGTGAGTAAATAGAGCCTCAGCGGTCTGTAGGGCAGTAGGAAGACCCGGCATGGGAAGGAGACGACAGGCCTTCGAGAACCGATCCACAACGACCAGGATGGTGGTATTCCCCTGTGAGGAGGGAAGGTCGGTAACAAAATCCACCGAGAGGTGAGACCAGGGTCATTGTGGAACGGGCAGGGGTTGTAATTTACCCCTGGGCAAGTGTCTGGGCGCCTTACACTGGGCACACACTGAGCAGGAGGAGACATAAATCCTCACATCCCTGGCTAACGTTGGCCACCAGTACTTTGTACTAAGGCAGTGCACTGTCCGGCCAATACCTGGATGTCCAGAGGAGGGTGACGTGTGAGCCCAATAAATAAGCCGATCCCGGACCTCGAGCGGGACGTACGTCCGACCCACCGGACACTGTGGAGGGCTAGGGTCGGTGCGTAATGCCCGCTCGATCTCCGCATCGACCTCCCATACCACCGGTGCAACCAGACAAGACTCAGGTAGTATGGGAGTGGGCTCCACGCACCTCTCCTCTGTGTCATACCGCCGAGACAGGGCATCTGCCTTCCCGTTCTGGGACCCAGGGATGTAAGTGATCTTAAACACAAACCGGGCGAGAAACATAGTCCATCGAGCCTGGCGAGGATTCAGTCTCCTAGCTGCCCGAATGTACTCCAGGTTACGGTGGTCAGTCAGAATGAGAAAAGGGTGTTGAGCCCCCTCAAGCCAATGCCTCCACACCTTTAGGGCCTGTACCACGGCTAACAGCTCCCTGTCCCCTACGTCATAATTCCGCTCCGCCGGACTGAGCTTCTTAGAATAAAAAGCACAGGGGCGGAGTTTAGGTGGTGTGCCGGACCGTTGTGAAAGAACAGCCCCGATACCGGCTTCCGACGCGTCCACCTCCACTTGGAATGGTAAAGTGGGATCAGGGTGCGCCAGCACTGGAGCCGAGGTAAACAGGTCCTTCAGTCTCCCAAAAGCCCTGTCCGCCTCAGCTGACCACCGCAAGCGCACCGGACCCCCCTTCAGAAGGGACGTTATGGGAGCTGCCACCTGTCCAAAACCCCGGATAAACCTCCGGTAGTAATTCGCAAAACCCAAGAACTGCTGCACCTCTTTAACCGTGGTTGGGGTTTGCCAATTACGCACGGCTGACACACGGTCAACCTCCATCCTCACCCCTGCCGCAGACAACTGATAACCCAAAAAGGAGACCGACTCCTGGAAGAACAGACATTTCTCGGCTTTGACATACAGGTCATGCTCCAACAATCTCCTCAATACCCTGCGCACCAGGGCTACATGCTCGGCACGAGTAGAACTGTACACCAGAATATCGTCTATGTACACCACTACTCCCTGCGCCTGCATGTCCCGGAAAATCTCATCTACAAAAGATTGGAAGACTGATGGAGCATTCATTAACCCGTATGGCATGACGAGATACTCGTAATGACCGGAGGTAGTACTAAATGCTGTCTTCCACTCATCGCCCTCTCTAATGCGCACCAAGTTATATGCGCTCCTGAGGTCCAATTTTGTGAAGAACCGTGCCCCGTGTAATGACTCCGTCATAGTCGCAATCAGCGGGAGTGGATAACTATATTTCACAGTCACCTGATTGAGACCGCGGTAATCAATACACGGACGCAAACCTCCATCCTTTTTCTTCACAAAAAAGAAGCTCGAGGACGCGGGAGAAGTGGAGGGCCGTATGTATCCCTGTCTCAGAGACTCGGCAATGTATGTCTCCATTGCCCTCTTCTCCTCCTGTGACAAAGGATACACATGGCTCCGCGGGAGCGCAGCTCCTGCCTGGAGGTCTATCGCACAATCCCCCTGTCTATGAGGCGGCAACCGTGCCGCTCTTGTCTTGCTAAACACGAGTGCCAAATCCTCATACTCAGGTGGAATGTGCAGTGCGGCCATCTGGTTCGGACTCTCCACCGAGGTCGCCCCTACGGAAACACCCAGACATAGCCCCTCACATTGAGCAGACCACCCTTTAAGAGCCTTCTCTCGCCACGAAATCGTAGGATCATGGGTAATCAACCAGGGAAGCCCCAGTACCACCGGATACGCAGGAGAGTCGATCAGATAGAGTTGAATCGTCTCCTCATGACCCCCTGCGTCTTCATCCTAAGTGGCGCTGTGACCTCCCTAATCAACCCAGATCCTAACGGACGACTATCTAGGGCATGTACAGGGAAAGGATTATCAACCGGAAGGAGGGGAATCCCTAACTCAACACAGAATTTACGATCTACAAAATTCCCAGCTGCGCCTGAATCTACTAGCGCCTTATGCTGGGAACGAGGTGCAACCTGTGGAAAACAAACAGGTATGGTTATGTGTACGACAGAAAGCTCTGGGTAAGTGGGGCGCCTACTCACCTGGGAGGACTCCCCAATGTGTGGTCTGCCGTCTCCTCCACCAGGGGACCCTCCCCAGCACCTAGCCGCGGTGTGCCCTCCACGGCCACAGTTGGTGCAGGGGACGGCCCCCCTTGGGCTCCTTCTTCTCCCTCCTCTAGCGCCAGCACCTCCGAGCTCCATCGGGCTCGGCTCGGAGGCGCTGGAGGGTGGAATGGGCGACCCCCACCTGGGACGTCCGCGGTTAGCGAGCAGGATGTCCAGCCGAATGGCCATGTCCACCAACTGGTCAAATGAGAGTGTAGTATCCCTGCACGCCAACTCTCTGCGGACGTCCTCCCTGAGGCTGCAACGAAAGTGGTCTATGAGGGCCCGCTCATTCCACCCTGCATCTGCCGCTAGAGTCCGGAACTCCAGCGCAAACTCTTGAGCGCTCCTCATCCCCTGCCGGAGGTAGAATAGACGCTCCCCGCCGCCTTCCCCTCTGGTGGATGGTCGAAGACCGCACGGAAGCGGCGGGAGAACTCCGCATAGGTGATAGTGGCGGCGTCTATTCTCCTCCATTCGGCGTTGGCCCACTCCAACGCCTTGCCGGTGAGACAGGAGATGAGGGCGGAAACGCTCTCGTGTCCCGAGGGCGCCGGGTGTACGGTGGCAAGGTAGAGTTCCACTTGTAACAGGAACCCCTGACACCCGGCAGCGGTGCCGTCGTACGCCCTCGGGAGCGAGAGCCGAATCCCACTGGGTTCCGGTAGTTGGACGGGCGGGCTGACCGATGGTGATGGTGCGGTAGGTGGGGGTGTGGGTACCCCGCTGGTCTCCCATCGATGGAGGGTGTTCATCACTCGGTCCAGGGCGTGCCCGATTTGGTTGATCCGATCTCCTTGACCACGAAGGCGCTCCTCCATGATCTCGGTGGGTGCGGGTGCTCCTGCTGATTCCATCAGATGGTGTGTAATTCTGTCAGGGGTGGAGTGTAGTGGGATGTGGAATCACACGCAGGACACAGAGATATAAATCCAAAGCTCTTTAGTGAAGTCCGTAGTGCACGCCAAAACCCGGCAACAGGCCACAGGCGAAAACAAACGCACACTAGACAGTCAAAGTAAGTATGCACAACGTGCAGGACTCTCTATTACAACCCGAAAATAAGAGAGAACAAAATACAGAGGACCAAACAACCACACGACAGCAGAACAATTACACACAACCCCTGACCTAACACAAGGGAACTAAATAGGGTGCCTAATGAAACTAAACAACGAACAGGTGTGACAAACAGACAAAACCAATCAAACAAGAAACATTGAACGGTGGCAGCTAGTACTCCGGAGACGACGACCGCCGAAGCCTGCCCGAACAAGGAGAAGGGGCCGCCTCGGCCGAAACCGTGACAGTGAAAACCCTGAGCGGTTTCCTTCCTCTCTGATAACTGAGTTAGGAAGGATCTTTGTAGTGACTGGGTGTTTTGATACACCATCCATATAACTTCACCATGCTCAAAGTGATATTTAATGTCTGCTTTTTTTTTTTTTACCCATCTACCAATAGGTGCCCTTCTTTGCGAGGTATTGAAAAACCTCCCTGGTCTTTGTGGTTGGATCTGTGTTTAAAATTCACTGCTCGACTGAGGGACCTTACAGATAATTGTTTGTGTGGGGTACAGAGATGAGGTAGTCATTCAAAAATCATATTAAACACTTTTATTGCACACAGAGTTGGTCTATTCAACTTATGATGTGACTTGTTAAGCACATTTTTACTCCTGAACTTTTTTAGGCTTGCCATAACAAAGGGGTTGAATACTTATTGACTCAAGACATTTCAGCTTATCGTTTTTAATTAATTTGTACAAATATTGTGGGTATTGTGTGTAGGCCAGTGACACAAAATCTTATTTTAAATGCAAGCTGTTACACAACAAAATGTGGAAAAAGTCAAGGGGTGTGAACACTTTCTGAAGGCACTGAGTATACAAAACATTAAGAACACATGCTCTTTCCATGACATAGACTGACCAGGTGAATCCAGGTGAAAGCTATGATCCCTTATTGATGTCACTTGTTAAATCCACTTCAATCAGTGTAGATAAGGGGAGGCGACAGGTTAAAGAATAATTTTAAAGCCTTGATACAATTGAGACATGGATTGTGTATGTGTGCTATTCAGAGGGTGAATGGGCAAGACAAAAATGTAAGTGCCTTTGAACAGGGTATGTTAGTAGGTGCCAGGCACAGTGGTTTGTGTCAAGAACTGCAACGCTGCTGGGTTTTTAACACTGAACAGTTTCAAGAATGGTCCACCACCCAAAGGACATACAGTCAACTTGATACAACTATGGGAATCATTGGCGTCAACATGGGCCAGCATCCATGTGGAATGCTTTCGACACCTTGTAGAGTCCATGCCCCGACGAATTGAGGCTGTTCTGAGGCCAACTCAATATACTGTATATAACGGTGTGTATAGACAGTATGGACAGTATATGAATAGGAAAGGTGTGTAAAGCAATAGTTATATAGGATGAGCATTGACTAGAATACATTATATACATTTGAAGTGGGTAAAACAGTATGCAAACATTATTAAAGTGACCAGTGTTAAATGACTATGTACATAGGGCAGCAGTATCTAGGGTGGTGGGTAGAGTACTGGGTGGTAGCCAGCTAGTAACAGTGACTAAGTTCAGGGCAGGGTACTGGGTGACTATTTAACAGTCTGATGGCCTGGAGATAGACGCTATTTTTCAGTCTCTCAGTCCCAGCTTTGATGCACCTGTACTGCCTCCGCCTTCTAGATGGTAGCGGGGTGAACAGGCCGTGGCTCGGGTGGCAGAGGTCCTTTATGATCTTCTTGGTCTTCCTGTGACACCGGGTGCTGTAGATGTTCTGGAGGGCAGACAGAGAGCCCTGCGGTTGCGGACGTTGCAATTGCCGTACCAGGTGGTGATACAGTCCAACAGGATGCTCTTAATGGTGCATCTGTAGAAGTTTGTGAGGGTCTTAGGGGCCAAGCCGAATTTCTTCAGCATCCTGAGGTTGAAAAGGCGCTGTTGCGCCTTCTTCACCACACTTTCTGTGTGGATGGACCATTTCAGGTTGTCAGTGATGTGTACGCAGAGGACTTCAAGCTTTTTACTCTCTCCACTGCGGCCCTGTCAATGTGGATTGGCCCGTGCTCTCTCTGCTGTCTCCTGAAGTCTACGATCAGCTCCTTCATGTTGTTGACGTTGAGCGAGAGGCTATTTTCCTGGCACTACTCCGCCAGGCGCCTCACCTCCTCCCTGTAGGCTGTCTCGTTGTTGTTGGTAATCAGGCCTAACACTGTTGTGTCGTCTGTAAACTTGATGATTGAGTTGGAGACGTGCGTGGCCACACAGTCATGGGTGAACAGGGAGTACAGGAGGGGGCTGAGCACGCAACCTTGTGGGGCCCCCGTGTTGAGGGTCAGCGTGGTAGAGGTGTTGTTGCCTACCTTCACCACCTGGAATCGGCCCGTCAGGAAGTCCAGGACCCAGCTGCACAGGGCGGGGTTCGATTGCGTCATCCATGGATCTTTTGGGGCAGTATGCAAATTGTAGTGGGTCTAGGGTGTCAGGTAAGGTGGAGGTGATATGATCCTTAACTAGCCTCTCAAAGCACTTCATGATGACAGAAGTGAGTGCTATGGGGCGATAGTCATTTAGTTCAGATACCTTTGCTTTCTTGGGTACAGGAACAATGGTGGACATTTTCAAGCAAGTGGGGACAACAGACTGGGAAAGGGAGAGATTGAATATGTCCGTAAACAATCCAGCCAGCTGGTCATGCTCTCAGGACGCAGCTTGGGATGCTGTCTGGGCCGGCAGCTTAGCGAGGGTTAACATGCATAAATGTCTTACTCATGTCGGTCACGGTGTGTCTCTTGTCTGAGCTGTTGAATTGGGACTCCACTTTGTCCCTGGACTGTTGTTTTACCTCTTTGATTGCCTTACAGAGGGCATAGCTGGTATGTTTGTACACGTCCATGTTCACAGTCACCTTGCCGTGGTTAAATGTGGTGGTTCGTGCTTTCAGTTTTGCGTGAATGCTGCCACCTATCCACGGTTTCTGGTTTGGATAAGTTCTAATCGTCACAGTGGGAACAACATCCTCTATGCACTTCCTGATGAACTCAGTCACCGAGTCAGTACATACGTCAATACTATTCTCAGAGGCAACCCAGAACATTTCCCAGTCCGCGTGCAATTTGACTTCCGCCTTTAATCCAACCCCACCGAAATACATACATACATACACAGATTTTGGAGGGCTGCCTCCGGCTGTTGGCTCACCTCTCTAACCGCTATGCTACCTGCCGCTAGCCTACTTATTTTCCTCAGACAGTTTAGGGTATGGCAATATCAGGGACTTACCTTGTACAGACAGACAATCACAAGAGAGAAACCCACAACCATTCACAGTGACCAATACTTATTTTTATCCTTAGATAGTTAGCCTCTTGAAGTGTCCACTGCTGACCATGTTGTGATGGCCCAAGCTTGAACAATCTCCCAATGGCTAACATGTCTCCCTCCCACTGATCATACAACCGTCTGAGGTGAAAGCAACAGCCAGTCAATCTTATGTCATAGTAGGTGCTGTACTCTGATTCTTCTTTGACCCAATAGTTTTACTCAAAATTCAGTGGTTACCATTAACCAGACGTTGTTAGGACCATTGTTACAGTGACTAATGTACAGTATGCGCTATATGTGGCAAGTCAGTTTACAATTAGGTGTGTCAGCCTATAATGGGGCTAAGCAGCATTGGCATTGCTTAAAACCTCCATATCCTCTCATTTATTTTGAATAGGCAATAACTGCCAACGAGAGTCTGTAATTCCGATGACAAAAAAGTTTTGATCCCCCCCCTATAGATTGCATTTGTTTAAAAATGAATGAATTGCTGGGGGGCTTCTGGTGGAATATTAATTCAATTTGTGCTCTGTTCCAAAGTCAAAGCTGAGCAATTTTATAGATGCCTCTCTTCACACACCAGCCACTGGGCACACACTGGTTGAATCAACGTTGTTTCCACGTCCTTTCAATTAAATTATGTTGAATCAACATGGAATAGATGTTGTATTGACATCTGTGCCCAGTCGGCAGCTTTGTATAATACAACAGAGCATCATATTCTTGACAGTCGTTTTAGCTAATGTTCCACTCCTTGCCACTCCTGTTGCAAGGAGTGGAATGTAATAGCTGAACAGAGGGGGCAACGAGTCTACATGCAGAGGTGTCTAAAACTTTGTAATTCCATTAAGTGGATTCCATACCATTTAATAGATCCATTCAGGCTAGTTTGGTTTCATTTAAGGGACTTTTTATGAGGGTTAGGCTTTAAATAGTTGAAAGACCGCTTATTATAAGTTTGAAGTAAATAAATACCAAATATCCACTGTTCTAAACAAAAAGCTTGGTTTGATCTCCAAAAAATGATGCTTATGACCAAAGATCGAATTGATTAATAGTCTAGTCCATGCCTTGCATTATGTATCCAATCCCATTGTTGTAACTTTCCTGAACGAGGTCTGGTATAGGCTACAGAAATACTGTTTGTGAGGAATATGCAAAGATTAAAAACTGGGGATAAAGATGCATAATAGGAGAAAAACTAACAGTGGGAAAAATATTTGCATACATACATTAGTAAATGGATGTGTCTGGACCGTGCGTAGGCATATCACCAAGGGGACTAGGAGTCATACCGCGTAATTTAGAGTAGCAGAGCATCAACCAGTCATTGCGCTTCTTCTTCTCAGATTGAAGCCCTCATGCAGCCCTCTATTTCGGATGATTATTTTAGTCACAAACACCATGTAAAAGAAAATGAGACAAAGATAAAATAAACAGGATTATAATTTCGATCAATTGTAAACGTTTGAAGATCTAGATGTTGTTGAAAATATGTCTTTCACCGATATAGCATACGGCTGGATCCAATAAGAATTTTAACGCGTCAGAAACGTCTGCGGCGGGGGACCAGAGAGGAGGACTCGGAACTTCATTCGGAGAGCGTCTTTTTAAAAATGGTGCTGTTACGGTTGTTGGATAAGGTGATGGTAAACTCTCTTGTTCTTATGTTCAGTTTGGCGTTGATCTCTGAGTTTGTGGGAGCTCAGAATGACACAGAGCCTGTAGTCCTGGAGGGCAAATGTCTTGTGGTTTGCGACTCTAATCCGACTACGGATTGGAAGGGCTCGTCCTCTCCTCTTGGCATTTCGGTGCGTGCGGCAAACTCCAAGGTCGCCTTTTCTGCGGTCCGGAGCAACAATCACGAACCGTCGGAGATGAGCAATAAAACAAGAATCATATACTTCGACCAAGTAAGACGGTTTTGTATGTTTTTGAGACAGTAGATAATGTTTCATTTTACTTCAACTTTATAACATCAAAGTTGCACTGATAAAACTGCGCTGCAATGCTGTGTAGGATCAACGTTGTAGGCTACACAGTGACAGGTTATTTTCCCAGCAAAACTCAATTGAAATAATTAAAAATATATCATTTGGAAGAGTCTAAAAGGTGGTTTAGAGAGCAACCTACATTGATTAATAATAGTTAATGATTGATTGACTGATTGGTTAATTTGAATTTGAATGGTTGATCAATAATAATGACAAAGCTCACATGTGATCAAACACAATAAAGGGCTATAAATGACCTGCAGGCAGCAGCATAGGTTCATCTGAGAATAGGACATAGCACACTCACTGTCACAATCACACATGCACCTGAATTTACCCCTCATTCTTTACACACAGACACACAGACACACAGACACACACACACACACACACACACACACACACACACACACACACACACACACACACACACACACACACACACACACACACACACACACACACACACACACACACACACACACACACACACACACACACACACACACACACACACACACACACACACACACACACACACACACACACACACACATAGTAGAGATGCTTGGTTTGGCTTCATCAATTTGATTGGGTGGTACCAGGGCCGTTTGTAGCGTTTTGGGGGCCCTAAGCTAGATTTGGTTGAGGGGCCCCCCCACCATGCAGGCAAAACATTTTAGTGGCCCCCCTCTTGGCGGCGGAGAGAAAACTGTGCAGCTTTTTTAAAGCACATTTTATGCAATTCTACACATTTTTCAATTGGGCAGAGAGAAAATGCTGCAGTTTTTAAATGAATTTAATGCAATTCTATTCATTTTGCCATGGGGTGGAGAGGAAACTTTGCAGTTTCAAAGCTAATTTTCTGCAGTTCTACACATTTGCCATGGGATGGAGAGAACATTTAGCAGATTTAAAGCTAATTCAGTAATTTGGCCATGATTACTACAATGTTTAGATAGCTGGCTAGCACAGGAGGTTGGTGGCACCTTAATTGGGGAGGACAGGCTCGTGGTAATGGCTGGAGAGGAATTAGTGGAATGGTATCAAATACATCAAACACATGGTTTCCATGTGTTTGATACCATTCCAATCGCTCCGTTCCAGCCATTATTATGAGCCATCCTCCCATCAGCAGCCTCCACTGCTGGCTAGACTAACTTACCGAGCAATCTATAAAATGTTGGGCTAATTGAGTGACTGTCAGTGACTGACATAACAAGAGGAAACTGCTGATGTAATACCACGTTTTGAAATTACACGTTGTGTATTCGACTATCCTAACTAAGAACTACTATCCTAACTCCACTATCCTAACTGACTTCCTCTTTTGGGTTGGGGGCCCGCTAGCGGCTGCAGAGACCTAAGCATGTCACTTATGCCTAGAAACGGCACTGGTGGTACTTACAGACTGTGATAATCACACACCAGCTGAGCAGCGCTGTTGATTTATATGAACATGATGGGAATAAATCGTTCTTGTTAAAGCCACCTTGTTCAAGCAAGCTCTCAATTGAGATAATGCCATATTTATTTAAGTAAATGCAGTACATTTAAAGGTTTTTCCCTGTTTGAATGATCCTAAAATCACAGTGATAGTACAACTCCTGGTGGCACCTCAACTGGCAGGACCTTACATACTGAGTCATAAGCTGCATGGAGTGTCACATCACATGATTAAAACTGTCAGTAAATTTTGAGGGGTCTACGACCGCTGAAATATCAGATTTAACACAACAGTCTTGTCACCATAATTTGAGTGTGACCAGATGAAAAGCTGGTGGTTAAGCCACAATTATTTGAATAGTCAGTTGAATCATTGAGGAGAATATTTATTCATCTTCTAAAATGCTTTATTCTTCTTTCTCTAGGTTCTTGTGAATATAGGCAACTATTTCACATTGGAGTCAGTGTTTTTGTCTCCCAGAAAAGGGATCTACAGTTTTAATTTTCACGTTATAAAAGTGTACCAGAGCCAGACTATACAGGTAAGCAATTTTGGCCTAATTGTTTCAGCAATTTAGCTCCAGTTATGATATCATTTGATTCCCCAGAGACATAATTTGCTATACATTTGCTATGGCTACATAGGGCCTTGTAATGGAGTTATTACAGTGTATTACAGATTAGGAAATGTGTCTAAGACTATTGTGTCTAAAGCTATTCTGAACTATTTCCTGTGTAGGACTATTTGGACATTTTGGATTTGAATTGACAGAATGGTGCACTGCAGGTTATGAGAGGAAGCTGAAACAAATCTCTGACAAATAACTTCATTTCAATAGATGAGATTACCTGTGTTAATGTTAGGAAAATGTACTGTAAAACATTCATGGGAAATAACAGCCACTGCATGGATAATCTTCTAATTTGGTGATGTATGTTTACACAATTGTAGCCTCAATTTCTAGTCTTTTCATTGCGAAGCTCCAAATCCTGGAGAATTCTGAGCTCTCTCTGGGTGTGAAAAGTGGGAGGAGACTACATGAGTTTATTAAACATACCATCTTATTATTCTGGCTATTTAAGAGAGTGACAAAACTAAGCTAAACAATAATGTTGTTTTTTCAAAGTACATCGTCAAGGGAATGGCTTCTGCATACTGTACATATTCTAACCAATAACAGTAGTGAATAGCAAATTGCTACAGTGAGTAGCTGTGGATGATTACAATGTTTGGCTATGGGCTTGCAGTAATATCATGGCAAGATATTATAGTATAGAACTATAGGGACATTAACTGCATTTCTCCCCTGTCTCGTTCATGTTTGCTCATTGCTGTCTCTTTGGGTCATCCAGGTGAACTTAATGTTGAATGGGAAACCTGTCATCTCAGCTTTTGCGGGTGACAAAGACGTAACTCGAGAGGCAGCCACAAATGGAGTTCTGCTCTTTTTGGATAAAGAGGACAAAGTCTACCTTAAACTGGAGAAGGGGAATCTAGTTGGCGGATGGCAATACTCTACATTCTCTGGTTTCCTTGTTTTCCCTCTGTAAAAAGAAAGAAAACCCCACCATTCAAATGACTTTATCAACAATGTGTTGTCACTGTATAATTAAAACATTTCTACATCAGTTGGATCTAGCCAAAGGATGGATTATATTATGTTCCGTGGTCATGGATTGCTACAGAGACAAGAAAAGAGACATTGAAAAGGGTTGATGTTTGATGGAAATGGGAATCCCTCTATAAATGCAATACTACTCCAGAAAATGTCGTAGTACAGCTCATTGCTATGCTCCTATTACTTGACAACTTCAACAGAGGAACCACACTTCACAACAATTCTTCCCTCACAAACTTAACAGTCCCAGAATATGTTTAGCATAGTATATTTTAAAAAGTTTACATGACAGACCTTTCTAAGTTACCATGCCTCTTTTTAGGATGTCTCCTTTGGGAGAAATTGATTTGTTTCTCTTAGCAAGTTTGGCATGTGTGGTATTACAACGCCGAATTCAGAGCAAAGTCTATCATCCAACTATGAAATGACCGCCTCCTTGCATGTACAGTCACACACGCTCTCTATAGAAGTGATAATTAGTGACACTTGTCTTCATTTGGAGAGTGTCATTCTAACACCAGGATTAACTTGTGAAATGAGTCTGACAATGGAGGTATTGAATTAATGATTTAATGCACCTTTAAATGAGACCAGGTAGATTTAATCAGATACATTTATCAGTCAAGGAGAAAACGCTCTGGGAAAGTAGACACAACCAGAAAGTTAGAAAAGGCTTGAGTACACCAGGGCCATTTAGCAGTGACAAATCCTGTATCGCCTGATGAAACAAAACGTTTTCATTGCGTAGGACTGCATCAGAGAAGCAGGTCATTGCAAAGATCAACAGCACCAGTTTGTTTTGTCTGGCCATTCTCATTACAAGAAGAGATCTGGCTATTAAACAACCATACATCTAAACAGATGTTGTAGATGCAATATTGTCATTGAACTGAGAGGTAGTGGAGGCTCAAGTTCATGCTCAAGAGTTGGACATACTGCAATAGGTCTGGCCTTTTGACGTCACTATTGACCTCCCTGTCATGTGTTGGTTAGAACTTTTACCTTAGATGGGTACATCAGTGGAGGCATGTGTGATGCTTCGTTGAAGAGATCACAATTGTATACTGTATGTTAGCAGTTGATTTTATGCACAACAATTTATTTATTCATTGAATATTTACGCATTGGTTTATTCATAATAGTTTTGTGAATTTAAATACTTATTTGAATGAACAGATTTGGCATTTACAGCCAATGATTTCAATTTTCTATGTCGTCAATGACTGCCACATAGCCTGTAGCATCTGCAAACCATGTGAAATTCCTTCTTACCGTTTGTTTACAGTGCATTTTACAATATTCTTTTTTTTTAAACAACATTTTAAATAATTGGGAGATTTGAAAAGATAATTATTTGATCCAATCTATCAACAGATGAAATGTAAAGAAATAAGGTGTGTGAAACGTGAAGAATGTAGATTGTTCCAAAAGACTAGACATTTTCCACACAAACGTAATCTCACTCACATTCTCTAACCTTTCCCCCTAAAATACACCTAGGGAAAGTATCCTGTTTGCCATTTTGCATTGATGGAACAGCTGTTGTGTTCACTCTTGAATTTATGTAACTGTATGGTCAACAAAAATATTTCCTGAGTAAATATAATGGCACTACACATATTTCTTGAGTTATATTATCTAAACTCAGAATAGTGTGATTTTCTCATAACATATTCCTGAGCTGACAATCGTTTTTTGTGCATATACTGTAACTTTCATGGTTGTGAGAATATATGTTTTGTGTGTGAATGTTATGCCTCTGTGGATCTCAAAAGAGTGTCACTAGAGAAATGAATGGTTTGGCCTATTTCACAATTCCACGGCTGGCAGCTCAAGTCACTTTAACGTTGCTGCATATAGGCCTATTGTGCGATCGTTTTAGGCACAGCTCTCAAATTAAGATGTTTTACTACTGGATTCCTTTCTTTCAACACATGAATGATGACTCCAACTCCCACCAAGAAACTACACCTTGGATGGTAGCTAAACAGTAAAAGTGCATTACATAAACTGGATATGAGACATTTCATTTGTGAAATAAAAATGTTATGATGGACTGAACACTATTACATGGCCTCATTATGGACACTGGAGAAGAATACAACTCAGTATTGTATTTCAAATTAATGAATGCACAGAATGGTGTAAAAAAATGTTTCGTCTGTTGTGGCTTCTATAATGTGATAAGTATTGAGTGACTCAAATTAAGTATGACTGATTTTAATTGAAAGTATTTGCAATTTATGATCTATTCACATTTTAAAATTGAAATCCCTTACAATCGAGAATCTAACTCCCCTTCACTTGTTTGAGAGACAATTTACCCAAACAATTTATACTTATGTCAACGGATTGGCACGAAACCCAAACTAGCAACAGTTTTTCTATTCTATTGTAGTAGCCTGGTTATTAGGCATGCATCAATCCAATATTATGCATTGTGGTTGTATGAACAACCCCAAATAGGTTTTGTTTAGGGATCCAAGTATTCAACATACCACATGAAGCTATGTAATCCATGTAACAAACCATTGGTACAGATATGTATTGAAAAACATGGATGGATTATTGTTGAGATTTCCAATAGCCTTATCATGCAGGCATATTGTATTTCTGTCAAATTAAATTTGAGGCATCTGTGTTGAATTGTGGTCTTTATTGGTATACAATAATGTCAGAAAAAAGAATTTGATTTATCACCAACATAACGTCATAATCATATTTAGGCCACGTTCATGTTCTCTGGGTTTTAGAGTGTGGGTCTGTCTTACAACTATCTTTACTTGAATTGATGTAATAATGTGAATAAATTATGATGATTCAGAATCAGCTATTCTCTCAGATAGATGAATTTATGATCAAATAATTAATCACTTCATAATACCAACTATTTGGAATTTGACAAAGGTACCTGTTGCTTATGAAGTGAGAAGTTTGATATTCATTTCCATTGTAGAAAGGAGAGACATTACTCTTGAGGTACTGTTTCTTGTCTTGGGCTTTCATCAGCAGGGTCGTTCCACCAATTTGGTTCCTTTTGAGAAGTGTAACTTGGTGAAAAAAAACTTTTGATTTCACCTATTTTGAACATAAAGAGCACATGTTCAACTTCATAAAAACACGTTTCCCATCTCAAGAGGTTAAATAAAAAGAATACTATAGTAAGCCCTAGTAAGTGCCAAATAAAGTAACAGGTGTTGACCGTAACAGGGTTGACGATTAAATCAGCCATCAATCCCCTTGTGACAGGGGGAATGAAAGAAAGCTTGTTGTGTGCAGCAGGGAGTGGCAACTGAAAAACAACTATAGCCTGTCTATCTATGGTAACAGGGTTAACATGTTATGCTCAGGGCCGGCCCGCTCATTGGGCAGAATTAGGCGGGCCGGCAACGGCGGTAGATTGACGAGGGCAGCATTTTTTGAGCTGAACTGACCAAGACGCGCCTCCAACAACGACACATAAAACCTCACATAATTCTGCCCCAAAACAATGACAATTGCTCTCAACCAGTGGCATACAGGCTTTGTAGGTGAGTGCTGATACCGCCCTTTGATAAGCATTGCTCACTTTGTCAAAGGCAGGGGCACAAAATATTTTGCCTGTCCATTCCCAGCGCGCCTCTCCAGGGTGCTGTTGGAGAGACGCATCTCTGCAGTGCTCCACCAATGTTGCGTCAAAAAAAGTATCTAACATAAATCATGTAGCAGATTTAGGATATGGTAGAAAGAGTATGTGGCCTTTTCTGTAGCCTACAGACTGGAGATAAAATGTATGACAATGTAATGAGACGGAAACGTTTTACATCATGCAGGTTTCTCCGATCAAATAGCATAACCTAAAATGAGCTGTCATGTTAACAACATATCCTAAAAGCAGGACAGCTCAAAGTAAAATGGACAATATGGAATCGACAATCACAACTGTTGTCCAGGAGTTTCACCCCATTGTCATGATCAGTGGTTTCAAGTTTGTATCAGTAAAATGTTGGGTAAACACACTGCAAATAGGCTTGCGATAACTCCTGATAAAGTTGGGTAGCTGATATTCAGAGCTTAAATAGCCAAATTGATTAGTCACAGGAATCAGGACTAATAAAGCCAATGCAATGGCCTGTTTTCCAAACGGTTGGCCTACCACATTGATGGGCATTCATAAAATCCCATTGCTGGCTGACATGGTAGGCTACACCCCAGTAAGCACGAGCCGACGTCTTTCAGACGTCTTTTTTAGGTCCTGTCCTGACGTCGTCTTTTGGTGTTTTACAAACGGTAGGCTTACCACATAGATGGGCATTCATCAAATTAAATTTCAGGCAACACTGTAGGCTACACCTCAGTAAGCACGGACCAATGCCGACACCTTCTGGACGTCTTTTTTTGGTGCAGTTCCGGACCGGCCTTGATTTCCACATCCACGGACATTGGTTTTTGGACCAGACCGGACCAAATCTGAACCAATTATAGACGTCTATGTTTGGTTCAGATTTGGTGCGGTCCAGACCGGCCTTGATTTCAACATCCACGGACATAGATTTTTGGTCCAGTCCAGACCTAATCTGAACTAATCATAGACGTCTATGTGTGGTTCAGATTTTGTCCGGTCTGGACCAGCCTTGATTTGGCCCAAACATAGACGTCTACAAATGACTTATTTTCAACTTTCATTCAGAACCAAAAATTAGCCTGATTTCAACATCTGTAAAATACGTATTTTCAACATCTGTAAATTACGTATTTTTAACATCAGGAAAATAAGTATTTTTCAATGTCCGGAAAATATTCATTTTCAATGTCCTGGAAAATATGTATTTTAAACATACGGAAAATACCTTTTCACCTTTCATTCAGAACCTAAATTGTACCTAACTTGGTCTCACCTATGGTGGCAGAACAGCAATGACCGGCCCAGGTTATGCTTGACCCACTCAGTTTTCCACCACAAAACACCAGGAAATGGCCAAAAAGGGTAGAACCAGCTCACCAGCGGACTACTAGATATTCAATTAATATAAAATGAATAGTTTCACCATTTTAAAACAAGAGTTCAGTGTTGGGGTTGACCTTCAAATGAGGGACAGATGTAAATTAATCACATTAAATAAATAATAATCTTCAGAAATGACCCATACATCTGAAACAACCTGATGACCAGCCCTTTGGCCTGTGACCCGTCTGCTGTTGTGTGTGAGGTTTGTTTTGATCATTGGGTGGGAATTCCGTTTTTTTTTTATTATCAAAGACATAGAAGGTATTACTCAAGGTCTGATAGAACTCTGATTCATTTCTAGATCCTCAGATTCTGGGGGATACATTTCTCCTTGAAATATGTTTTGTCTGTTGCTGTATTGTTGTGATATTTGTCAGCCTACATAACTTGGCCTTCCAAATGACTCCTCCACTGAACCCCTATAACACAATATTTAGGCTATAATTGAATGAGATGTACATAAATACTGTAGGAGTGATTTGAGTGTGCGCCCTTCCTTTGGTGTGGGATACGCAGCATGTCAGTGTGGTGTGTGTACAGGCTTTGATTGCGTCCGGTGAGACACATAACCTCTTAACTGTATAACAAATCTGAGATACAAACAAAAATTGAGAAATTAAGAAACGGATATATTCAATTTGGAAATTCAAATCAGTGCTCTTGATTATGTTAAAGTTCAGATACAAGGCTAGCTGGGTTGAGTTTACTCAACTCCACGATATACATCCCATTGGAGTTGAGTTGCGGCGAGTGTGGGCGGACTGTACCTCCGACTACATCGAGTCGCTGTCAGTCGATACTTGTAGAAATGTCCATTCTTTAATGCTTTCCTTGTACCTATGCTTGTCCTGTGTAAAGGCAAGGTTTTCTTTGGGTGCTGAAATCCGTAGTTTCTGATAAAAGTAGCATTTTACAGGACCTCTGCCAAGGGAGACGTTGTTTGTTAATGGAGAAGGAGCAGCCTGTCATTGCACAGCCAATTTTTTTGTTTTGGCAAGGGACACATAGAATGCAATTTTTTATCAATTCCAAATCCAACTGACAACGCTATAACAATTAGGACAAGCACAGGTACACAGTAAGCGTAAAAAAAAAAGATATTTATAAAAGTATCGAGTTGTAGTGGACGCTTGATGTTGTAACTTCCTACTCCTTTGGAAAACAACGGTTTACATTGAGCAGTTTGACAGACATCACATACAATATATTTTATCAAAAAACAAAGATTTCAGCACCCAAAGAAAAGCTTGCATTTACACAGGACAAATATAGGTACAAGGAAAGCATTAAATAATGGACATTGTTACAAATATGGACTTATAGTGACTCGATGTAGTCCCCATAGGAGAACCCTTTGAAGAACCCTTTTTGTTTCCAGGTAGAAACCTTTTCGTTTCAGGTAAAACATTTTTGGGTTCCATGTAGAACCCTTTCCACAGATGTTCTACATGGAACCCAAAAGGGTTCTACCTGGAACCAAAAAAGGTGCTCCTATGGGGACAGCCGAAGAACCCTTTTGAAACCTTATGCTCTCATTTACAGGTTCACGTTAGCATAGTGCTGAATGTGAGAATCTCCTCTTGACAGAATAATTTTTTCCTAATGTGTTGTGTACAGTTGACTGTGTTGTCTCTTCTTCAGAGACCCACAACCACTGTAATAATAAACATCCCCTTCATGCACTGCAGTCTTTTAAGCTCATCTCATGTACAGTATCTAATGAATGCTCACCGACACTATCTCATTTCAGCATTATTTATCCCTCTTATTGGGACAATAGTGCTCAGTGCAGCGTGTGCATTGCAATTCTATGCTTGGTAGAAGTTAAGCCTCTAGATGTATTTAGTGTTCAAAAATCAAGAGAGAAGGATTTAATTTCTCTGTGTCACATTATTCATTCGAATAGTAAGAACAGAAAGCACAAAATGATAATGCCATAGTGTTTTTAATAATGTTTATTCCTTATAATCCTTTGGCTACATTAGTGAGTAATTCAGGGATGAACATGCAGGGATGAACATGTGAAGATGGTACAACCTATGATACAACCATAAAGCAAGGGTTATATGTCTATCCATATAAAATGCTACTGTATATTCTACCTAATCCATTATATATGATTATACCAGCTATATATGACGATATACAAGAAAGATGACAGCAGTGAATAAGAATGGTCAAGTAAACTCCATCCAAACGACACAGTCTAACAGAGTGTTCACCAAGTTGAGAAGGTGCCAGGGCCCTTGTGGGCCAGCAAGGCTCTCTTTGCTCATTTTACTGATCACTGAAGGGCAACACTGACAGACCCACGGTACACAGCTGTTGTCACGGTACTGGTCTGTATGTGAGTCACTAGTGGCTGGTGGCATTTTAAATGGGGAGGACGGGCTCATAGTAATGGCTGGAACTGAATAAATGGAATGGTCTCAAACACATCAAACACCTGGTTTACATGTTTTTGATACCATTCCATTTACTCCATTCCATTCATTATTATGAGCCGTCCTCCCCTCACCAGCCAATTCTGAGTATTAGTGTGCACTGGACTTTAATACCATGTTTATTGTGTTCTCAGTGATGACATAAGAGATAGTCTATGATTTGTTGTGAGATGTTAGATGTTCTGCTTCTCTCCCCACTTCTATAATTCAGTCTGTACATGAGGCATGTCTTTAATTTGATATGTTTATTAAATATTTTGAGTCCCCCCAATGCTTTAAGTAGTTCAACTGTATGTCCACTGTCTTCAGACCTCTGTTTAATCTGGTTTACTTCTACAGACACCAACTCTCATTAATTCATCAACGCATGCTCTTTAATGTTGGTACATTATGCATTCTTATTTAAGTCAAATCGACCATCTTACACAGCTAGCTCATTAAATAATTACATGTTTTGTCTTCATAAGAATCAAAAAAAATATGCATTAATAAAACTTAAAAGTGCATGTCTAACATTAAACGTAAATTATCCTGTTGTGTTAAAAACTATTTCCAGAAATGGCTGTAAAATACCTCCTTTTCGCACAGAAGACACTGCCAAAATGCATAGCTAAGTATGCAAATTAGCATGTGACAGCATGGCTGGTTGTCGTTAGGCTTGGGGAAGTTGAACCCAAGTTTGCATGCAGTGCAATCTCTCAGCTGAACACTGGCTGACTGGGCCTGTGGCTGACTGCGACATGAGTGCTGATTTCCTGAATGGCAAATGAAAAGCTCATTTGGTGGAGCTTAGTGACTGGCATGCCGTGGGTATCTGAAGCTCTCTGTTTATGATCAGACTCTCAGCTCATTTCTCACACTAGCAGGTCAGTGCTTCCAGGCCTTTTTTTCTCACCAGACATGTCTGCAGCATGTAACGTCTGCAGCAGGAGGAGGAGGAGGTCGTCGGGTAAGCTTGGCTTTATACATAGCTTGGCTTTGTCGAGTAAGGCTTAAAACTATGTATTTTGATTGTAGTTAGGTATTGTAGGTAGGTATTGTGGGTTGTTGTAGGTAGTTATTGTATGTAATTATTGTAGGTTAAGTATTGTATTCGGCGGTGCCGGGTGTAGCACGAAGCTAGCTAGCTAGCTAACTCACCACCTGGACTAGCTGGCGAGTGGCTATTAGCAACGGTATAGTTGTTTCACGCCTGAGAGTGCCTATAATTACGCCAGCTGGCTGCCTACAATAATTACATACAATAATTGCCTACCATTCAGCTGTTTTCTAACCTCATTGTCTGAACCGTTAACGTTAGGTAGCAAGTGGCTACTGTGCTTGAAAATTAGCAAGCTTGTTGCAACCTGGATAGCTACTTGTAAACAATAGCTGGAACGACCGAGTGAACAGACGCGAACTGGCTGAGTCAATTCAGTGGCTAGCTTTGCACTTGGCTAGCTAATAGTAGCTGCTAGGGGTAAGTCATAACCTACACTTGTGTTTTTTTTTTTTTCATATTGATAGCCCGAGTCGCTCAAGGAATTCGGGACATGGGTGACTAGCTAACGTTAGTTTGGCTCTCTCTGTGTGTTCGTGCCGTGTGTTATGACGAGGTGCCCGGACGTTTTCACGGAATAATACTGCACCTAGTTAGCTAGCTGAATAAACTGGGTTAGTCTATTCCTGGAAAACATTGAACCGCTGTAGTTTACAACAATTATAGTTTCTGAGGTGGAAGTTGGGAGAGTTATATTTGGGAGTTGTGGCTCTCTCCTTTCCCAGATGTCTAGTTCATTTTATTCCGATCTCCTCTGCATTATTGTAGCCATCTGCTGCAGCCTGTCAACTATGCCTCTGCCTATCCCTGTTCTCTCCTCTCCGCACAGGCTACACAAACGCCTCACACCGCGTGGCTGCTGCCTCTCTAACCTGGTGGTCCCTGCACGCACCACACACCTGGAGTTCCAGGTCTCAGGCAGCCTCTGGAACTGCCGTTCTGCTGCCAACAAGGCTGACTTCATCCCAGCCTATGCTACCCTCCAGTCCCTTGACTTCCTGGCGCTGACGGAAACATGGATTACCACTGAAAACACTGCTACTCCTACTGCTCTCTCCTCGTCTGACCATGTGTTCTCGCATACCCCGAGAGCATCTGGTCAGAGGGGTGGTGGCACAGGAATCCTCATCTCTCCCAAGTGGACATTCTCAATTTTTCCCCTAACCCATCTGTCTATCTCCTCATTTGAATTCCATGCTGTCACAGTCACTAGCCCATTTAAGCTTAATATCCTTGTCATCTATTGCCCTCCAGGTTCCCTTGGAGAGTTCATCAATGAGCTTGACGCCTTGATAAGTTCCTTTCCTGAGGATGGCTCACCCCTCACAGTTTTGGGGGATTTCAACCTCCCTACGTCTACATTTGACTCATTTCTCTCTGCCTCCTTCTTTCCACTCCTCTCCTCTTTTGACCTCACCCTCTCACCGTCCCCCCTACTCACAAGGCAGGCAATACGCTTGACCTCATCTTTACTAGATGCTGCTCTTCTACTAATCTCACTGCAACTCCCCTCCATGTCTCCGACCACTACTTTGTATCCTTTTCTCTCTCGCTCTCCTCCAACACTACTCACTCTGCCCCTACACAGATGGTAATGCGCCGCCGCAACCTTCGCTCTCTCTCTCCCACTACTCTCTCCTCTTCCATCCTATCATCTCTTCCCTCTGCTCAACCCTTCTCCCTCCAATCTCCTGATTCTGCCTCCTCAACCCTCCTCTCCTCCCTTTCTGCATCCTTTGACTCTCTGTGTCCCCTATCCTCCCGGCCGGCTCGGTCCTCCCCTCCAGCTCCGTGGCTTGATGACTCATTGCGAGCTCACAGAACAGAGCTCCGGGCAGCGGAGCGGAAATGGAAGAAAACTAAACTCGCTGCCGACCTGGCATCTTTTCACTCCCTCCTCTCTACATTTTCTTCATCTGTTTCTGCTGCTAAGGCCACTTTCTACCACTCTAAATTCCAAGCATCTGCCTCTAACCCTAGGAAGCTCTTTGCCACATTCTCCTCCCTGCTGAATCCTCCCCCCCTCTCTGTGGATGACTTCGTCAACCACTTTGAAAAGAAGGTTGACGACATCCGATCTTCGTTTGTTAAGTCTAATGACACTGCTGGTCCTGCTCACATTGCCCTACCCTATGCTTTGACTTCTTTCTCCCCTCTCTCTCCAGATAAAATCTTGCGACTTGTGACTGCAGGCCGCCCAACAACCTGCCCGCTTGACCCCATCCCCTCCTCTCTTCTCCAGACCATCTCCGGTGACCTTCTCCCCTACCTCACCTCGCTGATCAACTCATCCTTGACCGCTGGCTATGTCCCTTCCGTCTTCAAGAGAGCGAGAGTTGCACCCCTTCTCAAAAAAACCAACACTCGATCCCACTGATGTCAACAACTACAGACCAGTATCCCTTCTTTCTTTTCTTTCCAAAACTATTGAGCGTGCCGTCTTTAGCCAACTCTCTTGCTATCTCTCTCAGAATGACCTTCTTGATCCAAACCAGTCAGGTTTCAGGACTGGTCATTCAACTGAGACTGCTCTTCTCTGTGTCACGGAGGCTCCCGCACTGCTAAAGCTAACTCTCTCTCCTCTGCTCTTGTCCTTCTAGACCTGTCTGCTGCCTTTGATACTGTGAACCATCAGATCCTCCTCTCCACCCTCTCCGAGCTGGGCATCTCCGGCGCGGCTCACTCCTGGATTGCGTCCTACCTGACCGGTCGCTCCTACCAAGTGGCATGGCGAGAAGCTGTCTCCGCACCACGTGCTCTCACCACTGGTGTCCCCCAGGGCTCAGTTCTAGGCCCTCTCCTATTCTCCCTATACACCAAGTCACTTGGCTCTGTCATATCCTCACATGGCCTCTCCTATCATTGCTACGCTGACGATACACAACTAATCTTCTCCTTTCCCCTTCTGATAACCAGGTGGCGAATCGCATCTCTGCATGTCTGGCAGACATATCAGTATGGATGACGGATCACCACCTCAAGCTGAACCTTGGCAAGACGGAGCTGCTCTTCCTCCCGGGGAAGGACTGCCCGTTCCATGATCTCGCCATCACGGTTGACAACTCCGTTGTGTCCTCCTCCCAGAGTGCGAAGAGCCTTGGCGTGACCCTGGACAACACCCTGTCGTTCTCCGCTAACATCAAGGCGGTGACCCGATCCTGCAGGTTCATGCTCTACAACATTCGGAGAGTACGACCCTGCCTTACACAGGAAGCGGCACAGGTCCTGCCTGTGCCATTAAACCCCTACAACTCATCCAGAATGCCGCAGCTCGTCTGGTGTTCAACCTTCCCAAGTTCTATCACGTCACCCCGCTCCTCCGCACACTCCACTGGCTTCCAGTTGAAGCTCGCATCTGTTACAAGACCATGGTGCTTGCCTATGGAGCTGTGAGGGGAACGGCACCTCTGTACCTTCAGGCTCTGATCAGTCCCTACACCCAAACGAGGGCATTGCGTTCATCCACCTCTGGCCTGCTGGCTCCCCTTCCTCTGCGGAAGCATAGTTCCCGCTCAGCCCAGTCAAAACTGTTCGCTGCTCTGGCACCCCAATGGTGGAACAAGCTCCCTCACGATGCCAGGACAGCGGAGTCACTCACCACCTTCCGGAGACATTTGAAACCCCACCTCTTTAAGGAATACCTGGGATAGGATAAAGTAATCCTTCTACCCCCTGCCCCCCTAAAAAAATAAAATAAAATAATAATAATTGTAAAGTGGTTATCCCACTGGCTATAGGGTGAATGCACCAACTTGTAAGTAACTCTGGATAAGAGCGTCTGCTAAATGACGTAAATGTAAATGTAAATGATGCTTTGTGACCACAGCGATATTGCTGCTGGGCTGGACTGGGTTGGCCATTAATAAAGAAGGGATGAGTTTCTGTAGATTATCCTGGTCATGTCCTGCCTGCACACAGTGTCCTCAGAAGTTTGGTGTTTATCGCACAATTGTTTATTTCAGTGTTTTTCACAAGGTAACAAAATCTGTCTGTGTAAAATTATGTAAATGTAGCAAACACTAAACTAGATTCATTTTAATCTTTAAGTCTACTGTAAGCACTGACGTGCCACTGTAAAAGGGGTTTTCCCACAGTGATATTAACCTGTATTACCTACCTAGTATCCTTCTGCTGTAACTACTATTGATTACACTAATGGTAATTGATATTAGCCTGATGTCTTTCCAATCAGTTTTGCCCCACTGGGAAATGCTTCATGACTGAGATTAGTGCACTTGCTATAGCTTACCCAAGCTGTTATTCATTACCATTGAATCATTTAGCCAAGCTTCTTCTTCATATCACCTGTTCCAAATAACAGATGCACCACTCCATGCCTAACAGTGATTTGTCTCAGTTAGTCCATACTCTCCATACTAAGTCACTGACATCTGTTAGCGAAAGCTAACTCTTGGACAACAACATGCAGAGTAGGCATGTTGTGTGGTGTGCAAAGTAGATGATAGTTGTGAGGAAGGTGGGTTGCCTGTTGTTTTTCTTAAAATAATGAATATTCTATGTTGATATATTGCATTGTAGTGAACCACAGAAATGCATATGGATTAATACTAATAGATTCTAATTACTCAGAAGAGACTAATTGGTGAATAATGCACAAGTACTAGCTATCACTTTCTTTATGCTTTTTTTCAACAGCATGATTATGTGAAGGTTAAGTACATGGTTATGTGATTAATTGTCTATTTTCCCCTTACACCAGGGTTCCCCAACTGACGGCCAGAGGGTTTTAATTGGCCCCCCATGTCTTCTGGGCACAACTCTTTTTGGGGGGGGGCATTTTCATTGTTAGACATAAAAAAAAAGTTTAAATAACAGTAAATCAGCTCCAAGTGATTTTAATTTGGGAAATCTGTTCCCAAGTATTCCCATGCATAATAGAGAGATATGTGATCATATACAAATGTAAGCAAGGTTTGAAATTATTATGTTTCAGTCAAATAATATATATATGTTTGGTCTTCTTGAGGTTAATTTACAGTCTACAAATTATTTGTAATTATGTTCCGGCCCCCCGACCATTCACTCAAGAAAAAAAACGTCCCGCAGCTGAATCTAGTTGATGATCCCTGCCTTACACCATGCTGGAAATGATGCTAAAGTATTTAACATTCAAGGGCATATAGTACATTTACATATTAGGATAGCGAGAGGAAATAATTATTTTCAATGATCACATGAGTTCCTCTTCAGTACAAAGCCTCTGTTTGAAGATTTTAACTACAAATGACATCTGAAGCTCTTAAGATACTCCTAAGATATTGTACCATTCCTTAGCATGCATTTGTGAGTGAGGACTCTTGCATTATCCAACGGATAATGGTGATCTGAGGAAGAAGAGAATCCCCATTGTCTCTTTTGCTTTGTCTCACTAGAGCAGAAGGGTAGAGACTACCTTGTTCAATTAGAGGTGTCTCAATCACTAGTGAGAAGGGTAGAGCCCTATACTAGAGCAGAAGGGTAGAGACTACCTTGTCTCAATCACTAGAGCAGAAGGGTAGACAGGTAGAGACCACCTTGTCTCAATCACTAGAGCAGAAGGGTAGACAGGTAGAGACTACCTTGTCTCAATCACTAGAGCAGAAGGGTAGACGGGTAGAGACCACCTTGTCTCAATCACTAGAGCAGAAGGGTAGATGGGTAGAGACCACCTTGTCTCAATCACTAGTGCAGGGGTAGAAACTACCTTGTCTCAATCACTAGAGCAGAAGAGTAGACGAGTAGAAACTACCTTTGGGCATTCTGGCAGCCTCAATTAAAATCCAGTTAAAATGTTAAATTAGTGAGAGCTGATGGAAAGTAAGCATGTAACCTGTGAAGGGTATGACTATATCAATGATATGTCAGTCAGAATAGAGAGGACAATATACAGCAGTCTGAGGATGCAGCCGTCTGCAGTAATACACCCATTGACCTTTAAGACTGTCTCCAGGCAAAAGGGGTTGTAGCCGAGTGGATATAAACTTATCTGACCCTAAATGGCCCATGATCCAGCTTGCACATCAATGTAGGACAGGCTCTATTGTGTAAACAGCTATTTTTACCTGTTTGTTCACATCAGGAATTGCTCTAAATATTATTTATTTGTTTGCTAACAAAAACAGGGATGCCTCAACCTAACCTTAGGTTATGCCCAGGTCCCCACAGTTAGAAGTAAACTTCCTGAATTGCAGAGGTGTTGTTTCCATTTAGTATAGCTTTTTTTAAATGACACTTTTTGCAACTATTGAGCTGAGACTCCCGTCATCAGTGTCTGTCTATGCAGGAGGCCCTTGACATTAAGCCAAGCTGTGTTGGAATGGAGCGCTGCTGAACTTAATGGCACATTCAGTGTACTTGTGCAACTTCAGCTGATTACAGTAATCAAATCAGAAATCAGAAATAACTATTTAATTTAGCACTCTCAGTTGATGATGTCTTCCTGTTCTTAGTCCATGAGGGAGCACTGCATTAAATGGATGTTGAATCACTACTTTAATATCAACACAAGGCTTAAAGACTGCAGTCTTATTGATTGGACATGCATTCAGATTTACTGTTAGAGCTGTAATGTACATAAGTACGTAAAGATAACAGCACATACACTGGTAATAGAACTAACTGGATTTTTTAAAAGGGTTTTGTTCAATAGTCCGCTGTAGCTCAGTTGGTAGAGCATGGTGCTTGCAACGCCAGGGTTGTGGGTTCGTTTCCCACGGGGGGCCAGTATGAAAATGTATGCACTCACTAACTGTAAGTCGCTCTGGATAAGAGCGTCTGCTAAATGACTAAAATGTAAATGTAATAACTGGGGCCCCACAACGGTGTGTGCTCAGCCCCCTCCTGTACTCCCTGTTCACCCATGACTGCGTGGCCAAGCACGCCTCCAACTCAATCATCAAGTTTGCAGACGACACAACAGTAGTAGGCTTGATTACCAACAATGACGAGCCAGCCTACAGGGAGGAGGTGAGGGCTCTGGGAGTGTGGTGCCAGGAAAATAACCTCTCTCTCAACGTCAACAAAACAAAGGAGATGATCGTGGACTTCAGGAAACAGCAGAGGGTGCACCCCCCTATCCACATCGACGGGACCGCAGTGGAGAAGGTAAAAGCTTCAAGTTCCTTGGCGTACACATCACTGACAAACTGAAATGGTCCACCACGCAGACAGTGTCTCTTCAACCTCAGGAGGCTGAAGAAATTTGGCTTGGCACCTAAAACCCTCACAAACTTTTACAGATGCACAATTGAGAGCATCCTGTCAGGCTGTATCACCGCCTGGTATGGCAACTGCACCGCCCGCAACCGCAGGGCTCTCCACAGGGTGGTGCGGTCTGCCGAACGCATTACCGGGGGCAAACTACCCGCCCTCCAGGACACCTACAGCACCCGATGTCACAGGAAGGCCAAAAAGATCATCAAGGACATCAACCACCCGAGCCACTGCCTGTTCACCCTGCTATCATCCAGAAGGCGAGGTCAGTACAGGTGCATCAAAGCTGGGACCGAGAGAATGAAAAACAGCTTCTATCTCAAGGCCATCAGACTGTTAAATAGCCAACACTAGCACATTAGAGGCTGCTGCTGCCTATTGAAATCACTGGCCACTTTAAGAAATGGAACACTAGTCACTTTAATAATGTTTACATATCTTGCACTACTCATCTCATATGTATATACTCTATTCTATAATATTCTACTGTATCTTAGTCCATGCTGCTCTGTCATTGCTTGTCCATATATGTATATATTCTTAAATTCCATTCCTTACTTAGATTTGTGTGTATTGGGTATATGTTGTGAAATTGTTATATACTATTTGTTAGATATTACTGCACTGTCGGAGCTAGAAGCGCAATCATTTCTCTACACCCGCAATAAAATCTGCTAAACACGTGAATGTGACAAATAAAATTTGATTTGATTTTATTTAACACTCTGATTTACAAATGTAATGACTTCAACTACTTTTCCCACAACATCCTCTTCATAAAGTAGTTCAGTTATTCTCAGTCCTCTTATCCAGTCACTTAGCAAAGGAAATAATAGGCCTGACTATTAACTATGTGCTTTTCAATTACAGTATGTCCTCTTTTCTTAGTGGTTGATTGATGAAAAAAGACCACTCACAACAGTCACTCAGCAGGTTGCCTCTACTTCAAGTGTCTGTATTAGCTGTATGACTGTACTACCAAAGTGCTTGTAAATCAATCTTTAAAAGTATATTCTACAGGACAAAGGCTGACTACATTGGTGTGCCAAAAGCAGAATCATGCAGAAGATGAAGAAGTTAGGATTTTGCTGATAATACAAAACATAAACGTGGTTCATAGAAAAAGCTATTAAAGTTGTATAAAGCATAGTTTGAGTTCATACAGTTCATCCTTGTGTGAGAGAAACATTATCTTACTCCTTCTTTTGTTTTTGTTTTGTCTTGTCAGAGGACGCCTCATGGCCTCAAGGGGAAATGTCCTGGCATGACAGAAGATCAACCCAAAAGGCCACTGAAACAGTGTCTTATTTCAACCGCATCACACTCTTTGTTGTACAGTACCAGTGACCTTTCAAGTACCACTACGGGTCACTTTGGGATTGGCAGAGATACAATACAGTATAAGGTCTAAAATATAGAATAGGTCATCTTCTGATCTTTTTGAATGTTTTTACAGTAATAATTGATTGCATTTCCATATCACTTCTAAATAGGTCTCTAGATGCTTGACATTATTTGGGGTAACTCAACCTACACTACATTACCAAAGTATGTGGACACCTGCTCGTCGAACATCTCATTCCAAAATCATGGGCATTAAAATGGAGTTGGTCCCCCCTTTGCTATAAGAACCTCCACTCTTCAGGGAAGGCTTTCCACTAGATGTTGGAATACTGCTGTGAGGACTTACTTCCATTCAGCCACAAGAGCATTAGTGAGGTCGGGCACTGATGTTGGGCAATTAGGCCTGGCTCACAGTCGGCGTTCCAATTCATCCCAAAGGTGTTCGATGGGGTTGAGGTCAGGGCTCTGCGCAGGCCAGTCAAGTTCTTCCACACCAATCTCAACAAACCATTTCTGTATGGTCCGGTATGGACCTCGATTTGTGCACGGTGGCATTGTTGAAACAGGAAAGGGCCTTCCCCAAACTGTTGCCACAAAGTTGGAAGCACAGAATCGTCTAGAATGTCATTGTATGCTGTAGCGTTAAGATTTCCCTTCACTGGAACTAAGGGGCCTAGCCCAAACCATGAAAAACAGCCCCAGATCATTATTCTTCCTCCACCAAACTTTTCAATTGGTACTATATATTGGGGCAGGTAGCGTTCTCCTGGCATCCGACAAACCCAGATTCGTCTGTCAGACTGCCAGATGGTGAAGCATGATTCATCACTCCAGAGAACGCGTTTCCACTGCTCCAGAGTCCAATGGCGGAAAGCTTTACACAACTCCAGCTGACGCTTGGCATTGCGCGTGGTGATCTTAGGCTTGTGTGCGGCTGCTCGGCCATGGAATCCCATTTCATGAAGCTCCCGACAAACAGTTATTGTGCTGACGTTGCTTCCAGAGGTTGTTTGGAACTTGGTAGTGAGTGCTGCAACCGAGGACAGACTATTTTTTTGCGCTACGAGCTTCAGCACTCGGTGGTCCCGTTCTGTGAGCTTGTGTGGCCTACCACTTTGCGGCTGAGCCGTTGTTGCTCCTACATTTTTTCACTTCACAATAACAGCACTTACAGTTGACCAGGGCAGCACTAGCAGGGCAGAAATTTGACGAATTGACTTGTTGGAAAGGTGGCATCGTACGACAGTGCCACGTTGAAAGTCACTGAGCTCTTCAGTAAGGCCATTCTACTGCCAATGTTTGTCCAAGGAGATTGCATGGCTGTGTGCTCAATTTTATACATTTTATACTACTGTATATGTCAGCAACGGGTGTGGCTGAAATAGGCGAATCCACTAATTTAAAGGGGTGTCCACATACTTTTGTATATATATTGTATGTCTCCAAGCTTCCTCTTCCCCTTACTTCCTCATGAAAATACAGACGATGATAAAGATAGTTAATATACAGTGTTACCAATTCAGTACTTATAAACAGCAAAAATATAATGGTGAAAACACAGCTGAAGAATCCCTTGATGGTGCAATGAAATGCATAATTATGGAGTGACAGACGGGACCCAAGAGGATCTTCATGTGGCACTTGAAAATCATTTGATGACAGTGGTAATAATTACAGTCTGAGCATGCTGTAAGACATGAAATAACAGAGTAATTATGACCCTCTCAGTCTGTCATTGAACTTTAAGTCAAGTGTAGTGAAGTCTGAGTCTATTTAGGACGAAATCCTAACTTGAGAAATTCGCATAGAACTCTCACTCTCAACTTTCTCATGAATCATGCATGATGTCAACTGGAGATTTGCCATTTCAGTTAGGATTCAGCCCACAGTGAGGACATTCTGTTAGTATTTTTGTCAGGTTCTGTTGATAGTTCTTCACAGAGATACAGAATGACACATATGACTAAGGTACTGTATGAACATTACAGTTTAATGACGTCTAATCTCTCTATCTGAGGTCAAGTATACAGGTGTGGTTTAATATAATGATAACTATGTCTAAAGTGAATGAACAGCTGTGATAGCCATCCATTAACAATTCAGACCTCATATATGGCCTGGGTCCACCGTGAGTTACAGATGACCTCCCACATTGTCTTCTGAGAGCATAGTGGGATGGCTTCCAATGTGCAGGATGACTGTTGAATTGGAATAAAGCACTATTCTGTTATATGAATCATACACATTCAGCTCAGACAATGGGATTATTTTACTGTAGGTGGCTACATTGAAGCCTAGGTATTACAAGGTTTTTTGACAGGTAAGTGGTTGATTCTTCTCACATCCTTGACTCTTACAGTATAATGCAGAAAACACTGCATCATTTCTCAAGAAATATGCATTCATGGAATATTTATTCATATCCTTCAACTTGCTCTTACCTCCTAAAAATAATTTAAATACAGAATTACTCTCACTACCCTCCTTGTCAGAACTGTACAAACAAATAGTAGGATTGGGACCCGGAAACCAGTCTTTGCTAGAAGGCATGTCACAAATTAATAACAAATCCCCTCATGGTGCCCACGGCTTCTCCTCATCAATATTTCCCTCCATTCTTAGAGATCATCAGCATCTAAAAGTCCTTGGGAGTACCCTCGGTGGCATTGCATTAATGGTCCACATAATAAACGTTATGATGATACATTCATGAATAAGGGAAATAGGTTTACTAGCTCAAGATAGGATGTGATAGGATGGGGGGGGGGAGAAGAATACACATTTTCATTGTAAGTGTTGTACAAATAAAGTTGTATTGTCTTGTGAGGATTTTTTCTTGATACTGTAGCCCAATTCAGAATCTCAACAGCAGCTATTTTCTGATGTGATTGATTGTGTTGAATGTTATGGACCACATGGCCATTAATCTCTCATTGATAATAACTCAGTGCCCCAATGCAGCCGTTTTTATCTCAATATCAAATCATTTCTGGGTAACAACCTTACTGTTATTTTTTTATTTAATTAAAATGGTCAACACATTTTTTTTTGCTAGGAATGTCTGGGAGGGGCCTAGTTGGACGAGCCTAATGGGAGGGATATGTAATCTGAAAACTTGCTGTTTTTGGCAGAGAGGTTTGAAACTCTCTTTGTTATTAGTCTATTAATATACCGCCTGTCGCCAGGCAGGCCAAAACTCCATTCCACCAAAACAGGCTGAAATGTCAGTCTTTTCAAACAGCTCTTAAACTAAAACAGCATTATGATCATTTTCAGAATTTCACAGTATTATTCCAACCTCATAGTGTGGAAATATACAGTACCAGTCAAAAGTTTGGACACACCAACTCATTCAAGGGTTTTTCTTTATTTTTACTATTTTCTACATTGTAGAATAATAGTGAAGACATCAAAACTATGAAATAACACATGTGGAATCATGTAGTAACCAAAAAAGTGTTAAACAAATCAAAATATATTTTATATTTGAGATTCTTCAAAGTAGCCACCCTTTGCCTTAATGACAGCTTTACACACTCTTGGTAATCTCTCAACCAGCTTCATGAGGTAGTCACCTGGAATGCATTTCAATTAACAGGTGTGCCTTTTTAAAAGTTAATTTGTGGAATTTATTTCCTTCTTAATGCGTTTGAGCCAATCAGTTGTGTTGTGACAAGGTAGGGGGGTATACAGAAGATAGCCCTATTTGGTAAAAGACCAAGTCCATATTATGGCAAGAACAGCTCAAATAAGCAAAAGGAAACAACAGTCCATCATTACTTTAAGACATGAAGGTCAGTCAATACGGAACATTTCAAGAACTTTGAAAGTTTCTTCAAGTACAGTCGCAAAAACCATCAAGCGCTATGATGAAACTGGCTCTCTCTCATGAGGACCGCCACAGGAATTGAAGACCAAGAGTTACCTCTGCTGCAGACGATAAGTTCATTGGAGTTACCAGCCTCAGAAATTGCAGCCCAAATAAATGCTTCACAGAGTTCAAGTCAGAGACACATCTCAACATCAACTGTTCAGAGGAGACTGTGTGAATCAGGCCTTCATGGTTGAATTGCTGCAAAGAAACCACTACTAAAGGACACCAATAAGAAGAAGAGACTTGCTTGGGCCAAGAAACACGAGCAATGGACATTAGACCAGTGGAAATGTGTCCTTTGGTCTGGAGTTCTAATTGGAGATTTTTGGTTCCAACCGCCGTGGCTTTGTGAGGTGAACGGATGATTTATTTAGAATTCAAGGCACACTTAACCAGCATGGTTACCATAGCATTCTGCAGCGATAAGCCACCCCATCTGGTTTGGGCTTAGTGGGACTATAATTTCTTTTTCAACAGGACAATGACCCAACACACTTCCAGGCTGTGTTAGGGCTATTTTACCAAGGAGGAGAGTGATGGAGTTCTGCATCAGATGACCTGGCCTCCACAATCTCCCGACCTCAACCCAATTGAGATCGTTTGGGATGAGTCGGACCGCAGAGGGAAGGAAAAGCAGCCAACAAGTGCTCAGCATATATGAGAACTCCTTCAAGACTGTTGGGAAATAATTCCAGGTGAAGCTGGTTGAGAGAATTCCAAGAGTGTGCAAAGCTGTCATCAAGGCAAAGGGTGGCTATTTGAAGAATCTCAAATATAAAATATTTCTATTATTATTATTATATTTTTAGATTTGTTTAACACTTTTTTGGTTACAACATGATTCCATATGTGTTATTTCATAGGGTTGATGTCTTCACTATTATTCTACAATGTAGAAAATAGTACAAATAAAATAAAACCCTGGAATGAGTAGGTGTGTCCAAACCTTTGACTGGTACTGTATATAAAACACAGGAAAATCACGTTTTTGACAGCACTGAGCCTTTAAAATGTAATCAGATCTGGGAACTGCTGACAGTAAACACCAATACAGGTAACATCTGTTGCCACGGTGAATATGACTTTATTATAAACTGGGTGGTTAGATCCCTGAATGCTGATTGTCTGACAGCCATATACCACGGGTATGACAAAACATTTATTTTTACTGCTCTAATTACGTTGGTAACCAGTTTATAATAACAATATGGCACCTCGCGGGTTTGTGGTATATGGCCAATATACCACAGTTAAGGGCTGTATCCAGGCTCTCTGTGTTGCATCGTGCATTGGCAATATACCACACCCCTTTGGGCCTTATTGCTTAATTGTAATCAAGAGAAAAAGGACAATGTAAACAAACAGATTATTATTAATATACAGTAAATGTACTGGTAGGCTATAGCTACTGTTGTACTACTCACTTTCTGAGGTAAAAATCATTTCCTCATGAGATGGTGAATATGGGTTTTTAAGGGAAACAGTAGCAAGCAAGAAAATGATTTCAGTTGCATAGTGACAGTTGCATTCTTGTTTTAGCCTCTGACTCTTCATAACAACTTTTTTTTATATCACAGCATGAAATCCTTTTTTTCTAAAAGAGTGTGACTTGTATGCCATGCTCAAATTGCCTTTCAACTTTTTTGGGCAGACATGCCTGTGATGAACCTTCATCTGAAGACTAGTGAGATTTGTCACATGTTTTCCATCACTCATAATCGCTCCACAAGTAATATGGAGTTTGGTGTATGAGAATAGGATTGATATCATACAATACCAGAGACTGCATCCCTAGATCCTCGGAGACAATCACCTTTGTCTGACGGAAAATAAAATGTGCAAATTGGTTCCTCTTTCTCTCATTCAGCACCCCAACAATTACATTGTCATCACAACTCCCTTTTGACTATTTGCAATCAAACATGAATGATTTTCCTAACTCTTGGGTGTGGATTTGTCCATGAAACCCAATAAAACTGAAAGCCTAATTATTATCTATATATCTCTTTGAAATGTAGTGATTATAAAGTTGGCATTCCAGTACTGAGTTAACAAAGATGATTATAATGTATGAGTGAAGTAATGTGGTTTGAGTCCTGATAAAAAACCAACAGAACAGACAACAAACAACAGATAAAAAACAAACAAAATGTTCATCTTTCTTCCATTCTGAGGAAGGACAAAAAATAAGAGCACTGAAGCATAAGTATTCAGTGCCTTGCAAAAGTATTCAGCCCCCTTGGCGTTTTTCCTATTTTGTTGCATTACAACATGTAATTTAAATTGATTTTTATTTGGATTACATGTAATGGACATACACAAAATAGTACAAATTGGTGAAGTGAAATGAAAAAAATAACTTGTTTAAATAAAATCAAAATAATAAATAACAGAAAAGTGGTGCATGCATATGTATTCACCCCCTTTGCTATGAAGCCCCTAAATACGATCTGGTGCAACCAATTACCTTCAGATGTCACACAATTAGTTAAATAAAGTCCACCTGTGTGCAATCTAAGTGTCACATGATCTGTCACATGATCTCAGTATATATACACCTGTTCTGAAAGGCCCCAGAGTCTGCAACACCACTAAGCAAGGGGCACCACCAAGCAAGTGGCACCATGAAGACCAAGGAGCTCTCCAAACAGGTCAGAGACAAAGTTCTGGAGAAGTACAGATCAGGGTTGGGTTATAAAAAAATATCCCACGGAGCACCATTAAATCCATTATTAAAAAATTGAAAGAATATGGCACCACAACAAACCTGCCAAGAGAGGGCCGCCCACCAAAACTCACGGACCAGGCAAGGAGGGCATTAATCAGAGAGGCAACAAAGACACCAAAGATAACCATGAAGGAGCTGCAAAGCTCCACAGCGGAGATTGGAGTATCTGTCCATAGGACCACTTTAAGCCGAACACTCCACAGAGCTGGGCTTTACGGAAGAGTGGCCAGAAAAAAGCCATCGCTTAAAGAAAAAAATAAGCAAACACGTTTGGTGTTCGCCAAAAGCCATGTGGGAGACTCCCAAACATATGGAAGAAGGTAGACTAAAATTGAGCTGTTTGGCCATCAAGGAAAACGCTATGTCTGGCGCAAAACAGCATCATGCTGTGGGGATGTTTTTCATCGGCAGGGACTGGGAAACTGTTCAGAATTGAAGGAATGATGGATGGCGCTTAATACAGGGAAATTCTTGAGGGAAACCTGTTTCAGTCTTCCAAAGATTTGAGACTGCGACGGAGGTTCACCTTCCAGCAGGACAATGACCCTAAGCTTACTGCTAAAGCAACACTCAAGTGGTTTAAGGGGAAACATTTAAATGCATTGGAATGGCCTAGTCAAAGCCCAGATCTCAATCCAATTGAGAATCTGTGTAATGACTTAAAGATTGCTGTACACCAGCGGAACCCATCCAACTTGAAGGAGCTAGAGCAGTTTTGCCTTGAAGAATGGGCAATAATCCCAGTAGCTAGAGGTGCAACGTTTATGGAGACATATCCCAAGAGACTTGCAGCTGTAATTGCTGCAAAAGGTGGCTCTACAAAGTATAGACTTTGGGGGGTGGGGGATGAATAGTTATGCACGCTGAAGTTTTCTGTTATTTTGTCTTATTTCTTGTTTCACAATTACGTGGTAGGCATGTTGTGTAAATCAAATGATACAAACCCCCCCAAAATCCAATTCCAGGTTGTAAGGCAACAAAATAGGAAAAATGCCAAGGGGGGTGAATACTTTCGCAAGCCACTGTAGTTTTATTTGCCATTCACATTTTGTTGTTGTTTACTGTTGCTATATTTGAGAGCCCAGTATTTTCTGGCAGCTCTCTAGCAGGATACCTATGAAGCTAGATAAGGTTGTGTTTGTTTCATATAGCGCCAATATCATTCTTGCAGTATATCTGTTCTGTTCTCATTACAATTCTAAAATACTGAAGCGCTTTCAAGCAACATTAACTCATGAATTTAATCGTGTTGAACGAGCCATATTGACCTGCACCAATGTTTTCCTCCACCCTAGTAGAGACGTTTATCTGGATATTTGCTTGAAACTCCTGCAAACACACGTAGTGCGTAAGTAATGATTATTGACATAAGGTAGCCTTTCAACTTGTTACTGTAAGTAGACCCAGACATCTAGTTCATATAAGTGATATCATCTCCTAAAATAAAATAGTATTCATAAATCCCATGTTTAGATTAGGTTAAACTACTATGGAACATTTAGTTCAGGAGCAATAGAGCCACACCGCTTTATGAACTGTAAACCAGCATTATTCTGTAAACCAGCATTATTCTGTAAACCAGCATTATTCTGTAAACCAGGATTATTCTGTGAACCAGGATTATTCTGTGAACCAGGATTATTCTGTGAACCAGCATTATTCTGTAAACCAGCATTATTCTGTAAACCAGCATTATTCTATAAACCAGCATTATTCTCAATGCAAACAATGGTTGTGGCAGATTGTTACTGGGCGCTAGTTTGGGTTGGTAGTCCCCTTGGAAGCTGTTTGATCCAAGATGGCGTAGCAGTGCGGTCGCGGTTTTATTCATTGTCCTTGTGTAAATATCCCGTTTCTTGTTTTTTTGTCTATTTTGTATATATTTCTCAATTTTTACTTTTCATTCTTTAACTAAATATACTTTCCTGCAACCCGCCTCACCCAACGTGGAAAGGATTCTATTATTTCTTTATAACTTTCATCAAGAACCTTAAGCTGAAACTAGTGTAGCTGCAACTGAATGGCTACTTGCTATTAGTCACCGTTAGCGTCTTCACCATTGTCCGTGGCCTACACTATCCACCAGCCAGCTCTAGCTCTAGCCTGGACAATTCGTCGGCCAGTCTACGCAGCGTGCTATCGACCCAGAGCTTATTGGACTTTCTGCCGGAATCACTGGACCCTAGCGCCGGATCATCGCAACCAGCTAGCTAGCTGCAACCTGTTGTTGGCTAATTACCATTGCCCTATAGCAAGCACCAGTTAGCCTTGAGCTAGCCTCAGGACCATCTCCCGGCTATCTACCTCTCTGTCAACCGGACGGGACCTCCTAGTGTTGACACTGAGCCCCGCCGATCCAACACGACTGGTTTGCCGACGAAATCGTCTGATGTGGTTTCAACAGGCTTCCCGTTGCGACGACCACGAAGATCCATCTGCCAGCCCCGCCCGCTAGCACACGCAAACTACAACTGTGCTCCCTGCTAGCTGTGCTGAAGCACCAATTTGAACTGCTCTCGGACTCACATATTGCTGTTCACTGGACCTTATGATCACTCAGCTGCACAGCTGATGCCTGCTGGACTGTTCCTTTACACGGTACCCTGTCCTGTTTATTCTGTTTAGCCTCAGCCCAAACGTTATCGCTATTACCAGTTGTTGTCTTAGCTCTCTCTAATAACACCTGTGATTGCTTTATGCCTCTCTCCCATGTCAATTATGCCTTGCCTATTGCTGTTTGGGTTAGTTCTTATTATACAATTTCACTGTAGAACCCCTAGTCCCTCTCAAACTGCCTCAAATAGTTCCTTTGTTCCACCCCCCATACACGCCGAGACCGGCTCAATCGGTGCCTCCAGTGATGCTATCTCTTTCATTGTTACCCAACGCTTAGGGTTACCTGAACTGTACTCATATCCTTCCATATCCTTTTCTGTACATAATGCCCTGAATCGTTTCTACAACGCCCGGAGAACTGCCCCCTTTATTCTATGTACCCAACGCACTAGAAGACCAGTTCTTAAAGCCTTTAGTCGTATCCTTATTCTAGTCCTCCTCTGTTCCTCTGGTGATGTAGAGGCTAACCCAGGCCCTGCAGCCCCCAGTATCACTCCTACTCCCCAGGAGCTATCATTTGTTGACTTCTGTAACCGTAAAAGTCTTGGTTTTCTGCACGTAAATATCAGAAGCCTCCTTCCTAAGTTTGAGTTATTCACTGCGTTAGCACACTCCGCCAACCCTGATGTTCTAGCAGTGTCTGAATCCTGGCTTAGGAAGGCCACCAAAAATTCTGAAATTTCCATCCCCAACTATAACATTTTCCGTCTAGATAGAACTGCCAAAGGGGGTGGAGTTGCAATCTACTGTAGAGATAGCCTGCAGAGCTCTATCATACTATCCAGGTCTGTGCCCAAACAGTTTGAGCTTCTACTTCTAAAAATCCACCTTTCCAGAAATAAATCTCTCACTGTTGCCGCTTGCTACAGACCCCCCTCAGCCCCCAGCTGTGCCCTGGACACCATATGTGAATTGATTGCCCCCCATCTATCCTCAGAGTTCGTACTGCTTGGTGACCTAAATTGGGATATGCTTAACACCCCGGCCATCCTACAATCTAAACTAGATGCCCTCAATCTCACACAAATTATCAACGAACCTACCAGGTACAACCCTAAATCCGTAAACATGGGTACCCTCATAGATATCATCCTGACTAACTTACCCTCTAAATACACCTCCGCTGTCTTCAACCAGGATCTCAGCAATCACTGCCTTATTGCCTGCGTCCGTAACGGGTCCGCGGTCAAACAACCACCCCTCATCACTGTCAAACGCTCCCAAAAACACTTCAGCGAGCAGGCCTTCCTAATTGACCTGGCCCAGGTATCCTGGATGGATATAGATCTCATTCCGTCAGTAGAGGATGCCTGGTTGTTCTTTAAAAGTAATTTCCTCTCAATCTTAAATAAACATGCCCCATTCAAAAATACAGAACTAAGAACAGATATAGCCCCTGGTTCTCCTCAGACTTGACTGCCCTTGACCAGCACAAAAACATCCTGTGGCGTACTGCATTAGCATCAAATAGCCCCCGCGATATGCAACTTTTCAGGGAAGTTAGGAACCAATATACACAAGCAGTTAGGAAAGCAAAGGCTAACTTTTTCAAACAGAAATTTGCATCCTGTAGCACTAACTCCAAAAAGTTTTGGGACACTGTAAAGTCCATGGAAAATAAGAGCACTTCCTCCCAGCTGCCCACTGCACTGAGGCTAGGAAACACTATCACCACCGATAAATCTACAATAATCGAGAATTTCAACAAGCATTTTGCTACGGCTGGCCATGCTTTCCACCTGGCTACCACTACCCCGGCCACCAGCTCTGCACCCTCCGCTGCAACTTGCCCATGCCCCCCCGCTTCTCCTTCACACAAATCCAGACAGCTGATGTTCTGAAAGAGCTGCAAAATCTGGACCCCTACAAATCATCTGGGCTAGACAATCTGGACCCTTTCTTTCTAAAACTAGCCGCCGAAATTGTCGCAACCCCTATTACTAGCCTGTTCAACCTCTCTTTCGTAACGTCTGAGATCCCCAGAGATTGGAAAGCTGCCGCGGTCATCCCCCTCTTCAAAGGGGGTGACACTCTAGATCCAAACTGTTACAGACCTATATCCATCCTGCCCTGCCTTTCAAAAGTTTTTGAAAGCCAAGTTAACAAACAGATCACCGACCATTTCGAATCCCACCGTACCTTCTTCGCTATGCAATCCGGTTTCCGAGCTGGTCATGGGTGCACTTCAGCCACGCTCAAGGTCCTAAACGATATTATAACCGCGATCGATAATAGACAGTACTGTGCAGCCGTTTTCATTGACCTGGCCAAGGCTTTCGACTCTGTCAACCACCGCATTCTTATTGGCAGACTAAATAGCCTTGGTTTCTCAAATGACTGCCTCGCCTGGTTCACCAACTACTTCTCAGATAGAGTTCAATGTGTCAAATCGGAGGGCCTGTTGTCTGGACCTATGGCAGTCTCTATGGGGGTGCCACAGGGTTCAATTCTTGGGCCGACTCTTTTCTCTGTGTATATCAATGACGTCACTCTTGCTGCTGGTGACTCTCAGATCCACCTCTACGCAGACGACACCATTTTGTATACATCTGGCCCTTCATTGGACACTGTGTTAACAAACCTCCAAACGAGCTTCAATGCCATACAACACTCCTTCAGTAGCCTCCAACTGCTCTTAAACACTAGTAAAACTAAATGCATGCTCTTCAACCGAACGCTGCTTGCACCCGCCCACCCGACTAGAATCACTACTCTCGATGGGTCTGACCTAGAGTATGTGGACAACTACAAATATCTAGGTGTCTGGTTAGACTGTAAACTCTCCTTCCAGACTCACATTAAGAATCTCCAATCCAAAGTTAAATCTAGAATCGGTTTCCTATTTCGCAACAAAGCCTCCTTCACTCATGCTGCCAAACATGCCCTCGTAAAACTGACTATCCTACCGATCCTTGACTTCGGCGATGTCATTTACAAAATAGCCTCCAACACTCTACTCAGCAAATTGGATGTAGTCTATCACAGTACCATCCGTTTTGTCTCCAAAGCCCCATATACTACACACCACTGTGACCTGTACGCTCTTGTTGGCTGGTCCTCACTACATATTCGTCGCCAAACCCACTGGCTCCAGGCCATCTATAAATCACTGCTAGGCAAATCCCCGCCTTATCTTAGCTCATTGGTCACCATAGCAACACCCACCCGTAGTATGCGCTCCAGCAGCTATATCTCACTGGTCATCCCCAAAGCCAACACCTCCTTTGGCCGCCATTCCTTCCAGTTCTCTGCTGCCAATGACTGGAACAAATTGCAAAAATCTCTGAAGCTGGAGACACTTATCTCCCTCACTAACTTTAAGCATCAGTTGTCAGAGCACCTTACCGATCACTGCAACTGTACATAGCCCATCTGAAATTAGCCCGCCCAACTACCTCATCCCTATGTTGTTATTTATTTTGCTCATTTGTACCCCAGTATCTCTATTTGCACATCATCTCTTGCACATCTATCATTCCAGTGTTAATACTAATTGTAATTATTTTGCACTATAGCCTATTTATTGCCTTACCTCCATAACTTGCTACATTTGCACACACTGTATATATATTTATTTCTGTTGTATTTCTGTTGTATTTTTGACTTTGTTTTGTTTTACCCCATATGTAACTCTGTGTTGTTGTTTTTATCGCACTGCTTTGCTTTATCTTGGCCAGGTCGCAGTTGTAAATGAGAACTTGTTCTCAACTGGTTTACCTGGTTAAATAAAGGTTAAATAAAAAAATAAAATAATAAAATTGATAGATAATGCTTCAGCCACACAGATCATGTTTTTAGTTCTCAGCATCTTTTCCATAGTCATCATGCATTTTTTGATAGTGGGGGATAACAACAGCAGAGCAAGAAAAGCTGCTGTGTGAGGTAAAAAAAAAAAAAAGCCAGGGCATGAGGATGCTGTCCCTGTATGGTGACTTGGCAGGAAACACAATAACTCTCCACCAACAATGAAGTCTCCTGAGAGAAACATGCCCTTATCCTGAAGGGCTTGGACACTACATACTGCCAGGCCCCTCCAACAGATGCAGCAAACTGCTGTGGTTTATGTGCAGCGTAACAGATTAGTTAATGTGTGTGTGTGTGTGTGTGTGTGTGTGTGTGTGTGTGTGTGTGTGTGTGTGCGCGCGCGCGCGCGCGTGCATGCGTTGGTGCCTACGTATGTGCGTGTCTGTCTGCATGCCCTCTTAGCTCCTGTCCAAGACAGCTGTGCTGTGTTTTTTCTTCGGGGTAATAATGATGCATTTTCACTGAGAGGTCCCAGTAGATTCAGCTCCAAGGTCCATCGTAGTGGTCTGTGGTCTGTGGGATTGGCTTGATGGGTATGGAGCGAGAGATAGAGATGTCAGCAATTGAGGGATGAAGGTTCGTTTTAAGAGTAGTGTTTAAGAGTGGGGCCTCCTGTAGCTCAGTTGGTAGAGCATGGCGCTTGCAACGCCAGGGTTGTGGGTTCGATTCCCACGGGGGGCCAGTATGAAAAATGTATGCGCTCACTAACTGTAAGTTGCTCTGGATAAGAGCGTCTGCTAAATGACTAAAATGTAAATGTGTTTCATCATGGAGGAATTAGTGTTAAAGCTATGAAAAGGTCAGGAAAAATATCTTGCCTTATTACAATCATCTTGGGTCAGTTAATACAAAAATATATCAATATCATGGTTAATCTTTACCTTCATTATTTTATGTTGCATCATCATTATGGAATCGAGATTGATACGATGCTTACCATTTTGCCACCAACATCATAGCCAAATAAAAGAGTAATTCAAATCATTAAAAAAATCTAATTAAGTCATAAATTGCCTTGAGGAAATATAACAAATTGTTTATGCTGAGCTTATGGGCTCGTTGTTTTATTGATTTACATTCGTTTTTATTTCCTCCGTCCTTCCCGTAACGGGAGCTAGTAATCTCCAAAGAGTTGAATATGGAACAGTCTGTCATTTGTCAACCACACAGGCTTCTCTCTAGATCCGCCACAGTCTAGTGTTGTTCTTCATTTTGATGGAATGCAATTTAGAAATCAGAGACAGATAATTAAATAGCCAGCTGAATCCATTCCCTCAGGAGGATGGTATATCACACTGCTGAGACTGGGACTGCACTGCCATGTCAGCCAGATGCAAGTCTGAATACATTTTAAAATCATAAACCTTGTGAATGCCTGCATGAACTATGTCAATCAGATGCTCTGACCTCATTACTTTGGCTTTGTGAAGATTAGTTGTCATAATAATCGTCATTGTCATTGTCGTTATCATCGTCGTTATCATAGTAATTTTCATCATCATTATCATCGTCGTTATCATCATAATTATTATCGTCGTTATCATCATCATTATCATCGTTGTTATCGTCGTTGTTATCATCGTCGTTATGATCACCATTATCATTGTTGTTATCATCGTCATTATCATCGTTGTTATCATCGTCATTATAATCGCCCTTATCATCGTCCTTATCATCGTTGTTATCATCTTCCTTGTAACCGTCCTTATCATCGTCATTATCATCATTGTTATCATCGTTGTTATCATCATTATCAATGTCGTTATGATTGTCCTTTTTCTCCTTAAACTGAGCAAATATGTATTAGATTTTGCTTTACAGAATTGATGTTGTTTGCCCTTCCGTGATAGAACCGACCCTGTCTACCCTAGAATGATTATCTTTGGTTGTTGAACTCCAATGGCACAATAGATTGTTTATAAATATCATTTTGACCCTTTCAAAATATTAATACATTTGACAAATAGCGTCATGAAAAATGTAAGTTGTTGCCCTGTCAGGATCCATTAAAGGCCTAATCCAGCTTCCAAAGCCAGTCAATATCCTGCTCCTTCCTGTCTGCTCCATTCAAATCACTTTGGGAATCTTGTTTCACCTTGACACATTCTCTAGTCATGTGTCTTCTGGGCTGGCCTGAGTGCAGCTAGTGCCACCCGCCAAACCTACTGGGGGAAATTGGACGCAGGCACACACACAAAAGCACGCACACACACACATGCAGACGCACACACACACACACACAACAAGTCCTACGGAAGAAAGCTTGGAGATGTTTCCTTTACTGTCTGAAGCCATCTCCTCTATCAGGAGCCATAGATATTATTCAACCTTCATTCAAATGCTGCGACACGTTTGGTGATGACTCATTGTGTCTCGGGTGGTGGTGATACCTTAGACTGTTTAAATTCAAAAGTGTTTTATCTTTTCAACTTTTTTGACCTGGAGGCCAATGCAACCATAATGAAGGATTTTAATGGTTGCTGCAGGCTAGGATAATAATGTTTTTATTCGATCACTTTTAACCTCTAGAATTAAGAATGAAACTTTTGAGAAGGGGCACCAAGGTAATATGAAATGTCTTAATTGGTGAGTATCGTACTGTCTCAAATACTTCCGTAACACAATAATGACCTAGTAGTCTCCAGTTGCCAGACACACCGAATGAGTGCCGGCATGGCTAGTGGCCTAGAGACCACAGCAATGTTCTGATTCTAAAAGTTGACCTTGACAATTGAGCAATAAGGTAATAGAGCTGTCTAGCACTTCATTACAGTAGAACACTTCATTACAGTAGAACACTTCATTACAGTGGAACACTTCATTACAGTGGAACACTTCATTACAGTGGAACACTTCATTACAGTGGAACACTTCATTACAGTAGAACACTTCATTACAGTGGAACACTTCATTACAGTGGAACACTTCATTACAGTGGAACACTTCATTACAGTGGAACACTTCATTACAGTGGAACACTTCATTACAGTAGAACACTTCATTACAGTGGAACACTTCATTACAGTAGAACACTTCATTACAGTGGAACACTTCATTACAGTAGAACACTTCATTACAGTGGAACACTTCATTACAGTAGAACACTTCATTACAGTGGAACACTTCATTACAGTGGAACACTTCATTACAGTGGAACACTTCATTACAGTAGAACACATCATTACAGTGGAACACTAGATATTCACGTTCAGTTTTCTCTGTCTTCAACATTTGATAATGTGCTAGAAGTAGGGTTGCAAAGGGAGAGTATATTAATGGAAACTATTGAAGTTTACCAGTAAACTTCCTGAATTTTGGTATCGTTCAAGGATTCTATGTAATCTATCACAAGACATCTAGTGGCCCTTTTGGTTACTTCAGATTATCACAGGTGTTTGTAATGATCTCTGGCCCAGGCCTCCCAAGTGGCGCAGCGGTCTAAGGCACTGCATCGCAGTGCTTGAGGCGTCACTACAGATCCGGGTTCAATCTCGGGCTGTGTCACAGCTGGCCGTCACCGGGAGACCCATGAGACGGCGCACAATTGGCCCAGCGTCGTCCGGGTTAGGGGAGGGTTTGGCCGGCCGGGATTTCCTTGTCCCATCGCGCTCTAGCGACTCCTTGCGGTGGGCCGGACGCCTGCAAGCTGACTTCGGTCGCCAGCTGGATGGTGTTTCCTCTGACACATTGGTGCAGCTGGCTTCCGGGTTAAGTGAGCAGTGTGTAAAGAAGCAATGCGGCTTGGCAGGGTCGTGTTTCGGAGGACGTATGGCTCTCGACCTTCACCTCTCCCGAGTCCGTAGGGGAGTTGCAGCGATGGGACAAGACTGTAACTACCAAAAAAGGGGTAAAAGTACAACAAAGATCTCTGGCCCTCTATGTGGACTTATCACACGTGAAATAATTGAATAAGACAAAACTGTAAAACATGAATTTAGTGAATGCCATTGGTGTTTAAGATTTTTTTTTTTACAAACTTACATTTATTTTACCATGTCAATATCTATTTGCTCTCAATGTTTTGGTGTCAAACTGGTGGCAATTGTGAAAAAGTCACTTGTTTTTCTTGAACCATATGGTCTATCTACTTCTATTAGAAACTCATGGACAATATGGACACAGATATTATAAATGAACGCTACATACAGTGCATTCGGAAAGTATTCAGATCCCTTCCCTTTTTCTACATTTTGTTACGTTACAGCCTTATTCTAAAATTGATTAAATAAAAAAATTTCCTCATCACTCTACACACAATATCCCATAATTACAAAGCGAAAACCACTTTTTAGACATTTTTGCTGGTTTATTACAATTTTTAAACAGAAATACCTTATTTACATAAGCATTCAGACCCTTTACTATGAGACTCGAAATTGAGCTCAGGTATTTGTATTTATTACGGATCCCCATTAGTGGCTACCAAGGCAGTGACTACTCTTCCTGGGGTCCAACCACAATTTACATACAATAAAACAATACATAACAAAACACCTTATTACACACTACAGGTGCATCCCGTTTCCATTGATCATCCTTGAGATGTTTCTACAACTTGATTGGAGTCCACCTGTGGTAAATTCAATTGATTGGACATGATTTGGAAAGGCACACACCTGTCTATATAAGGTCCCACAGTTGACAGTGCATGTCAGAGCAAAGACCAAGCCATGAGGTCAAAGGAATTGTCCGTAGAGCTCTGAGACAGGATTGTGTCAAGGCACAGATCTGGGGAAGGGTGCCAAAAACTTTCTGCAGCATTGAATTTCCCCCAAAACACAGTGGTCTCCATCATTCTTAAATGGAAGAAGTATGGAACCACCAAGACTCTTCCTAGAGCTGGCCGCCCGGCCAAACTGAGCAATCAGGGGAGAAGGGCCTTGGTCAGGGAGGTGACCAAGAACCCGATGGTCACTCTGACAGAGCCCAGAGTTCCTCTGTGGAGATGGGAGAACCTTCCAGAAGGACAACCATCTCTGCAGCACTCCACCAATCAGGCATTTATGGTAGAGTGGCCAGACGGAAGCCACTCCTCAGTAAAAGGCACGACAGCCCGCTTGGAGTTTGGCAAAAGGCACCTAAAGGACTCTCAGACCATGAGAAACAAGATTCTCTGGTCTGATGAAATCAAAATTGAACTCTTTGGCCTGAATGCCAAGCATCACGTCTGGAGGAAACCTGGCACCATCCCTACGGTGAAGCATAGTGGTGGCAGCATCATGCTGTGGGAATGTTTTTGAGTGGCAGGGACTGGGAGATTAGTCAGGATCGAGGGAAAGATGAACGGAGCAAAGTACAGAGAGATTCTTGATGAAAACGTGCTCCAGAGCGCTCAGGACCTCAGACTGGGGGCGAAGCTTCACCTTCCAACAGGACAGCGACCCTAGGCACACAGCCAAGACAATGCAGGAGTGGCTTCGGGACAAGTCTCTGAATGTTCTTGAGTGGCCCAGCCAGAGCCTGGACTTGAACCAGATCGAACATCTCTGGAGAGACCTGAAAATAGCTGTGCAGCGACGCTCCCCATCCAACCTGACAGAGCTTGAGAGGATCTGCAGAGAAGAATGTGAGAAACTCCCCAAATACAAGTGTGCCAAGCTTGTAGCGTCATACCCAAGAAGACTTGAGTCTTTAATCGCTGCCAACGGTGCTTCAACAAAGTACTGAGTAAAGGGTCTGAATACTTATGTAAATGTGATATTTCAGATACATTTGTTGTTGTAAATTTGCAACAAAAAATAAAATAAAACAGTTTTTGCTTTGTCATTATGGGGTATTGTGTGTACATTGATGAGGGGGGAAAAAACGATTTAATCAATTTTAGAATAAGGCTGTAACGTAACAAAATGTGGAAAAGTCAAGTGGTCTGAATACTTTCCGAATGCACTGTATGAATGCCTTTTTATTGTTACAGTTATTCGAGTATAAATGATCAAAGTTACGATAGATTGCCATAGATTTTCTGTTATTACCATAATTCCTGAAGATTCTGATGACTTTGTTAAATTACCGGTAGCTTTGCAACCCTAACTAGTAGTACAGTTGATCATGTACTAGAAGTAAAGATTTGTTTGACTATCATGCTGTATGCTATTATTATCACGATACAACTATGGTGGTATTTTAGGATCATATACAGGACCAGTCAAAAGTTTGGACACACCTACTCATTCAATGGTTTTTCTTTATTTGTACTATTTTCTACATTGTAGAATAATAGGGAAGACATCAAAATGATAAAATAACACATATGGAATCATGTAGTAACCAAAAAAGTGTTAAACAAATCAAAATATATGTTATATTTGAGATTCTTCAAATAGCCACCATTTGCCTTGATGACAGCTTTGCACACTCTTGGCATTCTCTCAACCAGCTTCATGAGGAATGCTTTTCCAACAGTCTTGAAGGAGTTCCCACATATGCTGAGCACTTGTTGGCTGCTTTTCCTTCACTCTGTCGTCCGACTCATCCCAAACCATCTCAATTGGGTTGAGGTCGGAGAATTGTGGAGGCCAGGTCATCTGATGCAGCACTCCATCACTCTCCTTCTTGGTAAAAAAGCCCTTACACAGCCTGGAGGTGGGTTGGGTCATTGTCCTGTTGAAAAAGAAATTATAGTCCCACTAAGCCCAAACCAGATGGGATGGCGTATCGCTGCAGAATGCAGCAATGCTGGTTAAGTGTGCCTTGAATTCTAAATAAATCACAGACAGTGTCACCAGCAAAGCACCCCCACACCATAACACCTCCTCCTCAATGCTTTATGGTGGGAAATACACATGTGGAGATCATCCGTTCACCCACACTGCATCTCACAAAGACGCCAGGGTTGTGGGTTCGATTCCCACGGGGGGCAGTATGAAAAAAAAACTAAAAAAATTAATGTATGCACTCACTAACTGTAAGTCGCTCTGGATAAGAGCGTCTGCTAAATTACATGTAAAAATGTAAAGCACCCCCACACCATCACACCTCCTCCTCCATGGTTCAAGATGGGAATCATCCATTCACCTACTCTGCGTCTCACAAAGACACAGTGGTTGGAACCCAAAATCTCCAATTAGGACTCTAGACCAAAGGGCACATTTCCACTGGTCTAATGTCCATTGCTCGTGTTTCTTGGCCCAAGCTAGTCTCTTCTTCTTATTGGTGTCCTTTAGTAGTGGTTTCTTTGCAGCAATTCGACCATGATGGCCTGATTCACACAGTCCCCTCTGAACAGTTGATGTTGAGATGTGTCTCTGCCTTGAACTCTGTGAAGCATTTATTTGGGCTGCAATTTCTGAGGCTGGTAACTCTAATGAACTTATCCTCTGCAGCAGAGCTAACTCTGGGTCTGCCATTCCTGTGGCGGTCCTCATGAGAGCCAGTTTCATTATAGCGCTTGATGGTTTTTGCGACTGCACTTGAAGAAACGTTCAAAGTACTTGACATTTTCCAGATTGACTGACCTTCATGTCTTAAAGTAATGATGGACTGTCGTTTCTCTTTGCTTATTTGAGCTGTTCTTGACATAATATGGACTTGGTCTTTTTCCAAATAGGGCTATCTTCTGTATACCCCCCCTTACCTTGTCACAACACAACTGATTGGCTCAAACGCATTAAGAAGGAAAGAAATTCCACAAATTAACTTTTAAGAAGGCACACCTTTTAATTGAAATGCATTCCAGGTGACTACCTCATGAAGCTTGTTGAGAGAATGCCAATAGTGTGCAAAGCTGTCATCAAGGCAAAGGGCTGCTATTTGAAGGATCTGAAATAGAAAATATATTTTGATTTGTTTAACACTTTTTTGGTTACTACATGATTCCATATGTGTTATTTCATAGTTTTGATGTCTTCACTATTATTCTACAATGTAAAAAATAGTAAATATAAAGAAAAACCCTTGAATGAGTAGGTGTGTCCAAACTTTTGATTGGTTGCGTATGTACACAACAACCAAGCACAACTTGAAAACAAATATTTTTAACTATTTCTCACTGTGATAGTTTTTTTGACCAAATTACTTCTCAGAGCTGGGACCCACTTTGTGCTGGGACTGTACCAGCAAATGAGACTGCAGCAGCCAGTAACAGTCATTCACAACCAACATATTCCAGCAACCAACATATTCCAACAATCTGTCACACCCTGATCTGTTTCACCTGTCTTTGTGATTGTCTCCACCCCCCTCTGTTTGTCTGTTGCCAGTTCGTTTTGTTTCGTCAAGCCAACCAGCAGTTTTCCCCTTGCGCCTGGCTTTCTCAAGTTCCTGTTTTCTAGTTTTCCCGGTTTTGACCATTCTGCCTGCCACCCTAGATTATTGACCTCTGCCTGCCCTGACCCTGACACTCAATGCCGTTCTGTACCTTTTGAACTCTGATCTGGACTACTGACCTCTGCCTGCCCTTGACCTGTCTGTCACGAGTTACAAAGCCAGAACCCAGAAGCAGACCAGGACAAGGTAAGTTGAAACGAAGGTGAGTGTTTATTTACAAATTCAAGAGTGATGCTGAATAATCCAGGGAACAGAGCGGGCGGCGTTGATTAGTTGTTGGGGGTGCAGTGGTTGATCCAATCATGGCTCGGCAGCCGCCGACCACCAGGCAGAGGTTGGATGAAGGTTCCGGACGAGTGACTGCAGATGGAACAAAACGGAGGTAAGTAAACAACAAACCAACAAGGTGCAAAACAACAAAACTAACGCTAGAAGCTCTAAGACTGATACTCTGGTAAACCTACTGTTCATGGCTAACGATCCGGCAGGGGAATGGATGTTAGGCCAGGAGCCTAAGAAGGGTGATGATCAGGACCAGGTGTGCAGATTGCTGATGGGATGCAGGTGCGGAAATCAAGAGAGCTCCCCGGAGCGTTCCAGAACCCTCGGGAAACTGGAGATCCCGAGCAGAAAAAACTAGTCCACAGACAGGACCTGACTCAGACTGCCGGGATCGTTACAGTACCCCCCTCCGGCGAACGCCACCGGGCGGACTCCCGGAGCGCCAGGATGGAGGCGGTAGAAGTCACGGATGAGGTCAGCATCTAGGATCTGTCGCCGCGGAATCCAACTCCTCTCTTCAGGACCATACCCCTCCCAGTCCACGAGATACTGGAAACCCCGGCCCCGCCGTCTGGAATCCATGATGCGTCGCACCGTGTAGGCAGGACCACCTCCGATCATCCGAGGAGGAGGAGGAGGAGGCGGAGGAGGCAACAGAGGACTGAGGGAAAACAGGCTTGAGGCAGGAGACATGAAAGGTGGGATGGACTCCTGAGCGTCCTCGGGAGTTTGAGTCGAACTGCCACCGGGTTGATCACCTTCTCCACCACAAACGGACCAATGAACTTCGGTAACAACTTCCTAGACTCCGTCCGTAAAGGAAGATCCCGTGTGGCCAACCAGACCCTATCTCCGATGGTGTAGGTGGGAGCGGGGATCCGGCGACGATTCGCCTGGGAGCTGATACCGGTCCGAACTCTAAGGAGTGCCTTTCTGGCCCGATGCCAGGTCCGGTGGCAACGACGAATATGGGCCTGAACAGAAGGCACTGAGAGCTCCTTCTCCTGAGAAGGGAACAAGGGAGGTTGATAGCCATACAGGCACTGGAAGGGAGACATCCCAGTGGCAGATGTAGGGAGAGTATTGTGGGCATACTCAACCCAAGGCAACTGCGAGAGACCCAGGAGGTGGGGTTGGAAGAGGCCAGGCAGCGTAGCGTGGATTCCATCTTCTGGTTGGCTCTCTCCGCCTGACCATTAGATTGGGGTGAAAACCAGATGTGAGACTGACTGTAGCTCCAATGGCCAAACAGAAGGACTTCCAGACAGCAGAGGTAAACTGAGGGCCACGGTCGGAAACTGATATCACTGGGCAACCCGTGGACCTGAAAACCTCCCTAACCAGGATCTCGGACGTCTCCGAGGCAGAGGGCAGCTTGGCAATTGGCACAAAGTGGGCGAACTTGCTGAATCTGTCCACGATAGTCAGAACGACCGTGTTCCCCTCAGAAGCGGGCAACCCAGTGACAAAGTCCAGGGGCCAGATGCCACCATGGTCGCGGGGAATAGGAAGGGGGTGAAGTAGTCCAGAGCTGGGCCGATTGGTACCCTTATTCTGCGCACACACTGGACAGGCAGCAACATAACCCCGAGTATCCTCGGCCATGGCAGGCCACCAAAAACATCTGCGAAGAAACGCCATCGTCCGAGCCACGCCAGGGTGACAAGCCATCTTGCTGGCGTGGGACCATTTGAGGACCGCAGGACGAACCGACTCAGGCACAAACAACCGACCGGGTGGACCGTTACGGGACCGGGCTGCGTCCGAAGAGCCGCCATCACCTCCTCCTCAATCTTCCACCTAACAGCTCCCACGACGCAGTTCCGGGGGAGAATTGTCTCGGTCTTGGACCCACCCTCCTCCGTCTTGGAGAACATCCGAGACAAGGCGTCCGCCTTGCCGTTCTTAGATCCAGGTCGGAACGTCAGGGAAAAAATTGAATCGTCCGAAAAACAACGACCACCTGGCCTGACGGGAGTTGAGACGTCTAGCCGATTGCACGTAAGCAAGATTCTTGTGGTCAGTCCAGACAATAAACGGTTGCTCCGCCTCCAACCAGTGGCGCCACTCCTCCAAGGCAAGTTTCACCGCGAGAAGCTCCCGGTTACCCACATCGTAATTCCTCTCCGCAGGCGAAAGGCTTACGAGAGTAGTAGGCGCAGGGATGGAGTTTACTGTCCGTGGAGCATCGCTGCGACAGGATGGCGCCAACTCCCACATCAGACGCGGTCCACTTCAACGACCGAACTGACGGGCGTGTCCGGTTGAGAGAGAATCGTGCGTTGGTGAATCGCCTCTTCAAATCCAGAAACGCCCGATCCGCCTCCGGATTCCACTTGAAGCTCCTGATACTGGAAGTCAAGGCAGTTAACGGAGCGGCCACACGGCTGTAATCCCGGATGAATCTGCGGTAGAAATTCGCAAACCCCCAAAAATCTCTGGAGCTGCAATCTCGTACCGGGCTGGGCCCATTCCAGAACCGCTCTAACCTTCTCCTGGTCCATCCTAATCTCTCCCCTGGAGATGATGTACCCGAGAAAGGATGTCGTGTGGGCGTGAAACTCGCACTTCTCGGCCTTCACGAACAGGCGATTCTCCAACAATCGCTGCAGAACCTGCCGGACATGCTGGACGGGTCGGAAGGTTCCTTCGAGAAGATCAGAATGTCATCCAGGTAAACAAACACAAAGAGACCGATCATATCTCTCAGGACGTCGTTCACCATACTCTGGAATACCGCTGGAGCATTGGTCAGTCCAAACGGCATCACCTGATACTCGAGTGACCCATCGGTGTATTGAAACCCGTCAACCACTCGTCTCCCTCTCTGATCCGGACCATGTGATACGCATTGCGAGGTCTAGCTTGGTGAACACCGTAGCACCCTGTAAGGAGTCGAAGGCAGAACTCATCAAGGGCAGGGGATACTTGTTCTTGACCGTGATGTCATTCAACCCCCCGATAATCAATACACGGTCGAAGAGAGCCATCCTTTCTTACCCACAAAGAAGAATCCTGCCCCCAGGGGTGATGACGAGGGACGAACGAGACCAGCAGCTAGGGACTCCCTGATGTAGGTCTCCAAAGCCTCACGTTCAGGGCGGGAGATACTGTATAACCTTCCCCTTGGGGTAGACAGCTCCAGGGAACAGGTTGATGGCACAATCATATGGTCGGTGGGGGGGGGAGTGACAGAGCCTTCTGCTTACTGAACACTTTCCCCAAATCGTGATATGTCTCGGGAACCAGGGACAAATCTGGGGGTTTAGCCTCAATCACCTGACTGGGAACCGAATGGGGACAGGCAGTCTTGAGACAGTTAGCATGACAATCAAGGCTCCAACTCGTTACCTTGCCCGTCACCCAATCGAACGTGGGATTGTGTTCCTTCAGCTAGGGGTATCCAAGGACCAGAGGAACATGGGAAGACGGCAGAATGAAGAATGAAATCATCTCCGAATGATTCCCCGACAACAGCATCTTAACCGGTTCAGTCCTCATCGTGATACGTGCCAGACTACTGCCGTTCAGAGTGGTCGCTTCAATGGCTTCCGGCAATTGCTCCTTGGAAAGCCCCAGCTGTTCCACCAACTCGGCATCAAGAAAGCTTCCATCGGCACCTGAATCGATAAAGCGTTAATCGCTAAGCTCTGATTCCTGTTCACAAGGGTAGCCGGGAAACGGGGTCTGACAGAGGTACTGAGAGGTTGAAACTGGCTCGCTAAAAGTCCTCCCAACTTTAGCGAGCCGGGCAGTTTGACGACCGCCGGGAACAAGTGGAGATGTAATGTCCCGAGCTACCACAGTAGAGGCAGCAGTTGGTCTTACGTCTATGTTGACGCTCCTCCTTGGTTAACCCGTGCCGCCCCACTTGCATGGGTTCAGAATCGGGAGAGAGGACCTCTCCACTAATCCTTTGTGGTGGAGAATGATCGACGTGTTCTGGTCCACCACCCGACCCGACTGGGAACTGAGAAGCTGATCGACTGGACGGACCCCATTGCTTCTCCCTCCTTCGCTCTCGGACTCGATTATCCACCCGAATAGACAAGGCTACCAAGCTGTCCAGGTCACTAGGCTCCGGATAGGAGATCAGCTCATCCTTGAGCTGCTCCGACAGACCCTGGTAAAAGGCCGCTTGCAGAGACTCCTCATTCCACCCACTCTCCACAGCCAACGTCTTGAACTCGATCACGAAGTCGGCCACGCCACGAAGTTCCTTGGTGGAGCGAAAACAGGCGCCTAGCTGCGTCCCTCCCTCGGACGGAATGGTCAAGAGCTTCCTCATCTCGGCCGTGAACCCCTGGTATGAAGCCATGCAGGGTCTTGTCGTTCCCAAACGGCTGAAGCCCACTCCAGCGCTCGACCACGCAGCAACTCAATCACAAAGGCTATCCTAGCCTTGTCTGTGGCATAAGAGTAGGGCTGTAGATCGAACACTAACCCACACTGCATAAGGAAAGAACGGCATCTTCCCAGCTCCCCCTCATATTTATCCGGCGCCGGAACCTTGGGCTCACGGAAGGACACCGCTTCAGACGCGGCAGGCGAGATGGGTGAAACCGGTAGTGGATCCTCCACCGGAAACTTGCGCTGGTTCTGGACCTCCGTCAGACCGGTAGAAAGGTTCGAACTGCCAACGCGATCTCCTGTAGCTCCGTGCTATGATGGCCCAACATCTTCTCCTGATGGGTAATGGCATGGCGAACAGAGTCCAGGTCCGCTGGGTTCATTACTGGCCGGATCGTTCTGTCACGAGTTACAAAGCCAGAACCCAGAAGCAGACCAGGACAAGGTAAGTTGAAACGAAGGTGAGTGTTTATTTACAAATTCAAGAGTGATGCTGAATAATCCAGGGAACAGAGCGGGCGGCGTTGATTAGTTGTTGGGGGTGCAGTGGTTGATCCAATCATGGCTCGGAGCCGCCGACCACCAGGCAGAGGTTGGATGAAGGTTCCGGACGAGTGACTGCAGATGGAACAAAACGGAGGTAAGTAAACAACAAACCAACAAGGTGCAAAACAACAAAACTAACGCTAGAAGCTCTAAGACTGATACTCTGGTAAACCTACTGTTCATGGCTAACGATCCGGCAGGGAATGGATGTTAGGCCAGAGCCTAAGAAGGGTGATGATCAGGACCAGGTGTGCAGATTGCTGATGGGATGCAGGTGCGGAAATCAAGAGAGCTCCCCGGAGCGTTCCAGAACCCTCGGGAAACTGGAGATTCCGAGCAGAAAAAACTAGTCCACAGACAGGACCTGACTCAGACTGCCGGGATCGTTACACTGTCATTTGCCTGCCCCCTGTTTTTGTTATAAACTTTTGTTAATTCAACACTGTCTGCATCTGGGTCTTCTCCTGAAACGTGATACAATCAACATATTCCAAGAACCAACATATTTCAATACAATGAAAAGAAATTACTCATATACAGTGGGGAGAACAAGTATTTGATACACTGCCAATTTTGCAGGTTTTCCTACTTACAAAGCATGTAGAGGTCTGTAATTTTTAGCATAGGTACACTTCAACTGTGAGAGACGGAATCTAAAACAAAAATCCAGAAAATCACATTTTATGATTTTTAAGTAATTAATTTGCATTTTATTGCATGACATAAGTATTTGATCACCTACCAACCAGTAAGAATTCCGGCTCTCACAGACCTGTTAGTTTTTCTTTAAGAAGCCCTCCTGTTCTCCACTCATTACCTTTATTAACTGCACCTGTTTGAACTCGTTACCTGTATTAAAGACACCTGTCCACACACTCAATCAAACAGACTCCAACCTCTCCACAATGGCCAAGACCAGAGAGCTGTGTAAGGACATCAGGGATAAAATTAAAGACCTGCACAAGGCTGGGATGGGCTACAGGACAATAGGCAAGCAGCTTGGTGAGAAGGCAACAACTGTTGGCGCAAGTATTAGAAAATGGAAGAAGTTCAAGATGACGGTCAATTACCCTCGGTCTGGGGCTCCATGCAAGATCTCACCTCGTGGGGCATCAATGATCATGAGGAAGGTGAGGGATCAGCCCAGAACTACACGGCAGGACCTGGTCAATGACCTGAAGAGAACTGGGACCACAGTCTCAAAGAAAACCATTAGTAACACACTACGCCGTCATGAATTAAAATCCTGCAGCGCACGCAAGGTCCCCCTGCTCAAGCCAGCGCATGTCCAGGCCCGTCTGAAGTTTGCCAATGACCATCTGGATGATCCAGAGGAGGAATGGGAGAAGGTCATGTGGTCTGATGAGACAAAAATAGAGCTTTTTGGTCTAAACTCCACTCGCCGTGTTTGGAGGAAGAAGAAGGATGAGTACAACCCCAAGAACACCATCCCAACCATTTAGCATGGAGGTGGAAACATCATTATTTGGGGATGCTTTTCTGCAAAGGGGACAGGACGACTGCACCGTATTGAGGGGAGGATGGATGGGGCCATGTATCGCGAGATCTTGGCCAACAACCTCCTTCCCTCAGTAAGAGCATTAAAGATGGGTCGTGGCTGGGTCTTCCAGCATGACAACGACTACCGAAACACACAGCCAGGGCAACTAAGGAGTGGCTCCGTAAGAAGCATCTCAAGGTCCTGGAGTGGCCTAGCCAGTCTCCAGACCTGAACCCAATAGAAAATCTTTGGAGGGAGCTGAAAGTCCGTATTGCCCAGTGACAGCCCCGAAACCTGAAGGATCTGGAGAAGGTCTGTATAGAGGAGTGGGCCAAAATCCCTGCTGCAGTGTGTGCAAACCTGGTCAAGACCTACAGGAAACATATGATCTCTGTAATTGCAAACAAAGGTTTCTGTACCAAATATTAAGTTCTGCTTTTCTGATGTATCAAATACTTATGTCATGCAATAAATGCAAATTAATTACATAAAAATCATACAATGTGATTTTCTGGATTTTTGTTTTAGATTCCGTCTCTCACAGTTGAAGTGTACCTATGATAAAAATTACAGACCTCTACATGCTTTGTAAGTAGGAAAACCTGCAGAATCGGCAGTGTATCAAATACTTGTTCTCCCCACTGTAGAAATGATGAATTCATTAATAGTTATAGATTATATATATTATTTTTAGTAATTTTTCTTTGGAGCTATATTGAATAAAGACGAGACCTACTACTTTTCTTCACTGTAATATAGTTTCACTGCATGAGGCACAGTAACAGTCTCTCTCTGTCCTAGACTATATGTTGAATAATTAATGAAAAGATAAACAATGTGCTCGACTCCACCTTATATAAACTTCAATTGGGTGCTGGATCCTCCTATATAATCCAAAGAATAGAAATAGGACAGCACTCTGGTAAATAAACGTACATTTACATTTTTATTGCCGCACAAACATTTTGGGTATGAGTCCTTCTTCAGTGTGCAAGGCAATGGCAATCAATGTCACAACAACAAGACCACACAGGTGGGAATAATTATAAATTCACAGTCAGTATTGGCCCAATCAAGAGAACCCAGAATTCTTTGCATTAATAATTAATGCACAAAATCCAGTTGTGGGATATCCCTTGTTTCATATATTTTACCTGTTTAGGTCTCTCTCTCCACAGTTTGTTCTGGTCTCTAATGTGTTTCTGTTAGAGAAAAACGTATCTATCATTCTTGAACCATGCAGGGAATGGCCAAATTGTCAAATTATTCAGAAAAATAAAGTGCAAATCCTGCATAATGTCAGCTCCTTAAAATGTGCAGAATTGGCTATTGCTGGATGAGCTATCCATTTACTTTGGTACTTGGCATACTTTTGTTACTCAGGGGTGATGTGGTATTTAGAGTAATTGGCCAGGTGCTATCCTCACTAGTCAAGTTTAACTGCAGAAGCCAATCGGAACTTTCAGAGGTGCAGAGAAGAAATAGGGAAGTGATTATGTGCGAGTCATGTTGATTGGACGAAGATGATGTATGATCTAACAAATAAGATTTCCTAGTTCCAAAACAACTTCAAAACACAGCCTCCTACAAACATGTTCAATTAGTCTATATCATCTCCTACTGCTCAATATACATAAGATACACACATACAGTGGAAAAGAGATGTGCATGGCTATACCGAAAGATTATGAAGAACCAGGAATGTGTTTGGATGTTGTTTATGTTTGCTTTTTCAGATTACTGTCAAAATAACTATATTTTCAAAGCCATCCAAGTGAGTTCTGAATCATTTTTGGTTTGAAACCTGGATTATACCTTGATTCTAAGGAAAATGGTGCAGATTAATTTACACATGGGAGAACAGATCAGATCCCACCTACAACACTGCCTCGAATTCCAAATAGATTTTTCAGCTCGTCCTTTAGTGAAAGTCTCACTTTGTCATTGATTTCATACTTTCAGATGGAATGAAATTCTTGGTGAGTACAAATGTATGGATTAATCCTATACGGGATCATGTATACCAAGAACTCATGGGGCATGTGTTTTAAAGTAGTGTTTAACTTACTTCACTGTAAACATAGAAAGACTCAAAACACCATGATTGTGTAATGAAACCAAGAAAAATGTGTGCACCTAACCTAAGAGCTGGTGTTTGGAAGGTGTTTGAATGTAAACCCAATGTTACTGTTATGATACACAGAAAGTGTTTTAAAACACTGAAACACCCAAAGTGGATCTTCAATGTGAATATTTATGTTTTTAAGAGAGTGTTGTGAAAACACTTTGGGGTTTCAGTGCATGTACTGTACAAGCAGCAACAAAACACACACAAAAAAAATCTGACTGTGTCTCTCAAACAATCAAGATATGCTAATTGTTTATAGCCTATTGATTGATGATTGATAAGGGTCTATGGATAATATTTTTTGTGGAATTCCACCTTCATTCTTTCAATGCTTTATTTAGACAGATTAGAAACTGGAGGAGACAGAGAAGGAGTGAAAGTGGGACAGGCGGAAGCAGGAATTTAATCCTTAACTTCTGGTGCAGTAAAATGGCACATTTAATTGGAATGTTACACATTCCACCACACAGCCACACTGTGAAAAAGTCTACTGGTGAATTGAAATTCACAAAAAAAACAAAAAAAACATATACTTTATAAAAATTAATGCAAGTCGTTTCAATGATTTGTTAATTTCATTTTACCAAAACATTTAAGAATAGATCCAACTTCATATGTTGCTCAAAATGTGTATTTTATGTGCAAAACCAAAGATAGAGAAAATGTAGTTAATAAACTAATTGGAAGTCTGGTTTTAATCGTGCACTTCCTATCTTGCCACATGGCTCTGTTTTTAGAGGATTGTAGGTTTAAATAAATGTTAGTTGACTTTATGATTATTTTACACAACGTTTTATGCATGTTTGAAAAAAAGAGTATATTTCTGTATTAGTATTAAGCAGCTTGCCATGAGGTGTAATAAATCATGATTAACGGATAGCAAAACCGTTAGGTAAAATGACGTTCAATGATGAGATGAGCTATTCCCACATTTCCAACTTTTAATTTTGGAGGCAAATACAGTATCCTCCAATGCTTGCTGTAAAACCTGTAGTAACTATGCTCAACAATGCAAAAATGGGTTAAACTGGCAAATGATCAGATCAGTGTTAAACATTAAGATACTTCTGAAGAAGGTATCTAATTCTGCACTAGACAGGATTTGAAACACCATCATAGTGTTTAGCAGCTTTAGATAGAGGAAACGACACCAAAAAGAGAAGGTATCCAATTTTGCACAAAACAGAACTCGAAACACCAAAATAGTGTTTTCAGCCTTTTCCGGTAGTGTTCCCAGTCCCTGGCAAGGTGTTGCACAACACTTGATTAATGGTGTTACAAGACACCATGTAATGTTTGAAAACATCTCAGGATGATGTGTTTCAATACTCCAGCAAAGTTAAGGTTTTGTCTCCTCCACGTTGGTGGCAGCTTAGTTGCCACTAGTTTTGGTGTTACAAAGCACTTCATTTTAAGTGTTCTTTCAGGTGGTGGAAATAGTACTACTATGATAATGACCCTACTGTATTTTACATATTTATTTCCTCTTAGAAATTACATTTTACATTTACATTTTAGTCATTTAGCGGACACTCTTATCCAGAGCGACTTACAGTTAGTGCATTCATCTTAAGATAGCTAGGCGAGACTACCACATATCACAGCCGTAGTAAGAAAATGTTTCATCAATAAAGAAATGTATCAGCAAAGTCAGTGCCAGTAGGAAAATACACGTTTTTTTGGCCATGACATATCAACTTCCAATAGTATACATTTAATAATCTTAGGAGCTATTGATAATAAATCAGGAGTTCTTGTTTCTCAAACCTTACTGCTGTGTGTGTCCCACTGCGGCATTCATGATATGTCATTCATCTTTTCAGCTGCAACTGAATATCATGTATACCCTAATTACAAGTAAAAACACAGTGAGTTTTGCTTTCATTGCTTTTACCTTTATGGACTGCACAAGCTGTTACTTTACTTACTGGCTTCCACACAGCAGATTTTAAAGCCATAATATCCAATTGATTTGTCAGTGAATGTTTGTGCATGAGAAAGCATTGCAATCAAGCCAAATCATTACCCGAGGCTAACGGATGACAACAGACTTGGCTGTATTAAGGCTCAGCTTCCTCTGGCTACAACAACACCTGCCGGTTGGCCAGAAGCCTAATCCTCTCTGACAACCATGGGACAATGAGTGATTGATGTCCACGATGCATCTGATAGTGTGCGTGTGTGTGCATCTCATAGCCAAGCTGCACCTTGCATATACTTGTTTTTTAAAACTAATTTAAGCCACTCCTAGACATCTCACCCGGTGACGTTCAAAGTTATCGCCAACAAAGGGTTGCACTGTCAAGGTGAAAAAGATAGTGCTTTCAACCTAACATTAATAAACACTCAGTTAGAAATCTTGATTTTGTTGGCTATTATAATCATTCAAGTTGAAAATGATTGAATGACCTTCATGATAAGCCCATGCCGCCTATTGTTCTGTATTGTGTGATCATGTCTATAATCTCAGTCTGCATTATATACAATGACCTTACATGGCATGTAAGTAGCAGAACACTGAACACTGCACTCATTATCCTGTCTTGTGCCACTCACATCCAGCTGTTTTCTGGCTTGAATTTTAAACCTCCCAACATTGCCGTACTATTACGTCTTTCATTGGTATTTTAAGCAAAGAGTTTTGAGGTCTTAGAAGTCGGTTGGCAGTAATTCCTCGCAGGAAAAGGAATTCAACTTTTCCCTGGATGGAAAGAAGCTTAAAATAAACAAAGTTTTGTATTTCCAAGTGATTAAATATGATTTATCGTTGTGTAGGCTTGTTATTTCTCAGTGGACGAGAGAACAATCCATATTTTAATGTGGATACATATTTTTTTTAATGGCATCATATCCAATACTTTGTTTCATTTTCTCTGGGAACATCAGCAAACTTCTTTATAAATTATGTTTCTTCAAACAGGTGTGATAGTATAATTGCCTTGCTGGTCTCAATGCCTTCAGGTAACATAACGTACAATGCATACATTAAGACAACTGAAAAGTAGTAGGCTAAGGAGGTAGAATTCTTCATTCTGATCAAATTGTGAAATTACATTATAACATGTTTGGACAAGAGACAGGCTATCACGTATAAGCTTGAGTGTGATTGCAACCACATTATTGAAAAGAGCCTGTCTTGAGCTTGAAATGAAATAGATGTGTGTATTTCTACGTTCCAAAGGGTTTCTTCGGCTGTCCCCATAGGAGAACACTTTTTGGTTCCAGGTAAAGCTCTTTTTGGTTACAGGTAGAACCATTTTGGATTCCATGTAGAACCCTCTGTGGAAAGGGTTCTACATGGAACCCAAAATGGTTCTACTTGGAACCAGAAGGGTTCTACCTGGATCCAACAAGGGTTCTTCAAAGGGTTATCATATGGGACAGCCAAAGAACCCTTTTAGGTTCTAGATAGCACCTTTTTTTCTAAGATTGTACTGTAGTCCTGTCATAAGTGGGTGCATGATGCTAGATGAACATTTGAGTGATTGTTAGATGTACTTCTCCATACACATCACTTGGATGTTGGCCAGCTTGGAGAACCAGCGGTTAGCATGCGTGTAACTGTGGCAGGAGGTTTGCATGAAGCCTAGTTTGCTGTAGAGGGCGTTGGCTGCTATCTGCGGCGAACTGGTCTCCAGTACAACACGAGAGAAGCCACGGTCCTTGCAGAACTCCATAACCTTCGGAGCCAGTTGGTAGCCAAGGCCTTTTTTTGCGGCACTCGAACGACACGATCAAATGGGGCACCTTGCCGTAACTTCCAGCTCTCTCGTCTTGGCTTATCTCTTGGACTCCTCCAAACGGACCTCCGTTCCAGCCGTCTCCCCTTTCGTCCCCTCTCCTCCTCCCCACCACCGCCACCACCCCAGCCACCTTGGACTTGCCGTTTATCTCTGCCTCCGCCACCCAGAAGCCGTTGTCTGGGTTGTCCAGGAAGCTGGCCTGGATGTCGGCCATGTTTGTGGCCATCCTTCTCAGCCTGTAGCCCTCGTATATTTCATAGCAGCAGTAGTAGATAAGACCAGCCTATGCTCCTCCAAAGAGCAATGCCATGAAATAGGAGCTTCCGCCCAGCAAGTAGCCTGCCATGGAAATACTTAGAGTCATACCGATTTGATCCGGGTGGCTCATGGCCTTGAAGAAAGCTGGGTAGACATGTTCCAGAATCCCATTGTGAAAGAGTGAGATGACGGTGTCTTTATTCTCAGCCTGGTGTCAATACGACTTATCTGCCTGTTTTTGCAATTAGAAAATACTGCTTGATTTCTTTCACAATGGGCTCACATAACAGTGGGTGAAATTAACCTTTCAACTTGGATTGATACAATAGAAACCAAGCAATTATATAATCTACAAAGTGGCATATGAAATGTACATTGCCAACAGTGACATTATAAATCATACTTTACTTACTATAAGAAACAACAATGAGATACTGCAAACATTAACAAACTAAAACAATCCAAACTATCACTTTGGTCAAAGTAAATAAGTTATCCAGACAACAGATCCTGCTGAAAAAATGTATTATGTAAATGAACAGCTCAGTACATGTGAGTGCGATTGACCCATCACTCATACACTCCCTGTCTAACCGGACATTAAAATCAACTAGCACTGGTAGTGCATACACAGAAAAACACAACATGACAGTTCTTCTTCTGCGCCATTTTGTGTCCTCTGTTCCATGTTCCTTTTCTTCTTCTTCTGCGCCATTTTGTGTCCTCTGTTCCATGTTCATTTTCTTCTTCTTCTTACCTTCACTCTGCTACCAACTTTGCTATAATTCCCCCTCCTCACCTTCTCTTTCTGTGAATTTAAGCAACAGTTTGTGGTAAGTACCAATTCACAAAGCTGCTGCTAATTATGCTGAGCATGCTCTGTCGCTTTTTCACACACACACATATACACATGCACGCATGCGCACACACACACACACTCAGTCACATGTATACACACACATGCATGCAAACACGAATGCACACACACTGCAAATTCCTGTGTACCTCAATGACTTTGTAAGTTCTGTCTCTCTGTGTGTATGACTTCTGAATTGACTCTGTTTTAATTAATTTGATATTCTATCCATGAAATGCAATAATTTGACATTTACTGAATGCAAAAGTACGATGATTAGGCAGAATGTCTAATTGTAATAAATCACCATCTAAACTATTAAACGTTTTATTTATCTATTGATTTAACTAAAGAACCATTTCATTTCTCCCTAATTAATGGAAACTGTGAACAAATGTTTAATTAAGTGAAAGTAATTTGAGTATGACAGTACAGTCGCTCTACATTTACATTTTCGTAATTTAGCAGAGGCTCTTATGCAGAGCAACTTACAGGACAAATTAGGGTTAAGTGCCTTGCTGAATGACACATCGACAGATTTTTCACATAGTCGGCTCGGGGATTCAAAGCAGCGACCTTTTGGTTACCGGCCCAACGTTCTTAATCGCTAGGCTACCCATAGACTATCATTCACTTTAGATACCAACAAATCTGAATTAAGGTACAAAGGCTAGAATAGTGAATGTTTGAATGGACAGTAACTCAGAGATTTCTATTTCTACAGTCAGTAAATTATCCATTTACATTTTACATGAAGGGTTTGAAGGCCCCTAATTGTTGTGATCACAGTCTCCTGTACTACATACGTTTTCTTATACTGTGCTTTTATATCTGAAATATCAGGAGAGAGTGTGACAAATAATATCTTGTTCCTTGACGTTTGATCTCCTATGGCTTCAGTGACAGTGTCCACTGCAATAACCCAATAGCTGTCTGACGAGATTACATTTCCTCTGCTGGAGGAGGGCCCTTACACCTGTTTAAATCAATAGATAGCATCGCCTCAAGAATCGCAGAGCGATGGAAGGTCAAAGAACTCTGGAACTTTCTCAAACCATTGTAGAATGCTCTGGTGAATTCTGAATTGTAGATTAGTGAACCTTCCGAACCTTCAGCTTTTAATCACATTCAAGGGCTGAATCTGTTCTTTTAGTTTATATAAAGAGGATGGTATGGTTTGGTAATGGGACACTGGAGTGAACACTGGTAAATTCCACTTGTCCATGTAATCATTACAGTACCATACCATCCAGAGTTCTTCTACCTTCCATCGCTCTGCGGTTCATGAGGCGATGCTATCTATTGATTTAAACAGGTGTAAGGGCCCTCCTCCAGCAGAGGAAAAGTAACGTTTGACATAAAAGTTGCTTGAACAGACAGAGCACATCATACAAACCTACTGTGCAGATCATTCATGCACAACGTACAGATATCTGACATTTTTCATTGAGAATTACATTTGCATTTTGGCCCTTTTTTTGTGGATAGATAATCAATGCTTTGAAACTTTCCTTGAACCTAGAAACATACAAATATTAAAGTTTAATACCACTTTTCCAAGGCGACCTTGTCATTGAGAAAAACTGCAAGTGACCATAAATAATTCAGCAGACTGCCTTTAATAACTGCATTATACATTCCCTGCTATGCCAGTCATGCATCACTTCCCATTGGGCAAAAGCATCATGAGAAATACATTCCTTTCTGCAATTTTGTCCTTACAAGATGATGTGGTTCAAGTCAAATTACCTTAAATTGAGATATTGAACACTTTATATATCACCGGGCTCCTTATATTACATCAATATTTTTCAGCCATGCTGATTGCTGTCACGAGAAAGAGGACCGAGAATATATTCAAGATATCCAGCATTTTGCAAAGCTAAGTGTGTTTACCAGTATATACTGGACAGTAGCTGTGGAGTTTCTGCAGTGCTTAGCAATCAACAGCAGTGCCATGGGTGCATACTTGGACATTTAATTTAATAGCACACTGTGACTTTAAAAAATACCTGCATGTCAATTAATTCAGTTCATTTTCACTGCATAAACAGACTCACCGTTTTCCCACCATACACCACACACACATAACATGCACACACATGCATACTGACGCCAAACACACACACACACACACACATTCACACACACACATACACACACCACAGACACTGCTGCTACTGTCTATTATCTATCCTGATGCCTAGTCACTTTACCCCTACCTATATGTACATATCTACCTCAATTACCTCATACCCCTGCACATGGACTAGGTACTGGTACTCCCTGTATATAGTATTCCTTGTCACTATTTCTATTTTTTTATCTTTAACTCTGCATTGTTGGAAAAGGACCGGTAAGTAAGCATTTCACTGTTAGTCTACACCTGTTGTTTACGGAAACATGTGGCAAATACAATGTTATTTGATATATACTTCACCATGGGGAATATACATCTGGGGATTAAATGACAGCTTGTGTTGTTCTGTCACATAATCTTGGTCTATGGGAGTTTCAGTATGTGGGAATGTGTGTAGATCCAGAGAAAATTGGTACAGATATTGGATCTTAATTTGATCACCCTGTTGCAGGAGAATTTTCCTGCAATGCAGGAAATGTAAAACTTGTAGTGATTAGTCATCACCAAAATAGGAACATTTAGTTAGCAACGATATCTACTACAGGACAGACAAGATGCCAAAACACATCAGACATTTTCTAAAACATATATTATTATGATTACTGACTATTGATCAGATTCAGAAGCCCAATGGCTGACTGTGTATAAAACTGACACTGGTTTACTGGTTCCCTGTCAACATTTGAACATCATGAAATCATGTTCCCACATGATGACCACTGAAACAATTAGTGAGGGAGACCTAGTTGCCAAACCAAGCAGCTAATTAATTGGGCCCTGATCATCATGCAGAAGATGACGTCATCAATTTTAGCCTCTCCAGTTCCGTCACGCAAATCGTCAGTAACCCCCTCCAGTATTCACCTCAGAAAACCCATACAATTACAGAGAGCTCCAAAAGTTTTGGGACAGTGACACATTCTAAAATGGGGGGACTATGTACAAAAAGTGCTGTTATTTCTAAACGGTTCACCCGATATGTATGAAAATACCCTCAAATGAAATGTGTCAGTCTGCACTTTAACCTCATAGTCATTGTATAATTTCCAAACCCAAAGTGCTGGAGTACAGAGCCAGAACAACAAAGAATGTGTCACTGTCCCAATACTTTTGGAGCTCACTGTATACTGTAGTGTAGACCATTCTGTCTGTACTGATCTGTCTGAACTGTGTACACAAAGTTGCATTGTAATATAGTTCGATAATACAGTTATCTGTACTTACATGGTCTAAATTCACACAAATCCTCTTAAATAAATTGGGTGGCATCATGAAAAGGTTAAATGAAAGCCTCCTGCTAATAAGGCCAGGAGATTACAGTACAACATAAACGAGCAGTGTTTGTTCATATTGGGCGGCAGGTAGCTTAGTGGTTAAGAGTGTTGTGCCAGTAACCGAAAGGTCGCTGGTTCTAATCCCCGAGCCGACTAGGTGAAAAATCTGTCGATGTGCCCTTGAGCAAGGCACTTAACCCTAATTGCTCCTGTAAGTCGCTCTGGATAAGAGCGTCAGCTAAATGACAAAAAAAATAAAATAATAATAAAGCAACTGAAGGTTTTTGAGATAAAATATATTGCAGCTCATACAGGCTCGTCCCTGAGCTCCCTATGGGACAGCCAGGACAGAAAATGAGGTGGCAGCAGCAGCCTGAAACTAAAACTCTATCCATCACACTTAAAAAGACACCGCCCAACCTCCACCTAACCACCACCTAGCCGCCAATACGCTTGGAGTTCCAATATTAACAAGTGATGTTTCTCAGACAAGGAGTTCTCCATGGGATTTCAGCTCCTCTGACACACAGCAATACAATAAGAGGGAGACGAAAGCTCTCTGGAAGCTCAGAGAACAGTACATTATAATGCCTGTGTAGATATACAGTAGAATGCCTGAGTTGTATTATAATACCTACGATTAATGTAAATGAACACATTGAAATACATATCACATTACTGCCCACTCAAAATGTGTTTAACCTAAATTAAATTGGGTGAATAGCAAACAATTAAGCTTCTCAGGCAGGTGTCCAACAGAGTATAAACAGGTAGATCGGGTTAATTTAGAAACTAATTCTAGCATTATCCCATAGCTGTACTATCCCAAATCACCAGTTCCTTTATGATCTTATCCGTGATCAGATTAAATTGTATATGTGATGAAAGAAGCATGTTTAATGTAGTGTGTATTCTTGCTTAGAGTAGGTATACACAGAGTGATTATGAATTCCCTGGACATATATTCAAGGATAATTTGAAAACCCTTGAGATTAATAGAACACTAAACAAGCCAAAATAAAACACACAAACAAAAAAATAACAATTTAATCTGTTCATTATTTTCCCTCTAAAGCTGAAAACAGGTGTTATGAATAGAGTGTTACTGAAATACATAGAACAACAAACTCTAATGCGATGCTAAAATAAATTAAGTGTCAAAGCAAACTGCAAAACTGAAATGGTGCAACTTTTATCTTGGGAATTATTTCAGGCTCCCACTGTAATAAACAAATATATTTTATATTAAATGAAGAGTGGAAGCCCTCCCTTTTGAGTGTTCAGCATACTTTAGGCTACATTCCACACCAGGCAGAAGTATTACTACTTGCACATTTTAGTGGAAATAAAAGGAAAAGGAACACCTGGATATGCAAATGCGACCTTGACCCTGTCTTCAACCCTACTCTGAACACTAACCAAACCTAAAACTGTAGCTGAGTAGTTCTAACACTTTTTATCCTTCCATTTTCCCTCCATCACTGATTCTAATGCAACACAAACCGAGGGAACCATCCACCTCTCACTGCAAATCAGTCTAAAGAAGCAGTCTAATGCTGCTAAATTGCTAGAGAAGACTGGCTCTGTTATTGTAAGGTATTATATTTCCATTAATGCTAGTGTGCCTTTTTAGAATGAAGCTTGGATGGAGATTGAGAGTGGGTTTGAAAGGATCTCCTAAATTGTGTCCCAAAATTGGTTTCGGAAAGGGAAGATTTCAGCATTAAATGTTTCCTTACCTTAAATGATTCCATCCGACAATACATTTATTAAGATTGCAGACCCATAATGTAACATTTTGCAAGAATGTGGCAAAATTTTGGATTGCAATTTAAATTCATTGTAGCCTATATAGGTTGTTTGACAGTGCAAAATAAAGTTTAGTTTATTGCCGAACAACCTACAGTTGTATAATGTAGCCTATGGTGCTGTGTAGTGGCGGTATTCTCCCTTCATTGTGGATCGACTATCTTGTGTTTTTACTTCAGACCACAAGTTCTTTCTGACTGTGTTCCGCGGATGATTAGCAAGACATCAAATCTGTGAAATAACGTTTCCAGGTATGAGTCAGTAGAAAGCGTGAATCAATTTAAGCCAATTAGGTCAGTGTCCCTCTGTTTATAATACACTGAAATTATAATTAGAAAAGCAACTGAGGCAGCAGATGTTGCATTATTTTGTTAGATGTTCTGGAATATTGAGGTCACACTGCCTTTTAGTTTTGTCACGTTTAGATATTAAAATATAGGAAAATGCATATGTTACCTTAAAGGTATGAGGGAAATGCATATGAAATTGATATAGGACCAATGAAATTGATTTAGGACCCCATTATTACCCCATGATAAATGGCATGTTCTACTGTAACCCAAACGTATTATTCTTTTAATTTGATCATCTGAGGGATGTTTATCTTTCATATTCCTCATTAAGAGACTCTTCCATGGCCAATTCCATATGTATGCTATGCTACTAAATACAGTGAGGGAAAAAAGTATTTGATCCACTGCTGATTTTGTACGTTTGCCCACTGACAAAGAAATTATCAGTCTATAATTTAAATGGTAGGTTTATTTGAACAGTGAGAGACAGAATAACAACAAAAAAATCCAGAAAAACGCATGTCAAAAATGTTATAAATTGTTTAGCATTTTAATGAGGGAAATAAGAATTTGACCCCCTCTCAATCAGAAAGATTTCTGACTCCCAGGTGTCTTCTATACAGGTAACGAGCTGAGATTAGGAGCACACTCTTAAAGGGAGTGCTCCTAATCTCAGCTTGTGTTATGTGAATTATTTAACAAACTATTTTAGTGTCTCTGTGCGTCTCCCAAAAGGTTGTAAGTCTTTTGGGATTTAAGTAACGGCCAGAGTCCCGGTCTGCATAGTCAGAGATATTTATTCAATGAGAATTCTGCCATCACAATTTCAGAGTCCATCTTTTATACTCATACGTCATACAAAAAGAAATCCCTTCCCTCTGTAGGCGGGCTGTAGTTTTCCACTCTAAAACTGCTCTACTGACCTTCAGTTCACACACACACATATACACACATGCATACACACATACACACACACACACACACACACACACACACACACACACACACACACACACACATATCCTACTCCCTGCATTACTCAGTTATTGCCGTTCTCACAATATTCTGCACCATGTTTTCATAACAGTTTCTCCCCTCCCTAAATTGGGAGGCCTCTTTATCTTAGTTTCTCAGTTGTCTTTGTTGTCTGGCCTAACTCTTACTCACATTGCTTAATAGTGGCTCAATGCCATAGCCTTTACTGGTCCTACACTCACACATTTCTAACACATTATATACAGTTTCAGGGTGTAATAATTAGTCATTAATAATTAATCTATCAATTCCACCCCTTTGACTAAATATTACACACATACAAAATATATGTTGTTATAGAAATGAATCACACTCATTGAAGTATATAAGTTGGTTTGCATATAAAAACATTACAGGTTCATCAGTGTTACCCCATGATTAAAAGCGTAACGTTACTTTTTAGCAATGGTAACTAGTACATCATACTTAAAACGAGACTTTAATACACAAAAGATCATTACAATAACTTTTAAACTAGAGATTTATAGTTCTAGGAAAACATCCAGTCTCAAATTATCTGGATCGTCAGCCGTCCTCCACCAAGCCTGGTAGGTCATATCCTTCATTCCTTAGGTCGGAGTCCGGGATTGGGCCGTATCTCACCATCTGTTGGGAAACCGCCTTGCTCACCAACCCTCAGACACAGGGAATAAGACAACATCCACAAAGAACAAGTATACCCATAGAAGCTATAACTTCACCCAGAATAGTTACAACAATAGTTTTCCATTTACCAAATATGTTATCAAACTAACCGTTTAGGGAGCTATCAATACCAGAGTTCTCAGCCAGTTCGTTCGCCAGCGTGGTGAGTCCCTGAAGCGCTTTGGTCACGGACCCGTCCGGTGCTGTATTGTTGGGGATGAAAGTACAGCACATAGATCCAAACAGAACACAAACCCCGTCCCGCTCAGCCAAAAGCATATCTAAAGCTATTCTATTCTGCCATGCTATTAAGCTAGTTGCCGCTGTCTGCTCAGCTAATCCCTTTATTGCATCACGAGTGTGGTTTATAAATCTTTGCTGGTTATAGTAAACATAATTCATCCAACCTACGCTTTTATTAATTGTTGACCACCAGAAAATACTTGATTCAAACCCAGCTGCGATTTGATTCCTAGCTTTTACATTTTTACATTTTAGTCATTTAGCAGACGCTCTTATCCAGAGCGACTTACAGTTAGTGAATAAATATTTTTTTATACTGGCCCCCCGTGGGAATCAAACCCACAACCCTGGCGTTGCAAACGCCATGCTCTATCAACTGAGCTACATCCCTGCCGGCCATTCCCTCCCCTACCCTGGACGACGCTGGGCCAATTGTGCGCCGCCCACGAGTCTCCCGGTCGCGGCCGGCTGCGACAGAGCCTGGATTCGAACCAGGATCTCTAGTGGCACAGATAGCACTGCGATGCAGTGCCTTAGACCACTGCGCCACTCAGGAGTACTTGTTCTGGAACCCCTCGAGGTACTCCTATCCCATCAATATATATCCTTTCATCAAAGGATCCCGGGAGGAGGTCCTACTTTCTACGTGACAACTCACCAGTCTCTGACACGTTTGATTTTTTTCATATGTAGGTGAGTTCACAATCTGTTATCACCACACAACCATCAGATGTCAGCACGGGCCTGGTTTTGGCTCCTAAAATCCTCTGGCTGCAACAAAGAGGAGAGATTAGTCATGGTCTCTTTAGGTGTGACATTCTCTGTGTGGGAGCAGGAGCTAAGATGCCCTACCCTGTATCCTATCCTTACTAGTCCTAGAAAAACAATAATAAGAATCCCCTGAGACTTCAAACGGAGGCAACCTAGGTCGGGGTGACTTTGTTATCAGGGGATACAGAAAGTGCAAGTTACTACAAGACTCTTTCACCACATTCCCATGTGGCTTGCATGGAGGATAAACCTGACAGAGTCAAAGCCTGTCAAGGGGAACGGAGTAGTTGTTAACCCTGGTTTGGCTGTCCCACAGGCAAAACAGTCCTCTTTAGACATAGTTCTTGCCGTATACTGAATCCATTCCAACCACAGGTTAAGATTTCTATACCCCGTTTCCACCTGTACTACTTCCTTCAGGTCTATAGTTTGCACTATCTTCACCACGGCCCCGGTCTCACTACCTCCCTCAGAGAGGTTTACTCTATAGGGTGCCCCAGTTGAAGAAGATATCTCACTTGTCAGGTCTGTAATCTGTTTTAGCATAGTTCAGACTTTCAGACAGTACCTACCCTCATATGGGTCGCACTGCCATTTCTGATAATTCCCTACTTTCACAATACTACACCTGTCCCTGAACTGTGTATGGAGATTGACATATCCCCCCCCGCTTGGTATAAGCAACTACATAGTCCCAGGATGTACATGGTGACATACATATGGTGATGTCCTTTCCTAAAGTCCCTAGAATTTCCCCTTTCCCTACGTCTAGCTGTCTCCTATGCCTTTTCAACTTGTGTTAGGTTAACTACCACTTCTGGCTGAAACAGGAGGGTCCGTGTGTGTTAGGAATATGGCCCCCACAATCAGACAGCTACCTACCGTCGGGAGACCTGTGAATCCCCACCCTCGCCCTGAGAACATGTCAGATGCCAGAGGCCAACCCATTGCTTTACCTTCTATCGAACTCACACAGGGATGATCAGACAGGGTAAGGGAATCTTCGTTAAGGAGCCAACCCCCGAGCCCTAGTGGTGATCGGATCTTTCTCCTAACTCTGTGTTTGTTTGTCAGGTGTAGCTGGTTTTACCTTTTTACAGTGTGTGACATGCACCCAGATGGATCTCTCAGCTATTCTGCTGGCAAAGGCAGTACTTGGTAGGGCCCTTCCCACCAGGCCTGCTTCAGTCTCCTGGTTAGATAGAGTGGGTCACCTTCTCCTTTAATTCACCTGTGGGGGCACAAAACCTCTGACATACAGGTGTGGTTAATAAACTACCTTCTCACGTGTTCTGCTAGGGTGCTCTCTAGTTCTATGTCTGCCTGTCTGGTCCTGCCAACTGTGGCATTCTGTAAGGTCTTCCAAACACTTTCTCAAAGGGGGATAACCCATCTTTATCTGGGGTTACTCTAAATTTCTTCCCTTCACTCCGTGATAACTCTATAAAATCCATTTCCAATTGCTGGAAAGGGTATTTAGCCGGAGGATACTCACCCTGAGGTGCCCTTTGTCTGCCCTGGTGATTATTTTGAGCACAGATAACACATCTTTTTTTTAATAATTAGTAATCCCATGTGCAACAAAGTGTTGTCTAATCTGTTCTACCATCCATCCCTCCTTTTGACACATGTCACTGCCCATGTGTCAATATTATCACCTACCTAACAATCACTTAGGTAATATTGGTAATTTATCATCCAATTGCCATCCCTTATTTTTATTTATTGGTCAAATAAACTATCTTAAAGTCCTCCTCTCATGCCTTTAGAATTTACCAGTGTGGATGATTAATTAACACCAGAAAGTTAAAACAGAGTTCAGAGGCAATTGAAATTCCATCCCATAGTATACCAAACATTACCATTATTCTAAATATTTAATAAATGTTACTTATCCCAAGTGTTCATTAATCCTCATGACATTCATTCTCATAAGAAATCATATATACCCCAAACTCAGCAAAAACCTAAAACTCCATAAAATTCACTGTGTGCTCCTCTAAGACCTATCACCCTTGACCTGCTGAAAACCCCCCAAAATTGAAACAACAAGGCTTTATAAACATCATACTAGGTGTGTTGTTTTTTATTTGAAAACCCCAATTAAAAAACAACAACCAAACAGCCAGGTCATGAGGACTCCTGATTTCTCTCTTCCCCTTCTGCCTACAGTTTCTTAACTGGTGCCCTTTCCTTGCACAGTAACTACACGGTTCCTCACATTCTCTAGCAAAATGTCCCGTTTTGTCACAATTGTAACACTTCCACTCACTCCTGTCTCCACTATTACCATTTCCTTCTTGTCTGTCTTTGCTACCGTAACCTCTCTTCTCTCCTAGGTATTGACTAATAGTCTCACTGTCTCTAATTCAACACAAAACCCCATCATCCAATGTACTCCCAGCAGAACTGAAAAAAACAAAACAGACTGTGATTTCCAGGACACTGCACCTTTGTTTCTGGCCTCACTATCTCCCCGGGAATTGGCCCTCCCTCAAGGTCCCTCCCAATCTGCTCTTGGTAAACTGCAAACCTTGTATTGCTTCTGGTTACATAGGGTATTGCTTCTGATATGGCCTATGATTAGATTTGGGTATCACCTGTACTGGAATTACCCCTTTTATTAATCCTACGTCTGCTGGACCCCGGGACCACAAATGCTCTGGAACTTCTTTTAAGTCTGACTCCTGTTGTTCTGTCAACAGGTATTCCTCTCCTCAGCATCTGCTATTCTCATCTAAATGTACTATCTGTGGATGGGCTGTGTTGATCGCCACTCACAATATTGACCCAATCAGTGATCCTCTTACCCTTGGATACCCACTGGCCCATGTCTTTCCAGTCCTCTGCTGGCTCCTTTGCTAGGGACACATGTGGGCTCCATATTTCCCTGAACAGTCTCTGACTTTGGGGCCCTAGTTCCACCTCCACTACTGCGTGGGTGTTGTCATAGTGAAACCATTTCAAGGCTATAGTCCTTTCTGTGATTTTAAATAATGCTTTCTCATAGATTGCATCTGGACCTGGGTGTTTGTTATACCAGAGAATACAGTGTAGGTCATCGGGGGACATTTTAGTGGGGCCTGGTACTACATTATCAGCAAGTTCCATCAAGGTTCGGGGAATATCAGTTATTCCCCCTAAACAAATCTTGCCTATACCAATAACATGGCTCCCCTTCCCCACAGACCACCATATTGTCTCTGACTATGTGTACTTTCATTCCCCTCTCAGCGGAAATGACAGCCACATTCAATTTAGTCATTACATCACGTCCTAGTAAATTTACCCGACACAGCTTAGATATCAGGATGGGTATGGTTGCCTCTCATCCTGATTGGTCATGTTTTAGGGTTATTGGGGCTGATAACCTTTCAATAAATTGATGACCAGAGGCAGATCGCACTATGATTTTCTCCCCATCAATCCTGACTCCATCTGGCTTGTCTGTTGCACAGGTTGCTGTCCTGCAGGCTCCCGTATCACAAAGGAATTTAATTTTCATACCCATTACTGTCAATGTCAAATAAGGTTTCTGTTCCTGTTGAAGTGCTAAGTCAATAGTAGCCAATTCAAACACCTCACAATTTGGATCAAAGGGTTCCTTAGTCTTCCCCCACTAGAGTCTACTATTTCTCCCTCAAGGACTAGTCATGCCTTATCTTCCTCTTCCTCACGCTCAAAGCTGGGGGATGGACTTCTCTCTCCCTCTCTTCTCTCTTTTCTCTCTTTTCTCTCCTGTCTGACTTTCTCTGCCCTTGTCTGGTACTCCTCTACCTCTGGCTCTTCCTCACCTTCATCTTCCCTTCCTCCTCCAGCCCCTTCTTCCTCATAGGGAGGTGGGGCCGGTTGGGGGCAACATTATTCCCCTGCACTCTCCTTCTCCTCCCTACGTATTCATCATCTGGATTTTCTCTCCATGCCTGGTCTGCCAAGTTTGGATATAACCTTTCTGCCCTCTGCTCTGGGGGAGGCACGGAGACCTCAACCTTCACTTCTCTTTCCCTCTCACTCACTTCTCTTTTCTTCCTGCCTTATCTCCTCTCTCTCCTAAGTTTCTAGTTCTACCCGCCATCTCTCCCAGAGTGGCAATTAGTTACTCTGCATCTTCCTCTTCTTTCTTGGCTCTGTCCTGTCTGTTATTCTGCTCATGATGGATTGCATGTCTCTCTGAGGCTATTACACAATTCAGTTATTTTCCCAACATACTCTCCGTAATCGGCCCATGGCAAAAGTGTCCTCTGGGCATCCCCTGAAACCCACTGCCCTCTAACGGCAGCCCAAACCTTACTATTCCTGTTTCGGGGTGGGTCATTCCTTCTACCGCTCTGGCCACGTCCTCTGTGTTCATGGCCTGTCTGCTAAATGGCATATTATTATTATTACTGTATACATCTAAGGTTGCTGGGGCCCCTTTCATTCCCCGCCAATAGATTAGGTAAGGCTATAAGTGGGTACTGGCCCCCTCCTACTCTCTCTCTCTCTCACTGCTTATTTCTCCTTTACACACCTTATGTATCTGTTTAAGCATGGATTCGAGTTTATCTGCGTCTAGACGTCCCTCAAAACCATACCTCTCCCTCCACCTGGTTACATAATGGAGATATCTTCTATCCCTGGATTCCATTTTAATTACATCAAGTATTTCTCGTCCCCAGTAAATTCTGGGACCTCTTGTGAGGATTTGCCCCCCCATGGTTGGTACTGTTAAAAATCCCTTAGCCACCTCTTCTATATATAACAAGTCAATTTAACAAGTAATTCAAAATAGCTTCACACAACAACACCTTGAATCACCCCTTCCTGTATATGTAATCTTGACTAGTCCCCCAGAATTATCTCATACTTTTACAGAGGGATTGATCCCCACAATGTAATCTTGATAATTCCTGACAGTCTCATACAACAGGAATGGGTTCTCCCTCCTCTATACAACCACCTGGAATTATTCATGTGACTTTTGAGCAAACATTAGGTCTCACACGTATACAACCTTACATGATTATTGGTGTTGTATCGGTAACCTGGAGTTTATAAGGCTCCAGAACGGATAGAGTTACAGCAAAATCTACAGTTGTTTGTGACTTTTGACTTAACTAATATTCTATTTCTCACACATGCTATTTTAATTCCTTCTGGTGTACTTTTTGTATTTGTTTAACCCGGATTATTTGTTGACTGCTCAATAATCTCTTACAGGTTACATCCCATAGGTGTACTTTTAATAGTTCCTTCTATTTCAACACCGGGTAGTTTCTTTTGGTAATGGCCTATTACCGTGAATCATTACGGACCCACCACCAGGTTGACTAGTCCCCTAGAATTATCTCCTACTCTACGGAGGAGTCTATCCTCACAATGTAATCTTGATAATTCCTGACAGTCAACCCCACATTTCACTTAAAATGGCTACGCATTGATCAATTTGCTACTTTTCAATATTTTAGCAAGTTCTCAAATCAATTTCACCAAGTTAATGAATAAAGACTACTGACCTTATCCTTGCAGCCGAGATTCAATGTAGGTTTGGATTCCGTCACCGTCTCTGTCATTAATCAGGTGTCCTCTGGCCTGTTTTAACCCTTAATGTCAAAGGGCAGGACTTTCTATTTACGAATGTATCATTCGCCCGTCGACGGTTTTCAGAGTTACCTGGAATGACAGAAACAGGGTATTGGAGTCCGGCTCAGAAGGACCAAGCTGTTATGTGAATTATTTAACAAACTATTTTAGTGTCTCTGTGCGTCTCCCAAAAGGTTGTAAGTCTTTTGGGATTTAAGTAACGGCCAGAGTCCCGGTCTGCATAGTCAGAGATATTTATTCATTGAGAATTCTGCCATCACAATTTCAGAGTCCATCTTTTATACTCATACGTCATACAAAAAGAAATCCCTTCCCTCTGTAGGCGGGCTGTAGTTTTCCACTCTAAAACTGCTCTACTGACCTTCAGTTCACACACACACACACATATACACACATGCATACACACATACACACACACACACACACACACACACACACACACACACACACACACACACACACACACACACATATCCTACTCCCTGCATTACTCAGTTATTGCCGTTCTCACAATATTCTGCACCATGTTTTCATAACAGTTTCTCCCCTCCCTAAATTGGGAGGCCTCTTTATCTTAGTTTCTCAGTTGTCTTTGTTGTCTGGCCTAACTCTTACTCACATTGCTTAATAGTGGCTCAATGCCATAGCCTTTACTGGTCCTACACTCACACATTTCTAACACATTATATACAGTTTCAGGGTGTAATAATTAGTCATTAATAATTAATCTATCAGCTTGTTACCTGTATAAAGGACACCTGTCCACAGAAGCAATCAATCAATCAGATTCCAAACTCTCCACCATGGCCAAGACCAAAGAGGATGTCAGGGACAAGATTGTAGACCTACACAAGACTGGAATGGGCTACAAGACCATCGTCAAGCAGCTTGGTGAGAAGGTGACAACAGTTGGAAGAAACACAAAAGAACTGTCAATCTCCCTCGGCCTGGGGCTCCATGCAAGATCTCACCTCGTGGAGTTGCAATGATCATGAGAACAGTGAGGAATCAGCCCAGAACTACACGGGAGGATCTTATCAATGATCTCAAGGCAGCTGGGACCATAGTCACCAAGAAAACAATTGGTAACACACTACGCTGTGAAGGACTGAAATCCTGCAGCGCCCGCAAGGTCCCCCTGCTCAAGAAAGCACATATACAGGGCCGTCTGAAGTTTGCCAATGAACATCTGAATGATTCAGAGGAGAACTGGGTGAATGTGTTGTGGTCAGATGAGACCAAAATCGAGCTCTTTGGCATCAACTCAACTCGCCGTGTTTGGAGGAGGAGGAATGCTGCCTATGACCCCAAGAACACCATCCCCACCGTCAAACATGGAGGTGGAAACATTATGCTTTGGGGGGTGTTTTTTCTGCTAAGGGGACAGGACAACTTCACCGCATCAAAGGGACGATGGACGGCGCCATGTACCGTCAAATCTTGGGTGAGAACCTCCTTCCCTCAGCCAGGGCATTGAAAATGGGTTGTGGATGGGTATTCCAGCATGACAATGACCCAAAACACACGGCCAAGGCAACAAAGGAGTGGCTCAAGAAGAAGCACATTAAGGTCCTGGAGTGGCCTAGCCAGTCTCCAGACCTTAATCCCATAGAACATCTGTGGAGGGAGCTGAAGGTTCGAGTTGCCAAACGTCAGCCTCGAAACCTTAATGACTTGGAGAAGATCTGCAAAGAGGAGTGGGACAAAATCCCTCCTGAGATGTGTGTGCAAACCTGGTGGCCAACTACAAGAAACGTCTGACCTCTGTGTTTGCCAACAAGGGTTTTGCCACCAAGTACTAAGTCATGTTTTGCAGAGGGGTCAAATACTTATTTCCCTCATTAAAATGCAAATCAATTTATAACATTTTTGACATGCGTTTTTCTGAATTTTGTTGTTGTTATTCTGTTTCTCACTGTTCAAATAAACCTACCATTAAAATTATAGACTGATTATGTCTTTGTTAGTGGGCAAACGTACAAAATCAGCAGGGGATCAAATACTTTTTTTCCCTCACTGTATAACTTGCTAATAAGAGTGCAGGACAAATATTGATACAGTTAAGTTGTTGGTCCTTTCACTCAGTCTCTGAATATGCCATTTGAAACATGTTGTGTCCATTGATCTTGGTCAAGAAATTTATTTTTTCTTTGAGAATTTCTGCTATTTCCTACTTCCAGAGGAGTGTTTTTATGGCTTTCAGAATAGTGGAATAAATGGTCCCTATATGGTGAGGTGTCCTTCACTCCTAGACACAGGCAGGTACTCTTCACTGGAATACACATTCCACCCATGTTTACTCTTCTAGGAGTTGGAGTATGATTCATCTGAGAACATAACTTTAAAACCCCTGGTGCCTCAATCTACAGTAAGTAACATTAAAAAAAAAACTCAAAATCTGTCAGTTTAAGCTAGAAATATCCTTCTGCGGTGGAAGGTGGTCGAGCTACAGCGGTGTTTGTCAGACCATGAGACATCCCATAAAACGGTTTGGCCTACTAATATCACCACTCTATGGAAAGATGGGACTCTCACGAACACAACGGTGTTCTACGTTTTGTTCTATGTCCCCCATATGCCACACGGGACACGTCTGAATATAACCGGTACCGGCTTAGAAAATGAATGGAATTATGCAGGTAGTTTTGTGTCTACCCAAAAAAAGTGGTTAAATATGTGTTATATATATATATATATTTCCTGAGATTTCTTATATCTCCTAGATATAGGACAGAAATTTCAAAACCTTTTCCTTTTTTTTACTGTCTTTTTTGCCATTTATGAAAGTGTTATTCAATACATTTCTATAGGCCAAATTCTATATTTTATTTAATAATTTTTTCATATTTTTATTTTATACCTAAAGGGGTCCTAAAATTAAAAATCAAATATCTAAATGATCCATGGTATGACCATCTTAAAACAATTCCATATGTCAGCTTATAACCCCCCCTCTTTTTAGTTCATGCCACTTCATATTTTTCTATTCTAGACTAGCAGACGGAAATCTATTTTTTAAGAATATATATTGACAAATATTCCCAGGACGCCTATGTAAACATCAAGATTTGCTTTGTGGAAGGCTACATTCTTCATACTTGTCCACTATTTCCCCTACAGAAGGTATATCCAATGATACAATCTACAGCACCAGTCAAAAGTTTGGACACACCTACTCATTCCAGGGCTTTTCTTTATTTTTACTATTTTCTACATTGTGGAATAATAGTGAAGACATCAGAACTATGAAATAACACATATGGAATCATGTAGTAACCAAAAAAGTGTTAAACAAATCAAAATATATTTTATATTTCAGATTCTTCAAAGCAGCCACCCTTTGCCTTGATGATAGCTTTGCACACTCTTGGCATTCTCTCAACCAGCTTCATGAGGTAGTCACCTGGAATGGATTTCAATTAACAGGTGTGCCTTCTTGAAAGTTCATTTGTGGAATTTCTTTCCTTCTTAATGCGTTTCAGCCAATCAGATGTGTTGTGACAAGGTAGGAGTGGTATGCAGAAGATCGCCCTATTCGGTAAAAGACCAAGTCCATACTATGGCAAGAACAGCTCAAATAAGCAAAGAGAAACAACAATCCATCATTACTTTAAGACATGAAGGTCAGTCAATACAGAATATTTCAAGAACTGAAAGTTTCTTCAAGTGCAGTCGCAAAAACCATCAAGCGCTATGATGAAACTGGCTCTCATGAGGACCGCCACAGGAATTGAAGACCCAGAGTTACCTCTGCTGCAGAGGATAAGTTCATTAGAGTTAACTGCACCTCAGATTGCAGCCCAAATAAATGCTTCACAGAGTTCAAGTAACATACACATCTCAACAACTGTTCAGAGGAGACTGAGTGAATCAGGCCTTCATGGTCGATTTGCTGCAAAGAAACCACTACTAAAGGACACCAATAATAAGAGGAGACTTGCTTGGGCCAAGAAACACGAGCAATGGACATTAGACCGGTGGAAATCTGTCCTTTGGTCTGATGAGTCCATATTTGAGATTTTTGGTTCCAACCTCCGTGTCTTTGTGAGAAGCAAAGTAGGTGAACGGATGATCTCCGCATGTGTGGTTCCCACCGTGAAGCATGGAGGAGGAGGTGTGATGGCGTGGGGGTGCTTTGCTGGTGACACTGTCAGTGATTTATTTAGAATTCAAGGCACTCTTAACTAGCATGGCTACCACACCATTCTGCAGCAATAAGCCATCCCATCTGGTTTGGGCTTAGTGGGACTATCATTTGTTTTTCAACAGGACAATGACCCAAAACACACCTCCAGGTAATTTGCCCAAGGAGAGTAATGGAGTGCTGCATCAGATGACCTGGCCTCCACAATCCCCCGACCTCAACCCAATTCAGATGGTTTGGGATGAGTTGGACCGCAGAGTGAAGGAAAAGCAGCCAACAAGTGCTCAGCATATGTGGGAACTCCTTCAAGATTGTTGGAAAAGCATTCCAGGTGAAGCTGGTTGAGAGAATGCCAAGAGTGTGCAAAGCTGTCATCAAGGCAAAGGGTGGCTATTTGAAGAATCTGAAATATATTTTGATTTGTTTAACACTTTTTGGGCTACTACATGATTCCATATGTGTTATTTCATTACATTTTACATTTTAGTCATTTAGCAGACGCTCTTATCCAGAGCGACTTACAGTTAGTGAGTTTATACATTATTTTTTTATTTTTCATACTGGCCCCCCGTGGGAATCGAACCCACAACCCTGGCGTTGCAAACGCCATGCTCTGCCAACTGAGCTACATCCCTGTTTTGATGTCTTCACTACTATTCTACAATGTAGAAAATAGTAAAAATAAAGAAAAACCCTTGAATGAGTAGGTGTGTCCAAACTTTTGACTGGTACTGTATATGCCAGAGATCTAGGCACACCAGATGCATTTATGGGGTTGAGAACTGGTAGTATAGGCAAGCAAAACGCATCCATCCTTCCATCAACAAAGACTGAATCATCATTATAACATAACAAAATGGCTACTTTAGTAACCTATACATGCTTTGCTGTTGTAACCCTATCTTTCAATATGTTCTGCTATAGTTCTGAAGAACATCTGCAGTTGAATCAAAAATGACACAACAGTATGAAAGATGTATGCACTCACTAACTGTAAGCCACTCTGGATAAGAGCGTCTGCTAAATGACTAAAATGTAAATAATGAATTAAATACTGAAAGCCAAAACTTACAGCATGATTACTGTCATGTTTGAATAAACTGTTATCATCATGTCACAAGCTGATGTGGATGCGGTGTTGGAGTCAGGCGCAGGACACAGAAGCTCAGTCAAAACGACTTTACTAGTCAACAAGACAATACAAAATAACGGGCCTCAAACACTGGAGGCGAGCGATTACGCATACAGTGCGTAAATACACCATCAACACGAGAACAAATACCATACATCAACGGACAGGCGGACAATCACACACAACTGCAAACAAAACTAAAGGAAACTTATAGGTGACCTAATCAATACATAACACGAAACAGGTGCACTAACAAGACAAGACCAAACAAACATCGAGACATCAAGCGGTAGTAGCTAGTACTCCGGGGACGGCGAACGCCGAAGCCTGCCCGAGCAAGGAGGCGGAGCAGTCTTGGCGGAATTCGTGACAGTACCCCCCCCTTGATGCGCGGCTCCAGCCGTGCGCTGACCCCGGGCTCGGGGACGGCCAGGAGGACGCGGAGCAGGGCGCGTGGGATGACTACGGTGGAACTCAGTCAGGAGGGATGGATCTAAAATGTCCCTCCTAGGCACCAAGCACCGTTCCTCCGGGCCGTACCCCTCCCACTCCACGAGATATTGTAGACCCCCATCCGACGTCTCGAATCCACGATGGACCGGACCGAAGTACGCCGGAGCCCCTCGATGTCCAGTGGGGGCGGAGGAGTCTCTCTTATCTCATTGTCCTGGAGTGGACCAGCTACCACCCGGCCTGAGGAGAGACACATGGAACGAGGGGTTAATGTGATAATCATTAGGCAGTTGTAACTTGTAGCAAACCTCGTTCAATCTCCTCAGGACTTTAAATGGCCCCCACAAACCGCCGACCCAGCTTCCGGCAGGGCAGGCGAAGGGGCAGGTTTCGAGTCGAGAGCCAGACTCGATCTCCAGGTGCGTATACTGGACCCTCACTGCGGTGGAGATCGGCGCTCGCCTTCTGCCGACGGATGGCCCGCTGCAGATGGACGTGTGCAGCGTTCCACGTCTCCTCCGAGCGCCGAAACCACTCATCCACCGCAGGAGCCTCAATCTGGCTCTGATGCCATGGTGCCAGAACCGGCTGATACCCTAACAAACACTGGAAAGGGGTCAGGTTAGTAGAGGAGTGGCGAAGAGAGTTCTGAGGCATCTCTGCCCAGGGGATATACCCCGACCACTCCTCCTGCCGGCCCTGGCAATATGATCTCAGAAACCTACCCACATCCTGGTTCACTCTCTCCACCTGCCCATTACTCTCAGGGTGGAACCCAGAGGTAAGGCTAACCGAGACCCCCAAGCGTTCCATGAACGCCCTCCAGACTCTAGAGGTGAATTGGGGACCCCGATCAGACACTATATCCTCGGGAACCCCGTAGTGCCGGAAGACGTGGGTAAACAAAGCCTCAGCAGTCTGTAGGGCAGTAGGGAGACCCGGCATTGGGATGAGACGACAGGCCTTAGAGAACCGATCCACAACGACCAGAATAGTGGTATTCCCCTGAGAGGGGGGAAGGTCCGTAACAAAGTCCACCGAGAGGTGAGACCACGGCCGTTGTGGAACGGGCAGGGGTTGTAACTTCCCCCTGGGCAGGTGTCTAGGCGCCTTACACTGAGGCACACCGAGCAGGAGGAGACATAAACCCTCACGTCCCTAGCCAATGTTGGCCACCAGTACTTAACACTAAGGCAGTGCACTGTCCGGCCAATACCTGGATGTCCAGAGGAGGGTGACGTATGAGCCCAATAAATGAGACGATCACGGACCTCGAGCGGCACGGACGTCCGACCCACTGGACACTCTGGGGGAGTAGGGTCGGTGCGTAACGCCCGCTCAATTTCCGTATCGACCTCCCATACCACCGGTGCCCCCAGACAAGACTCAGGCAGTATGGGAGTGGGCTCAATGGACCTCTCCTCTGTGTCATACCGCCTGGACAGGGCGTCTGCCTTACCATTCTGGGACCCTGAGATGTAGGTTATCTTAAACACGAACCGGGTCAGAAACATGTTCCACCTAGCCTGACGAGGGTTCAATCTCCTAGCTGCCCGGATGTACTCCAGGTTACGGTGATCAGTCAGAATGAGAAAAGGGTGTTGAGCCCCCTCAAGCCAATGCCTCCACACCTTTAGAGCTTGAACCACGGCTAACAGCTCCCTGTCCCCTACGTCATAATTACGTTCCGCCGGGCTGAGCTTTTTAGAATAAAAAGCGCAGGGACGGAGCTTAGGAGGCGTGCCTGAGCGATGCGACAGTACTGACCCAATCCCGGCCTCTGACGCGTCCACCTCTACCTGGAAAGCTAAAGCGGGGTCCGGGTGCGCCAGCACCGGAGCCGAAGTGAACAGGTCCTTCAGTTTACCAAACGCCCTGTCCGCTTCAGCCGACCACTGCAAACGCACCGGGCCCCCCTTCAGCAGGGAAGTAATGGGAGCTGCTACCTGTCCAAAACCCCGGATAAACCTCCGGTAGTAATTGGCAAACCCCAAAAACTGCTGCACCTCTTTAACAGTGGTTGGGTTTGCCAGTTACGCACGGCTGACACAAGGTCAATCTCCATCTTCACCCCTGACGCGGACAACCGATGACCCAAGAAGGAGATGGACTCCTGGAAAAACAGACATTTCTCTGCCTTGACATACAAGTCATGCTCCAACAGCCTACCCAACACTCGGCGCACCAGGGCTACATGCTCGGCTCGTGTAGAAGAGTACACTAGGATGTCGTCAATGTACACTACCACACCCTGCCCATGCAGGTCGCGAAGATCTCGGCCCACAAATGATTGGAAGACTGAAGGAGCATTCATTAACCCGTATGGCATGACGAGATACCATAATGACCTGAGGTGGTACTAAATGCCGTCTTCCATTCATCTCCCTCCCTAATGCGCACCAAGTTATAGGCGCTCCTGAGATCCAGTTTTGAGAAGAAACGCGCTCCGCGTAATGATTCAGTCATACTCGCAATCAGAGGAAGAGGGTAACTGTATTTAACCGTGATCTGATTGAGACTACGATAATCAATACACGGGCGCAACCCTCCATCCTTCTTCTTCACAAAAAGAAACCGAGGACGCAGGGGAAGTGGAGGACCGTATGTATCCTTGTCTCAGGGACTCGGCTATGTATGTCTCCATAGCCGCCGTCTCCTCTTGAGACAGAGGATACACATGGCTTCCGCAGGGAGTGCCGCACCTGTCTGGAGGTTTATCGACAATCTCCCTGTCTATGAGGTGGCAATCGCGTCGCCTAGTCTTGCTGAACACGAGTGCCAAATCCTCATACTCAGGGGGAATGTGCATTGCGGGCACTTGGTTCGGACTCTCCACCGTGGGTCGCCCCAACGGAAACACCTAAACATCGCCCAACACACTGGTCAGACCACTCCTTGAGAGCCCTCTGTTGCCACAAAATGGTGGGGGTCATGGGTGATTAACCAAGGAAGCCCCAGCACCACGGGATACACAGGAGAGTCGATCAGGTACAACTGAATGATCTCCCTCATGACCCCCCATGCGTCTTCATCTTTAGTGGCGCTGTGACCTCCCTAATCAACCCAGATCCCAACGGGCGGCTATCTAGGGCATGGACAGGGAAGGGTGCATCAACGGGCAGGAGGGGAATCCCTAACTTAATACAACATTTCCGATCAATAAAATTCCCAGCTGCGCCTGAATCGACTAGCGCCTTATGCTGGGAATGAGATGCAACCTGAGGAAATTCCACAGGTATACACAAGTGAACAACAGAGAGCTCTGGGTGAGTGGGGCACCTACTCACCTGGAATGACTCCCCAGTGCGTGACCTGTTGCCCCGACTCCCTGGAGACCCTCCCCAGCACCTAGCCGCAGTGTGTCCTCCACGGCCACAGTTGGTGCAGGGGACGGCCCCCCTCGGGCTCTCTCTCCTCCTCTCTCTAGTGCCAGCGCCCCCGAGCTCCATAGGGCTAGGCTCGGAGATGCTGGGGGATGGAATGGACGGCCCCAACTCGGGACATCCGCGGGTGGCCAGCAGGGTATCCAGACGGATGGACATGTCCACCAGCTGGTCGAAGGATAGAGTGGTGTCCCTGCAGGCCAGCTCTCGCCGAACGTCCTCACGTAGGCTACACCGATAGTGGTCGATGAGGGCCCTCTCATTCCACCCTGCATCCGCCGCTAGAGTCCGGAAATCCAGGGCGAACTCCTGTGCGCTCCTCTTCCCCCTGTCGGGAGGTGGAACAGACGCTCCCCGCCGCTTTACCCTCAGGAGGGTGATCGAACACAGCCCTGAAGCGGCGGGAGAACTCCGCGTAGCTGATGGTGGCGGCGTCTATTCCCCTCCATTCGGCGTTGGCCCACTCCAACGCCTTGCCGGAGAGACAGAAGATGAGGGCGGAAACGGTCTCGTATCCCGAGGGCGCCGGGTGTATGGTGGCCAGGTAGAGTTCCACCTGAAGGAGGAACCCCTGACACCCGGCTGCGGTGCCATCATACGCCCTCGGGAGCGAGAGCCGAATCCCACTGGACTCCGGAGCTGGTCTGGTGGGGCTGGCCGATGGTGGTGGTAAGGTAGGAGGAGGTGTGGGCACGCCTCCCCTTTCCCATCGGCGCAGGGTGTTCATCACCTCTTGCATGGCGGAGCCGAGTTGCTGGATCCTGGCGTCCTGGCAGCTGACCCGATCCTCCAGCGACTCGGTCGCCGCCGCTGCTCCTGCTGACTCCATAGTATTGGTGTGTGATTCTGTCACAAGCTGATGTGGATGCGGTGTTGTAATCAGGCGCAGGACACAGAAGCTCAGTCAAAACGACTTTACTAGTCAACAAGACAATACAAAATAACGGGCCTCAAACACTGGAGGCGAGCGATTACGCATACAGTGCGTAAATACACGATCAACACGAGAACCAATACCATACATCAACGGACAGGCGGACAATCACACACAACTGCAAACAAAACTAAAGGAAACTTATAGGTGACCTAATCAATACATAACACGAAACAGGTGCACTAACAAGACAAGACCAAACAAACATCGAGACATCAAGCGGTAGTAGCTAGTACTCCGGGGACGACGAACGCCGAAGCCTGCCCGAGCAAGGAGGAGGAGCAGTCTCGGCGGAATTCGTGACACATCATTACGTTTCAGTCACGTTTCTCCTTCTCATAATATGCTCAGAGGGTACTTTATAGTATGATAGTAACAATGAGGTGACCTACTGGACTGATTAATTGAACATTTGACAGAAAACGTACTGACAGTGACAGTCTTGGTACACATCTACACTACATAACCAAAAGTATGTGAACACCTGCTCATCGGACATCTCATTCCAAAATCATGGCCATTCATATGGAGTTGGTCCCCCTTTACTGCTATAACAGCCTCCACTCTTCTGGGGAAGGCTTTCCACTAGATGTTGGAACATTGCTGCGGGGACTTGCTTCCAATCAGCCACAAGAGCATTAGTGACGTCGGGCACTGATGTTGGGCGATTAGGCCTGGCTTGCAGTCAGTGTTCCAATTCATCCCAAAGGTGCTCAATGGAGTTGAGGTCAGGGCTCTGTGCAGGCCTGTCAAGTTCTTCCACACCGATCTCGACAAACCATTTCTGTATGGACCTAGCTTTGTGCACGGGGGCATTGTCATGCTGAAACAGGAAAGGGGCTTCCCCAAACTGTTGCCACAAAGTTGGAAGCACAGAATCATCTAGAATATCATTGTCTGCTGTAGCATTGAGATTTCCCTTCACTGGAAATAAGGGGCCTAGCCCGAACCATGAAAAACAGTCCCAGACCATTATTCCTCCTCCACCAAACTTTACAGTTGGCACTATGCATTGGGGCCAAACCCAGATTCGTCCTTCGGACTGCCAGATGGTGAAGCGTGATTCATCAATCCAGAGAACGCGTTTCCACTGCTCCAGAGTCCAATGCCGGCGAGCTTAACACCACTCCAGCCAACGCTTGGCATTGCGCGTGGTGATCTTAGGCTTGTCTAAAGGTGTGGAGGCATTGGCTTGAGGGGGCTCAACACCCTTTTCTCATTCTGACTGATCACCGTAACCTGGAGTACATCCGGGCAGCTAGGAGATTGAACCCTCGTCAGGCTAGGTGGAACATGTAAAAATAGAGAAGAGTAACGGCCCAAGGCAACTGCCCTGAGGGATACTGGAGTTGTTGCTCACTCCAGCCTGAGTTTTATATTGCACCTGTCACTGCATATATTATATTATAGACTGTTAATTTATAAAATCCCTTCTCAACACTTCTGGATGTGTTGCCTCACACTCAACTGGTTTTAACACTCCAATGGAGTCGGGGTTGGAAATATGATATACACTATATATACAAAAGTATGTGGACACCCCTTCAAATTAGTGGATTCGGCTATTTCAGCCACACCCATTGCTGACGTGTAAAAATCGAACACACAGCCATGCAATGTCCATAGACAAACATTGGCAGTAGAATGGCCCGTACTGATGAGCTCAGTGACGTTCAACGTAGCACCGTCATAGAATGCCACCTTTCCAACAAGACAGTTCGTCAAATTTCTGCACTGCTAAAGCTCAACTGTAAGAGCTGTTATTGTGAAGTGGAAACCTCTAGGAGCAACAATGGCTCAGCCGTGAAGTTGTAGGCCACACAAGCGTTCTCTGGAGTGATGAATCACGCTTCACCATCTGGCAGTCCGACGGATGAATCTCAGTTTGGCGGATGCCAGGAGAACTCTACCTGCCCCAATGCATAGTGCCAACTGTAAAGTTTGGTGGAGGAGTAATAATGGTCTGGGGCTGTTTTTCATGGTTCGGGCTAGGCCCCTTAGATCCAGTGAAGGGAAATCTTAACGCTATAGCATACATTGATATTCTAGATGATTCTGTGCTTTCAACTTTGTGGCAAAAGTTTGGGGAAGGCCCTTTCCTGTTTCAGCGTGACAATGCCCCCGTGCACAGAGCGAGGTCCATACAGAAATTGTTTGTCAAGATCAGTGTGGAAGAACTTGACTGGCCTGCACAGAGCCCTGACCTCAACTCCATCGAACACTTTTGGGATAAATTGGAACGCCGACTGCGAGCCAGGCCTAATCACCCAACATCTGTGCCCAACCTCACTGATGCTCTTGGGGCTGAATGGAAGCAAGTCCCCGCAGCAATGTTCCAACATCTAGTGGAAAGCCTTCTCAGAAGAGTGGAGGCTGTTATAGCAGCAAAGGGGGGACCAACTCCATATTAATGCCCATGATTTCGGAATGAGATGTTCGACTAGCAGGTGTCCACATACTTTTGGTTATGTAGTGTACATCAGTATAGGGTGAGGAGAGAATAGAATAGAATCGTACCTCTATATCCTCCTGAGACTCAGAAATATATTGTTGCCCTCTCTAGTGGACATCAGTTATTTGTCCGTATCTCTGAGGCCATACAAGCCACTGTATTAAGTCCTGTTGTCCCTTTGAGAGGGCATTCTGGGCTTTTCAATTATATCACGTGTAGGGGTTGACTTTGACAACTTTATATTCCTGGTTCTTAAAAAATGCCTACTGTAAAAATTGGCACATTTTATGGAAATTTGAAAAGAAGTGTGTAATTATTATACTTTTTGTGAGTTTGATATTCAAATTGTTAATAGTAATTTCAGGAATAGGTAAATGTTTCAGGAATAGTTAAATGAGTTGTCAGGAATGTGTAATAATCTTTGCACATTAAATGAGAGCTAAATAAGAGCTTAACAAGAAATGTCCTCTGTAGTGGACACCCAGATGATTCAACTATGTTTTTCACCTACAGTACCCATTGACTGTCATATTTACGTCCTAATGACCACTACAGAGAACAATTTAGCATTTACAATAAAATACAAATCTTTTTTTTTTCTTTTTTTTTTGGGGGGGGGTCTCAGGAGATATAGGTAAAGTGACTCAGAATTGCATTCATTTTATACTGATCTTATTTTAGATACTGAATATTAGTACTGAATAATAGTATTGAGTACTCTATTTGGGGCCTATTATTGAGAAGATTTCCGATCACTTCTATAAAAAGCATTTCATGTACCATCAAATTGTGTTCCAAAACATTGGATGTGTCAGTATAATCCAAGGTCTTTGCAGAGTATTTGTCATCTAGTGTTAGGTTATAATGTTATTCATAAGAACAATTGGACACATTGTTGTCTTTTATTATGGTGGGATATTTGGTGCATTGTGCCAGGGATATGGAATGGCATTTGTGATGGTGTGAAGCAATTGTCTGATCTGATCAATGGTGACAACTTTTTATGTTTGAATAACCATGATATTCCCATATTTCAAAATAGTAAGATCCTATTCTACATTGAACCTATTCTACATTAACCTCGTCCCCAGGGCTAATTGAGATAGAGCCAGCTGGTGGGTGAGACTAATTCTACACTGAACATAAATATAAACCCAACATGTAAAGTGTTGGTCCCATGTTTCATGAGCTGAAATAAAAGATCCCAGAAATGTTCCATACACACAAAAAGCTTATTTCTCTCAAACTTTGTGCACAAATGCGTATACATCCCTGTTAGTGAGCATTTCTCCTTTTCCAAGATAATCCATCCACCTGACAGGTGTGGCATATTGTTGGATTCTAGCTTGAAATATACTTATTCATGTTACCATACTATAACTTATTCATTACTTGACATGTATAAGGAATGCCAATGAAGGTTGGATAGGAACTTGGTGTATGGAAAGTTACTGAGTGAGACAAGGGGAAGTGCAAAAAGTTAATATTCTGTTCAAACATGTTATTGTTGAATATCAATGTTCCTAAAGAGGGCGGCAAAGGGCAACAGTCTAGTTTCAGTTTCTGATAAGGCAGGCCAGCTGTGGAACTAGGGAGGAGCGAGGAATTTGGCTCGAGTTCAAGTCAACAGATGAAGTGAGAAGAAACCTCTGAGAATGGGGCCAGAGGGGCCCACACCAACGACCCTCCTACTACAGTCCTATCTCACACACGTACACTTCCACACCCACAAAGGTTCCAGCATCAGGCAGGGCCATGACTACACAAGTGAGAGAAACCAATTAAGTGCCTCCCTAGCAATGTGTAAGGAGTTGACCTTGCCTAGTAGGAGGTTATAAATATATGTGCTTGTGTAACCATAGCTTGTCTTTGCAGCTGTATGACCCAGTGTGTGAATAAACTTGGTTTGAGCTTTTTCTAGTCGTCCGAACAATATCAAGAAGCTGATTAAACAGCATGATCATTACACAGGTGCACCTTGTGCTGGGGACAATAAAAGGCCACTCTAAAATGTGCAGTTGTGTCACACAACACAATGCCACATATGTCTCAAGTTTTGAGGGAGCGTGCAATTGGCATGCTGACTGCAGGAATGTCCACCAGAGCTATTGCCAGAGAATTGAATGTTAATTTTCTACAATAAGCCACCTCCAACGTTGTTTTAGAGAATTTGGCACTACCTCCAACCGGCCTCACGTGTATGGCGTCGTGTGGGCGAGCGTTTAGCTGATGTCAACGTTGTGAAGAGAGTGGGATAATGGTATGGGCAGGCATAAGCTACGGACAACGGACACAATTGCATTTTATCAATGGCAATTTGAATGCACAAGAATAACGTAACGAGATCCTGAGGCCCATTGTGAGGCCCATTTTTTTTAAAGGTATCAGTGACCAACAGATGGAAATCTGTATTCCCAGTCATGTGAAATCCATAGATCAGGGCCTAATGAATTTATTTCAATTGTCTGACATGAACTGTAACTCAGTAAAATCAATGAAATTGTTGCATGTTGCGTTTATATTTTATATTTTTTACCCTTATACAGTACATGCATGAATCCAGTCTTTCAACCAATTATGCTAATATACTGTAAACCACCACAGTGATGTAATACTTATTGTCATTGGCTAATGAAATAAATGGCATAGAGAGTATTTCACTGGCAAGTCCATCAAGCTAATATCACTTTACAAAGAAAGCTGACGGCAAAGGAACAACCCTGGAAGTGATGGAAATGTAATTATCTTAAAAAATGGATTCATATCAAAGCTCTCAGGCAATAATATATTCTTAAACTGATAGTCCATATGGACTTGAGCGACATTACCAATATTTTCTTCACCTGAAATCAGCTCACATTGGTTGCATCCCAAATGTCAACTTATTTCCTACAGAAATGGGATCTTAATTTGAACAGTTTTGTTGCAGGAATAAAAAAATCTTAAACCAGGATGATTTGATTATTCAAAAAACAAAAGTGATATTTTCTAAGAGAAAATGACTTTTGAAAGGCTATAGTAGGGTATAGTTAAGGTGTAAGATCTAGTGCAGTGCAGGAAAATTATCTGTGACAACAGAATTATCAAATTAAGATAGTACACCTGCATGTAGAGCACTAGTTTTGATCAGAGCCCTATGGGGTTATATAGGCCAAAAATAAGGCGCCAAATGGGACGCAACATATAGTATTCACACTGATATCCAACATTGATCCCCATGCTCACTGACTCTGCTGAACCTCTCTATGAACTTCATCTTGTTCTGTTTTCTTTAGATTTAGGCTTATACTACTTCCTAAATCCTCTTGCTGTCATTTACTTGCCATGCCCCATAATCTGTTATACTTGAGCCGTCAAAGCCAAGGATCCTTATAATATATACTATACTCTCTCATGTCAACTACTGCAGTGCAGTACAGCATATATTTTACTACACAAAAGCCATGAACTTTCAAATCAACGATTTTGTCATTTATGAAAACTATTATGTCATACTGTATGTTTGTGTTAGGCCTATGCATACAGCTGAAAGGAACTGGACTTGCAAGATCCCAACAGTTATGAATATACAATAATACTAAGTACATGATAAACTTTTTCACAATTATCAGTGTTTACATATTACATTTAAATCTCACACAATGTCTCTAGCCTTTCTAGTGAGGGTGATCAGGCCTCACCAGAAAGTCAGAACAGAGGTCAGAGGTCATTCCACCCCATTAACTGAGTGTTTCTTTTCCTTTTCTTTCCCTGTACATCAGACTCATTATTTAAAGACATTTCAAACATTCCAAACATTTTGTGTACCAGGTTTACATTGGGTTCTTCAGTACATCTCTTATCAAGAGAATATACATGTGTGCAACCAAAACTCGGACAATAGATACTTCAGAACATTTCATTTGTGTGCCCTTTAAGGTGCATCCTTTCTAACCCGTGAAAAACCCACTAAAACCAAAATAAAAAGACGCCACACAATAAATCAAACACAGTATTAACACCACTAACAAATATTCATAACAGGTGGGTTGTGTGTGGGTGCTGGCGTTTGTTGTAAAACGTAGGGTAAAAATAAACAAAATGTCCAGGCCTTACTTAATTTGGGAGCTCCCTTAACAGCCGGATCTGGGTACCTTTATACTAACTGTTCTCCCAAGGCACCTGCCTCAGAAAGCATTTCAAAGGGAGAGATACAGAATCATTGGTAATATAGAATCATTGGTAAACTTAGTCAGTCCTAAAAATTCTTAATCGTAATCGAGTTTACTGCATCTTGGGCAGGAAGTCTTGATAAAACCATGCGTATACAGAATTATACTTCAGACACATCAGATGATACAGTGTCCCGTCAAGAGGAATAGGCACCTTCTAAAGTAAACAATCCCAGAGCCCCTCTCGTAATCATTGTTCTTGGGGGGTATTTTACACCCTTTTTCTTCCCAATTTCAAACTTGTCTCATCGCTGCAACTCCCTAACGGGCTCGGGAGGCGAAGGTCGAGTCATGCGTCCTCTGAAATATGACCCGACTAACCGTGCTTCTTAACACCCGCCCGCCAGCCGCACCAACGTGTCGGAGGAAACACCGTTCAACTGACCACCGAGTTCAGCCTGCAGGTGCCCGGCCCACCACAAGTCGCTAGAGCGCGATGAGCCAAGTAAAGCCCCCCCGGCCAAACCCTCCTCTAACCAGGACGACGCTGGGCCAATTGTGCACCACCCTTTGGGACTCCCGATTTAGGCCGGTTGTGATACAGCTCGGAATTGAACCCGGGTCTGTAGTGATGCCTCTAGCACTGTGATGCAGTGCCTTAGACCGCTGCGCCACTCGGGAGACCCCCTCTCTTGTAATCTTATCATTTTGACCTGTTGCATTGACTTATGATCTATACTGACTTTGACATCAACTTGTCAAAATATGAAACCTGTTGTTTAACAAATCTGCTAGGACCTTCAAAAAGTTGGTGCTGGCTTATCAGCTCAATATTCGGAACTAAAACATTTACTTGGATCTACTTTAATTCTGGACACAGTTCCACGTAATGGAAACAGATTATTGTTTTGGATGACATTACCTTCTTAATTAAATCACTGGTGCTACCCAAACTATAGAATTGAGTAATAATAATTGGAAATTGTCAAAAACGTCTCTTATTCAATTATTCATATCTCTGTCCCATATTTTCCCACTGTGTCCCTTACAGCCTGTTTGAGTTCAGTGAGTACTGGCGGCTATCTATTTGTCCACAGGAAGCTTATCTCTAACCCAAACAACAGATGGTGGCCTCTAATTTAATATCAGGCCCAATGCTCAATCCCTCTGTTCATCATATGGCCTTGTATTGAACCAATTACAAGGCCAAATTACTAGGATATTGGATTATTAGAGTGCTATCTGAAAGCCACTAATATTACCATTCACTTTGTTACTTTCACTAGTCTCCATATCGGTTTCCTTCAACTAGGATTCTCAAGACCCTCCCAATCACTACTGCTAATACACAAGGATCACTCTCAAACAATGTTCTGCTTTCACACCTATTGTAAGGTTTAAAACAAAACAAAACAAAATAAACATGATAACTTTCTCCATATTGGAAGGCATTGTTTTAATTTTAGTCTACCCTAACAATGTTACTCTATATATTTATTACCAATTTCTGTTGGATATTCACTTTCTGCTTCACACTTATTAAATGTCTATTATTTTAAGATTAACATGTAATGCACCGAATTTACAAAATACATCAGCCAATTCAGAAGGGAAGAGATACACTTTGGAGGGAGCTTCCTTTTTTAAGGTACCTCTCGAGACTAGAGTCTCTTTCTGGGATCAACATTCACTATAACTGGGCTGGCACTGTCTATCAGTCCCCTATAGATGGCGTGTTCTGTCCATAATAAGTCTCTACCTAGCAAGTTTAATTCTAGTAACTATTACACATTCATACATTGTTACTTTATCAAATCTAGTAACCCATTATACTATTCATTTCTCTTAATACTTTTTCCACCACTTACGTACGTCTGCGTGTGTTGTGCAAGTTGTATATATATTTTTTCCATTGTTACTTAATCAAATCTCTAGTAAGCCATTATACTTTTCTTCAAAAATTCCTAATTTACACTAGTATTCACACTCAGCTCACCAAGAACTGGTTGGGGTATTCATTCAGACACGCACCTCTTTCACACCGGAGCTGGTACCCCGACAGCTCTCATTCACTCAGTACTTAATAGTAACAATATCTCTTATTATAAAAATTTCTATCAGCTTAATATCCCAATTTCAATCACTAATATCTCTTATTATCCAAATTTCAATCAGCTTAACACGTCCTTTCTACACTCACACAACTCTCACATCCACATTCACTTAGTACTATTCCCAAACACACTCAGTAAAATCCCTTATTACTCAGTGATGTCCCTTATTACTCCATGTGCATCTTCAAATATCCTCTTGTCGTTACTTCCTATGCATAATACTTATCTTAAACTTTTCTCTTGCCACTACTTCCTATACATGTAAAATAGCATCTAGTACACCTTATGCTATTCCCAGTGGTTCTCTGACCACGTAGACCAGTGGCTGCAGACCACGTAGACACTTCTCATAAATGCCTAAAGGCAGCTGTCAGCGGGGCATGGTACCGTTACTTGCCATCGCTCTAGTCTTCTCTCTAAGACTAGCTCTAGCCTTCTTCCACATCATATGTACAGTATCTTCAACGGTTCCTCTATAGTCTCTACAGTCGCCATAGTCTCTACAGTATCTATAGTCTAGCGTATCTATAGTCTCAGTGTCTATAGTCTCAGTAGTCTACAGTGAGGGAAAAAAGTATTTGATCCCCTGCTGATTTTGTACGTTTGCCCACTGACAAAGAAATGATCAGTCTATAATTTTAATGGTAGGTTCATTTGAACAGTGAGTGACAGAATAACAACAAAAAAATCCAGAAAAACGCATGTCAAAAATTGTATAAATTGATTTGCATTTTAATGAGGGAAATAAGTATTTGACCCCCTCTCAATCAGAAAGATTTCTGGCTCCCAGGTGTCTTTTATACAGGTAACGAGCTGAGATTAGGAGCACACTTTTAAAGGGAGTGCTCCTAATCTCAGTTTGTTACCTGTATAAAAGACACCTGTCCACAGAAGCAATCAATCAATCAGATTCCAAACTCTCCACCATGGCCAAGACCAAAGAGCTCTCCAAGGATGTCAGGGACAAGATTGTAGACCTACACAAGGCTGGAATGGGCTACAAGACCATCGCCAAGCAGCTTGGTGAGAAGGTGACAACAGTTGGTGCGATTATTCGCAAATGGAAGAAACACAAAATAACTGTCAATCTCCCTCGGCCTGGGGCTCCATGCAAGATCTCACCTCGTGGAATTGCAATGATCATGAGAACGGTGAAGAATCAGCCCAGAACTACACGGGAGGATCTTGACAATGATCTCAAGGCAGCTGGGACCATAGTCACCAAGAAAACAATTGGTAACACACTACGCCTTGAAGGACTGAAATCCTGCAGCGCCCGCAAGGTCCCCCTGCTCAAGTAAGCACATATACAGGCCCGTCTGAAGTTTGCCAATGAACATCTGAATGATTCAGAGGAGAACTGGGTGAAAGTGTTGTGGTCAGATGAGACCAAAATCGAGCTCTTTGGCATCAACTCAACTCGCCGTGTTTGGAGGAGGAGGAATGCTGCCTATGACCCCAAGAACACCATCCCCACCGTCGAACATGGAGGTGGAAACATTATGCTTTGGGGGTGTTTTTCTGCTAAGGGGACAGGACAACTTCACTGCATCAAAGGGACGATGGACGGCACCATGTACCGTCAAATCTTGGGTGAGAACCTCCTTCCCTCAGCCAGGGCATTGAAAATGGGTCGTGGATGGGTATTCCAGCATGACAATGACCCAAAACACACGGCCAAGGCAACAAAGGAGTGGCTCAAGAAGAAGCACATTAAGGTCCTAGATGCCTAGCCAGTCTCCAGACCTTAATCCCATTGAAAATATGTGGAGGGAGCTGAAGGTTCGAGTTGCCAAACGTCAGCCTTGAAACCTTAATGACCTGGTGGCCTGGACTGGCCTGGTGGCCAACTACAAGAAACGTCTGACCTCTGTGATTGCCAACAAGGGTTTTGCCACCAAGTACTAAGTCATATTTTGCAGAGAGGTCAAATACTTATTTCCCTCATTAAATTGCTAATCAATTTATAACATTTTTGACATGCGTTTTTCTGGATTTTTTTGTTGTTATTCTGTCTCTCACTGTTCAAATAAACCTACTATTAAAATTATAGACTGATCATGTCTTTGTCAGTGGGCAAACATACAAAATCAGCAGGGGATCAAATACTTTTTTCCCTCACTGTATGTAGTCATAGATGCAACGGTCTCTATAGACTCTATAGTCTTACCGCTTCCCATACAAATATAATAACACCTTGTGCTATTACTTAAGACTAGTGGTACCCTCCTTTTCATTTTCTATGTTGAGTTTTATTGGTTTTATAATTTATTTTAATTTTAACACAAATTCATTTAAATTGACTTACTGAAATGCAGTCGCCGTGTCCCTCAATTGTTTGCGGATGATGTGTCTCCTCCCAGGCAGCTCACAGTAAGGGTCTGGTCTGGGCAGGTCCTCTTCGTTTTTTGGTCAGACGGGAATTTCCCTCACGCTTCATAAAATGCGCCACATGTTTTCCTTGCAGACCCTCGCTGGAAAGCTCTGCAGGCAGAATCAATCATCCTTTTCGTGACGCCAAATTGTCATGGAAATTATCACCAGGGACACCTGAAGTCAATCTTAAATGCACTACGTTCATCCACCTCTGGCCTGCCAGCCCCCCTACCACTACGGAAGCACAGTTCCCGCTCAGCCCAGTCAAAGCTATTCGCTGCTCTGGCACCCCAATTGTGGAACAAGCTCCCCCACGACGCCAGGACAGCAGAGTCACTGACCACCTTCCGAAGACACTTGAAACCCTACCTCTTTAAGGACTACCTGGAATAGTATAACAGTAATCCTTCTACACCCCCCCTCCCCCAGTGGTGGTTGTCCCACTGGCTATCCTAAGTTGAATGCACCAATTTGTAAGTCGCTCTGGATAAGAGCGTCTGCTAAATGACTTTAATGTTAAATGTACCAGTCTGAAGTGAGCTCCCCCGGGGCAGTCCTGTTAGTTCTCTTATTTACTGCTACACAGACATGTTATATTTGCATGATTCTGCTTATTCATTATTCATAATTAATTCATCATTAACGTTTGGTTCATGCATGTGAACGACCAATGCCTCACGAGGCTTCTTCTCTCCAAGCTGAGATCTTGAAACTGAGATATCCCTTTCGATCTCAAAACAATGTTCTGGGCGTACTGCCAAATTGCAGATACTGATAGTGAGGATTCCTCCCAGGCATGATCAATCAGTCACTTGCATGAAACCAGTCGAATTGGTTATTAGAAAAGCAAAAACATACAATACTATACCCCTCACAATGCAATATATTAATGAAGTATCATGCAACATGCAGTATAAAGGTCTACAGTGGGAGAACCCATGGGAGCGTGTGCATAATCTGAAGACTGCATGGTATAGAATTATGAAAACCATAGAGGTTTATCCTCTGAAGACATTTAACATACAGAAACTATACGTGAGCAAATAGATTTTCAGAATACTGCACTGATCCCTAAATTGATGACTTAAGCCAAACCAAAGAGATGGATACAGTATGTACAGTGGAGTATAGAGAATACATATATACAGTTGAAGTCTGAAGTTTACATACACCTTAGCCAAATACATTTAAACTCAGTTTTTCACAATTCCTGACATTTAATCCTAGTAAAAATTCCCTGTCTTAGGTCAGTTAGGATCACCACTTTATTTTAAGAATGTGAAATGTCAGAATAATAGTAGAGAGAATTATTTATTTCAGCTTTTATTTATTTCATCACATTCCCAGTGGGTCAGAAGTTCACATACACTCAATTAGTATTTGGTAGCATTGACTTTAAATTGTTTAACTTGGGTCAAATGTTTCGGGTAGCCTTCCACAAGCTTCCCACAATAAGTTGGTGAATTTTGGCCCATTCCTCCTGACAGAGCTGGTGTAACTGAGTCAGGTTTGTAGGCCTCCTTGTTCGCACACGCTTTTTCAGTTCTGCCCACACATTTTTCAATAGGATTGATGTCAGGGCTTTGTGATGGCCACTCCAATACCTTGACTTTGTTGTCCTTAAGCCATTTTGCCACAACTTTGGAAGTATGCTTGGGGTCATTGTCCATTTGGAAGACCCATTTGCGACCAACCTTTAACTTCCTGACTGATGTCTTGAGATGTTGTTTCAATACATCCACATAATTTTCCTTCCTCATGATGCCATCTATTTTGTGAAGTGCACCAGTCCCTCCTGCAGCAAAGCATCCCCACAGCATGATGCTGCCACCCCCGTGCTTCACGGTTGGGATAGTGTTCTTCGGCTTGCAACCGTCCCCCTTTTTCCTCCAAACATAACGATGGTCATTATGGCCAAACAGTTCTATTTTTGTTTCATCAGACCAGAGGACATTTCTCCAAAAAGTACGATCTTTGTCCCCATGTGCAGTTGCAAACTGTAGGCTTTTTTATGGCGGTTTTGGAGCAGTGGATTCTTCCATGCTGAGCGGCCTTTCAGGTTATGTCGATATAGGACTCGTTTTACTGTGTATATAGATACTTTTGTACCTGTTTCCTCCACCATCTTCACAAGGTCCTTTGCTGTTGTTCTGGGATTGATTTGCACTTTTCGCACAAAAGTACGTTCATCTCTAGAAGAAAAAATGCGTCTCCTTCCTGAGCGGTATGACGGCTGCGTGGTCCCATGGTGTTTATGCTTGCGTACTATTGTTTGTACAGATGAACGTGGTACCTTCAGGCATTTGGATATTGCTCCCAAGGATGAATCAGACTTGTGGAGGTCTTCAAAAAAAATTCTGAAGTCTTGGCTGATTTCTTTTTATTTTCCCATGATGTCAAGCAAAGAGGCACTGAGTTTGAAGGTAGGCCTTGAAATACATCCACAGGTACACCTCCAACTGACTCTAATGATGGCAATTAGCCTATCAGAAGCTTCTAAAGCCATGACATCATTTTCTGGAATTGTCCAAGCTGTTTAAAGGCACAGTCAACTTAGTGTTTGTAAACTTCTGACCCACTGGAATTGTGATACATTGAATTATTGTCACGCTCATTGAAGGACGGGACGGACCAAGGCGCAGCGTGATATGAATCCATGTTTATATTATCGAATAAACACAACGACAAAACAATAAACCAACGACACGTGAAGTCCTAAGGTAACACACAACAAACCTTAAACGGAACAAGATCCCACAACCCACTAGTGCCAATAGGCTGCCTAAGTATGATCCCCAATCAGAGACAACGAGCTACAGCTGCCTCTGATTGGGAACCACACCGGCCAACATAGATCTACACATAATAGAACTACAACCTAGAATATATACAACAAAGAATATACACACCCTGACTCAACATTTAAGCGTCCCCTGAGTCAGGGCGTGACAATTATAAGTGAAATAATCTGTCTGTAAACAATTGTTGGAAAAAATACTTGTGTCATGCACAAAGTAGATGTCCTAACCGACTTGCCAAAACTATAGTTTGTTAACAAGAAATTTGTGAAGTGGTTGGAAAACGTGTTTTAATGACTCCAACCTAAGTGTATGTAAACTTACAACTTCAACTGTACATATACACTGAGTGTACAAAACATTAAGGATACCTTCCTAATATTGAGTTGCACCCACCCGTTTGCCCTCAGAACAGCCTCAATTTGTCAGGGCATGCATGGACTCTACAAGGTGTCGAATCGTTCCACCGGGATCCTGGCCCATGTTGACTCCAATGCTTCCCACAGTTGTGTCAAGTTGGCTGGATGTCCTTTCGGTGGTGGACCATCTGTGATACACACTGGAAAACTGTTGATCTTTTGAAAAACCCAGCAGCGTTGCAGTTCTTGACACAAACTGGTGCGCCTGGCACCTACTACCATACCCCGTTCAAAGGCACTTAAATATTTTGTCTTGCCCATTCACCCTCTGAATGGCACACATACACAATCCATGTCTCAATTGTCTGATGGCTTAAAAACCCTTCTTTAATCTGTCTCCTCCCCTTCATCTACACTGATTGAAGTGGATTTAACAAGTGACATCAATAAGGGATTATAGCATTCACCTGGATTCACCTGGTCAGTCTGTCATGAAAAGAGCAGCTGCCCTTAATGTTTTGTAGTATAACAGTAATCCTTTTACCCCTCCCCCCCCCACCCCCCACCCCCCCATAAAAAAAAGAGTGGTTGTCCCACTGGCTATCCTAAGTTGAATGCACCAATTTCTAAGTCACTCTAGATAAGAGCGTCTGCTAAATGACATAAATGTAAAATGTAAATATAAACATACATACATGTATACAGTATACATATACACTCTACTACTAGGTCGGACCCCCCTTTGCCTCCAGAACATCCTGAATTCTTCGGGCCATGGATTCTAGAAGGTGTGGCGTTCAAACGTTGCTCAATTGGTATCAAGGGTCTAACGTGTGCCAGGAAAACATTCCCCACCCCATTACACCACCGCCACCAGCCTGTACCGTTTACATCAGGCAGGATGGGGCCATGGACTCATGCTGCTTACGCCAAATCCTGACTTTGGCATTAGCATGACGCAACAGGTACCGGGATTTGTCTGACCAGGCAATGTTTTTTCACTTCTCAATTGTCCAGTGTTGGTGATAGCGTGCCCACTGGAGCCACTTCTTCTGTTTAGCTGATAGGAATGGAACCAGGTGTGGCCATCGGCTGTAACAGCCCATCCGTGACAAGGACTGTTGAGTTGTGCATTCCGAGTTGCCGTTATGCGCAATTATTTGCCTGTTTGTGTCCCGCCTGTTAGCTTGCATGACTCTTGCCATTCTCCTTCGACCTCTCTCATCAACGAGCTGTTTTAGCCCACAGGACTGCTGCTGACTGGATGTTTTTTGTTTGTTGTACCATTCTCGTAAACTGTCAATTTCTGAGATACTGGAACAGGCGAACCTGGCACTGGCGATCATACCACGCTCAAAGTCACTTAGGTCACTCGTTTTGTCAGGTTGGATGGAGAGCGTCGCTGCACAACTATTTTCAGGTCTCTCCAAAGATGTTTGATCGGGTTCAAGTCCAGGCTCTGGCTGGGCCACTCAAGGACATTCAGAGACATTCACAGCCAAGCCACTCCTGCATTGTCATGGCTGTGTGCTTAGGGTCATTGTCCTGTTGGAAGGTGAACCTTCGCCCCAGTCTGAGCGCTCTGGAGCAGGTTTTCATCAAGAATCTCTCTGTACTTTGCTCCGTTTATCTTTCCCTCGATCCTGACTGGTCTCCCAGTCCCTGACGCTAAAAAATATCCCCACAGCTTGATGCTGCCACCACCGTGCTTCATCATAGGGATGGTGTAAGGTTTCCTCCAGACATGACGCTTGGCATTCAGGCTAAAGAGTTCAATCTTGGTTTCATCAGACCAGAGCATCTTGTTTCTCATGGTCTGAGAGTCCTTTAGGTGCCTTTTCGCAAACTCCAAGTGGGCTGTCGTGTGCCTTTTACGGAGGAGTGCCTTTCATCTGGCCACTCTACCATAAGGGCCTGATTGGTGGAGTGCTGCAGAGATGGTTGTCCTTCTGGAAGTTTCTCCCATCTCCACAGAGGAACTCTGGAGCTCTGTCAGAGTGACCATCACTTCCCTGACCAAGGCATTTCTCCCCCGATTGCTCAGTTTGGCCGGGTGGCTAGCTCTAGGAATGGTGTTGGTGGTTCCAAACTTCTTCCATTTAAGAATGATGGAGGCCACTTCGTTCTTGGGGACCTTCAATGCTGCAGAAATGCTTTGATACCCTTCCCCAGATCTGTGCCTCGACACAATCCTGTCTCGGAGCTCTACGGACAATTCCTTCGACCTCATGGCTTGGTTTTTGCTCTGACATGCACTGTCAACTGTGGGATCTTATATAGACAGGTGTGTACTTTTCCAAATCATGTCCAATCAATTGAATTGACCACAGGTGGACTCCAATCAAGTTGTAGACACGTCAAGGATGTTCAATGGAAACAGGATGCACATGAGCTCAATTTCGAGTCTCATAGCAAAGGGTATGAATACTTATGTAAATAAGGTATTTCAGTTTTTATTTCTAATACATTTGCTAACATTACTAAAAACCTGTTTTCACAGTACCAGTCAAAAGTTTGGACACGCCTACTCATTCAAGGGTTTTTCTTTATTTTTACTATTATCTACATTGTAGAATAATAGTGAAAACATCAAAACGATGAAAAAATACACATACGGAATCATGTAGATTCTTCAAATAGCCACCCTTTGCCTTAATGACAGCTTTGCACACTCTTGGCAATCTCTCAACCAGCTTCACCTGGAATGATTTTCCAACAGTCTTGAAGGAGTTCCCACATATGCTGAGCACTTGTTGGCTGATTTTCCTTCACTCTGCCGTCCAATTCATCCCAAACCATCTCAATTGGGTTGAGGTCGGGGGATTGTGAATGGCAGGTCATCTGATTCAGCACTTCATCACTCTTCTTCCTGGTAAAATAGCCCTTAAATAGCCTGGAGGAGTGTTGGGTTATTGTCCTGTTGAAAAACAAATGATAGTCCCACTAAGTCCAAACCAGATTGGATGGCGTATCGCTGCAGAATGCTGTGGTAGCCATGTTGGTTAAGTGTGCCTTGAATTCTAAATAAATCACAGACAGTGTCACCAGCGTCAGTGTCACGAGTGGCGCAGTGGTCTAAGGCACTGTGGTCTAAGGCACTGCATCGCAGTGCTAGCTGTGCATTAGAGATCCTGGTTCGAATCCAGGCTCTGTCGTAGCCGGCCGCGACCGGGAGACCCATGGGGCGGCGCACAATTGGCCAAGCGTCGTCCAGGGTAGGGGAGGGAATGGTTGGCAGGGATGTAGCTCAGTTGGTAGAGCATGGCGTTTGCAACGCCAGGGTTGTGGGTTCGATTCCCACAGGGGGGGCAGTATGAAAAAAAAAACTACAAAAATTAATGTATGCACTTACTAACTGTAAGTTGCTCTGGATAAGAGCGTCTGCTAAATGACATGTAAAAATGTAAAGCACCATCACACCTCCTCCTCCATGGTTCAAGATGGGAATCATCCATTCACCTACTCTGCATCTCACAAAGACACAGCGGTTGGAACCAAAAATCTCAAATTTGGACTCATCAGACCAAAGGACAGATTTCCACCGGTCTAATGTCCATTGCTCATGTTTCTTGGCCCAAGCAAGTCTCTTCTTCTTATTGGTGTCCTTTAGTAGTGGTTTCTTTGCAGCAATTTGACCATGAAGTCCTGATTCACGCAGTCTCCTCTGAACAGTTGATGTTGAGATGTGTCTGTTACTTGAACTCTGTGAAGCATTTATTTGGGCTGCAATTTCTGAGGCTGGTAACTCTAATGAACTTATCCTCTGCAGCAGAGGTAACTCTGGGTCTTCCTTTCCTGTGGCAGTCCTCATGAGAGCCAGTTTCATCTTAGCTCTTGATGGTTTTTGTGACTGCACTTGAAGAAACTTTCAAAGTTTGACTGACCTTCATGTCTTAAAGTAATGATGGACTTTCGTTTCTCTTTGCTTATTTGAGCTGTTCTTGCCATAATATGGACTTGGTTGTTCATCAAATAGGTTGTTCATCAAATCTTCTGTATACCACCCCTACCTTGTCACAACACAACTGATTGGCTCAAACGCATTAAGAAGGAAAGAAATTCCACAAATTAACTTTTAAGAAGGCACACCTGTTAATTGAAATCCATTCCAGGTGACTACCTCATGAAGCTGGTTGAGAGAATGCCAAGAGTGTGCATCAAGGCAAAGGGTGGCTACTTTGTGATTTGTTTAACACTTTTTTGGTTACTACATGATTCCATATGTGTTATTTCATAGTTTTGATGTCTTCACTATTATTCTTCAATGTAGAAATGTCACGCCCTGACTCTGGGGACTCGTATTTGTTGAGTCAGGGTGTGTATTTTCTGTGTAGGATGTTCTATGTTGCATTTTCTATGTTTAGATCTAGATCGTTTAGATCTATGTTGGCCGGTGTGGTTCCCAATCAGAGGCAGCTGTAGCTCGTTGTCTCTGATTGGGGACCATACTTAGGTAGCCTATTGGCACTAGTGGGTTGGGGGATCTTGTTCCGTGTGAGGCATGTTGTTTGTCTACCTTGGACTTCACGGTTCGTTTCATTTGTTGTTTTGTCGGTTGTTTATTCATATAAATAAACATGTATGCATATCACGCTGCGCCTTGGTCTGGCTCTCACAGACCTGTAACTTCTTCTTTAAGAGGCTCCTCTGTCCTCCACTCGTTACCTGTATTAATGGCACCTGTTTGAACTTGTTATCAGTATAAAAGACACCTGTCCACAACCTCAAACAGTCACACTCCAAACTCCACTATGGCCAAGACCAAAGAGCTGTCAAAGGACACCAGAAACAAAATTGTAGACCTGCACCAGGCTGGGAAGACTGAATCTGCAATAGGTAAGCAGCTTGGTTTGAAGAAATCAACTGTGGGAGCAATTATTAGGAAATGGAAGACATACAAGACCACTGATAATCTCCCTAGATCTGGGGCTCCATGCAAGATCTCACCCCATGGGGTCAAAATGATCACAAGAACGGTGAGCAAAAATCCCAGAACCACACGGGGGGACCTAGTGAATGACCTGCAGAGAGCTGGGACCAAAGTAACAAAGCCTACCATCAGTAACACACTACGCCGCCAGGGACTCAAATCCTGCAGTGCCAGACGTGTCCCCCTGCTTAAGCCAGTACATGTCCAGGCCCGTCTGAAGTTTGCTAGAGTGCATTTGGATGATCCAGAAGAGGATTGGGAGAATGTCATATGGTCAGATGAAACCAAAATATAACTTTTTGGTAAAAACTCAACTCGTCGTGTTTGGAGGACAAAGAATGCTGAGTTGCATCCAAAGAACACCATACCTACTGTGAAGCATGGGGTGGAAACATCATGCTTTGGGGCTGTTTTTCTGCAAAGGGACCAGGACGACTGATCCGTGTAAAGGAAAGAATGAATGGGGCCATGTATCGTGAGATTTTGAGTGAAAACCTCCTTCCATCAGCAAGGGCATTGAAGATGAAACGTGGCTGGGTCTTTCAGCATGACAATGATCCCAAACACACCGCCCGGGCAACGAAGGAGTGGCTTCGTAAGAAGCATTTCAAGGTCCTGGAGTGGCCTAGCCAGTCTCCAGATCTCAACCCCATAGAAAATCTTTGGAGGGAGTTGAACGTCTGTGTTGCCCAGCGACAGCCCCAAAACATCACTGCTCTAGAGGAGATCTGCATGGAGGAATGGGCCAAAATACCAGCAACAGTGTGTGAAAACCTTGTGAAGACTTACAGAAAACGTTTGACCTGTGTCATTGCCAACAAAGGGTATATAACAAAGTATTGAGAAACTTTTGTTATTGACCAAATACTTATTTTCCACCATAATTTGCAAATAAATTCATAAAAAATCCTACAATGTGATTTTCAGGATTTTTTTTTCTCATTTTGTCTGTCATAGTTGACGTGTACCTATGATGACAATTACAGGCCTCTCTCATCTTTTTAAGTGGGAGAACTTGCACAATTGGTGGCTGACTAAATACTTTTTCCCCCACTGTATATGTTTTGATAAGGTTTGTATCACAACTAAAGTGGCCAAATAACTTCTTGACATTAAGCACACTTTACAATGGGTGTAGAGCCTACCTGGCATACAGTGTACATACACAGCGCGTGAGTTTCAAGTTTGAGGAAGATCATTTTCACCATAAAAATGCACCTTTATAATAAAAGCATTACATGCATAACCGCATTTGAGGTCACTTTTGATAATGGTGTTTTCCCGCTAATGGAAGATTTGCACTTATAGCCTACTGCCCTGTGCGCATTGCTGCACTTATAATGTGAAGAAATAGCCAAATAGTTTATCAACATTTTAAGCTAAACGTTCTGATCTGTTGTCAGCCTCATTGCGTAAAAAAAGTTTTTTTTAATGCTAGAGGTTGTATTAATTTGGGATCTATCGCATCCCACAACTGTCCCAGACTATGTTTGGAATATTTATTTATTGCACAGAATAGAATAGGTAAACTTTTGTACTATGGGGGATAGTAGATTGACATAGGCTAGTGCTTTTGCTGTTTGTTAGGCCTACTCATCTTGTTGGCTGATGAAAAGTAAATGTTGACAGTTCTTCCAATATCTTAAATATGCGCCTCGGAATTGGATAAGGATGTGCGCAGTTGCATCCCCAATGTATTTGTAGCCTGTGAGAAAGACCCATCACGTGACGGAGAGCCATGTAAGTGAGAGGTGCTTCGGAGCACGCAGCACATAGGGAAGTTAAATTATTACATTCAGCCGAAGGGCACAACAAATGCATGGATTTTTTTAGGGGGCATTACGGCCACACAAAGGGGATGCTGCCGGGAAATTCGAGGCATTATCAAGTGCTTGTCAAATTGTGAATGAGAGACTGATGAAGTGTGTACAGCCTGCACAAAAAAACAAAGCAGAGCTCATGCCTTTCATGTGACTTTTTTCAAATCATCATTAGAGTCATGTCATGCAGCCTTAGAATGTATTAAACATCTAAACATATAGCCCAACGTTTGTATCACAACTGAAGTTACATAAATAACTCTCAATTAAGCATATAGGAGTACCTTTTTATTTGTTAACCGCGCAACACAGAATTGCCGCATGTGGAGAAAATATCCTTTCAAATTTATTCAGCTTCGTTCAATTGTATTCTTCATACTACAAAATACTATAAAATAATGCCACAGAATTCTAAGCAAATCTTGTCTGCTAAATGAGCGTAGCCCACAGCCATATGTCATAGCCAGATCAGGACCTAACATAAGGACAATTCAGTATGCTATTCTGTTATCCTGAAATAGACTACATTTTCTTACCATATAAATTATGGATTTATTGTGAAGGTGTGGGCTATATTACATGGATTTATTAGACTTTTTAAAATGTAGATGTTCCAAAGGTCTGAATCAGTGGCTTGTAGGCTATGTGTGGAAGCCAGGAGATGCTAAATGTGTTTATGTTAATTAACGGCTTATGATTTTGATTTGACTGTATTTCGACTGTTTCTTTATTTGTTCCGTGCAATTGATCTAACATATGGTAGTACAAATAGGCCTATTTTTCTTCCTTTGCATATGCAAAATATATTTACTGTATGTTTGCATTTTTACTGTATGTGTGCTTACAGTATGCTGTTTGTCCTGTATTGAGTCATGTTGAAATATAAAATGTAAATGTTTGTATTTGTGTTCCTTTCTTGTTTGAGTACACACAAACAATGTACAGTATAATAACAAAATCTTATTCTTTACACTGAAATAGGTTCTGAAAATAGTGTTTTGAATATGTCACATTAGTGTGATCTCGGTTGTCACTAAGTTAGATTCATTTGATGTGTGTGTGTGTGTCTCATTTGAATGCAGAGTTTCATTTTGAGCAGGGAGTACATGATTTTGATTGCAGTGTTTCATTTTGCAAGATGTCTGTGGGGTTTGGGGAAATTGGATAACTGTTTTGTGTTTTGTGTTCAGAGTTTTGAGAACCTGAGATGTAGTTTCATCAAACGTGTGTTAACAATTGGGGGAAAACTGTAATGCCCATGATTTTGGAATGACAAGCAGGTGTCCACCTATTTTTGGTCATGTAGTGTCCACCGTAAAGAATGGAGGAGGAGGTGTTATGGTGTGGGGGTGCTTTGCTGGTGACACTGTATGTGATTGATTTAGAATTCAAGGCACACTTAACCAGCATGGCTACCACAGCATTCTGCAGCGATACGCCATCCCATCTAGTTTGGGCTTAGTGGGACTATCATTTGTTTTTCAACAGGACAATGACCCAACACACCTCCAGGCTGTGTAAGGGCTATTTTACCAAGAAGGAGAGTGATGGAGTGCTGCATCAGATGACCTGGCCTCCGCAATCACCCGACCTCAACCCAATTGAGATGGTTTGGGATGAGTTGGACGGCAGAGTGAAGGAAAAACAGTCAACAAGTGCTCAGCATATGTTGCAACTACTTCAAGACTGTTGGAAAAGCATTCCAGGTGAAGCTGGTTTAGGGAATGCCAAGAGTGTGCAAAGCTGTCATCAAGGCAAAGGCTGGATACTTTGAAGAATCTAAAATATAAAATATATTTGGATTTGTTTAACACTTCTTTGGTTACTACATGATTCCATATGTGTTATTTCATAGTTTTGATGTCTTCACTATTATTCTACACACACACATACATATATATATATATATATATATATATATATATATACAGTTGAAGTCGGAAGTTTACATACCTTAGCCAAATACATTTAAACTCAGTTTTTCACAATTCCTGACATTTAATCCTAGTAAAAATTCCCTGTCTTAGGTCAGTTAGGATCACCACTTTATTTTAAGAATGTGAAATGTCAGAATAATAGTAGAGAGAATTATTTATTTCAGCTTTTATTTATTTCATCACATTCCCAGTGGGTCAGAAGTTTACATACACTCAATTAGTATTTGGTAGCATTGCCTTTAAATTGTTTAACTTGGGTCAAATGTTTCGGGTAGCCTTCCACAAGCTTCACACAATAAGATGGGTGAATTTTGGCCCATTCCTCCTGACAGAGCTGGTGTAACTGAGTCAGGTTTGTAGGCCTCCTTGTTCTCACACGCTTTTTCAGTTCTGCCCACACATTTTTCAATAGGATTGATGTCAGGGCTTTGTGATGGCCACTCCAATACCTTGACTTTGTTGTCCTTAAGCCATTTTGCCACAACTTTGGAAGTATGCTTGGGGTCATTGTCCATTTGGATGACCCATTTGCGACCAACCTTTAACTTCCTGACTGATGTCTTGAGATGTTGCTTCAATATATCCACATAATTTTCCTTCCTCATGATGCCATCTATTTTGTGAAGTGCACCAGTCCCTCCTGCAGCAAAGCACCCCCACAGCATGATGCTGCCACCCCCGTGCTTCACGGTTGGGATGGTGTTCTTCGGCTTGCAAGCGTCCCCCTTTTTCCTCCAAACATAACGATGGTCATTATGGCCAAACAGTTCTATTTTTGTTTCAACAGACCAGAGGACATTTCTCCAAAAAGTACGATCTTTGTCCCCATGTGCAGTTGCAAACTGTAGGCTTTTTTATGGCGGTTTTGGAGCAGTGGATTCTTCCATGCTGAGCGGCCTTTCAGGTTATGTCGATATAGGACTCGTTTTACTGTGGATATAGATACTTTTGTACCTGTTTCCTCCACCATCTTCACAAGGTCCTTTGCTGTTGTTCTGGGATTGATTTGCACTTTTTGCACCAAAGTACGTTAATCTCTAGGAGACAGAACGCGTCTCCTTCCTGAGCGGTATGACGGCTGCGTGGTCCCATGGTGTTTATGCTTGCGTACTATTGTTTGTACAGATGAACGTGGTACCTTCAGGCGTTTGGAAATTGCTCCCAATGATGAACCAGTCTTGTGGAGGTCTTCAAAAAAAATTCTGAAGTCTTGGCTGATTTCTTTTGATTTTCCCATGATGTCAAGCAAAGAGGCACTGAGTTTGAAGGTAGGCCTTGAAATACATCCACAGGTACATCTCCAATTGACTCTAATGCTGTCAATTAGCCTATCAGAAGCTTCTAAAGCCATGACATCATTTTCTGGAATTGTCCAAGCTGTTTAAACGCACAGTCAATTTAGTGTTTGTAAACTTCTGACCCACTGGAATTGTGATACAGTGAATTATAAGTGAAATAATCTGTCTGTAAACAATTGTTGGAAAAAATACTTGTGTCATGCACAAAGTAGATGTCCTAACCGACTTGCCAAAACTAGAGTTTGTTAACAAGAAATTTGTGAAGTGGTTGGAAAATGAGTTTTAATGACTCTAACCTAAGTGTATGTAAACTTCCAACTTCAACTGTAACATATATATATATATATATATATATATATATATATATACAGTACCATATACATAAGGAACAACAACAAAACAGGGGATTGAAAGCCAGTTGTGGTGTTTAATTGATATGCTACTGTTATAAATCTGCACAACCTCAATCCCCTGTGTCTGAGCCTGACGGAGCACTTCAGGGAGCACTTCACTATTGCCCTTTCATTACTGAACTTACTGTCTTTGATGGATCTTTTCTAGAATTGAGACATTGCATTTTGAAGGAATCAAAGCACAGTGATGTCTTTCACTTTTAACAAAAAGTTGCATGTAAGTGACATAAAAAAGTATAAGGTGAATGCTATGTGGCACTTGTAATAGAGACACAGAGACACCTTCTGGAGAGTTTTTGCAGTTACAGCGTAAATCAATAGGGCCCAGTCACTGCAGAGAATAAGCCCAAATGACATGAATCATGATCAATAAAATGAATACAACAACAAATTGATTTTGTGGACAACTCTGCTAACTCTAGCATCAATTGTAGTCTTTCATAGTGAGGGGAATATGGTAATTAAGTACCAGTAGTTGTTATTCAACTATTGTTGAAATAACTAATAGCCTAAAAATGTGCCATGGGCTTCATGTAATTTCATTTCACCACATGGTTGAATGGAAGTCATATCATTGATGTAGAAATTGGCTCAATGCCTGAACACAGCTCACAGTGTTATGAAGATCTGCATGGGAATACGTCTCCACTTCACACAGCTAATTATTAAAAGTGCAGAGATGGGGGTGAAGAGAGAGAGAGAACGAAAAGAGAAAGAAAGAGAGACCGAGAAAGAGAGAGAACACACACACAAGGCCGTCTGGGAAATAAGTCCAGTCATTTCCGATTTCCATGTGAGCCAGGGTTTAACAAGCTGTGCATAAAGCCAAGCATGTGTGTGTGTGTGTGTTTCTGTGTGTGTGGGCGGTTCTCCTCTTAATCTTACCGGTGAATGCCTGAGCAGGAAGCCCAGGGGGGTAGAGGAACTTGTTCATTGAGATCGCGATCCTCCAGAGGCGTCTGCCACAACTTCAAAACACAACTTCAAAACCTACATTTACTTGATATACTGATATTTTATTAGCTAAAGCAGGGCACACTTTAATGAGGTCTTTAATGAGGGCACACTTTAATGAGGTCTGTGCATTATGTTTTTGTATTGGGCTGCAGTACATGGTTTGGATGCATTCCAGAGCGTAGTTTATTCAGACAACATGAACATCTGTAGTTTCTGGGAGGATTTCACCTGACTTCACCACTCTGTCAAATGTTGTTTCTCATGGCAGAGGTAGAATAAAAGTGAGGAAATAAAATTTGAAAACATCACTTGTGGTCACAATAACATTATTCAATGTTACCACACTTATACAACCCTTGTTTACCCACACGTATTTGCATTTTCCCACAATTTTCTGACAACTCATACTCTTGATAATTCCTGATCAATGCTGGTACTATAGTTACATGATCACCAAAGGTTTTTGCTTCTGAAGATTCCACCAGACCTGAGACTATAGGAATAGAATAAAACGTAATATTTAAGGCTGAATATTAGAGGGAGTGAGGGAAACACAGACTGACACAATGCGTTCTCCTGGTGACCCCTTCAGTGGGGATCATGTAACTATAGTACCAGCATTGATCAGGAATTATCAAGAGTATGAGTTGTCAGAAAATTGTGGGAAAATGCAAATACGTGTGGGTAAACAAGGGTTGTATAAGTGTGGTAATATAGAATAATGTTATTGTGACCACAAGTGATGTTTTCAAATTTTATTTCCTCACTTTTATTCTACCTCTGCCATGAGTAATCTAGAATGCTAATGTATCTCCAACTCATTAGAAATTGAGTAATCTAGAATGCTAATGTATCTCCAACTCATTAGAAATTGAAGACATTGTTCCTCATATATTTTTCTAGCTCAAAAACACTGCATTATAGATCATAATAGTATTGCTCATCTTTATTTTATTCATGGTTGTGATGTACTTTGGTTCCATCCTGCAGGATTATCTAACCCATTGTTGACAGATTCTGAGATACTGTTATTATTAACCAGACAAAATAAGTTAATGTGTAGGTGCATGATTTTAACTGGTAGCTCCTTTGTTATGTTTAAATATTAACATTGTCTTACACATTTTTTATTAGTCATTTAGCAGACACTCTTATCCAGAGCAACTTACATTTAGTGAGTGCATACATTTTCATACTGGCCCCCCGTGGGAATCGAACCCACAACCCTGGCATTGCAAGCGCCATGCTCTACCAACTGAGCTACAGGGGACTACATTGATCTGTTCATCACACATGCTTCATTATTAGAGCTATGTGATACAGTAGAGTTATAGGATCAAAAGCGGCAGAGTAAATTTAGTAAAATTAAATAATTGATAATTGATTTCATCAATCCAAAATCATGTATATTCTCTTACAATCAGCAGGATGCCTTTCTATTTGAATCAACTTTGACACTAACAATCAATAATTAAAAAATTAATCTTCCCACACAAAGTGCAGCAGAATTGTAAGAACTTTCTTTATAGGTTGCCCTCACTGGCGAAATGCATAAACATTCGAAAAACAAAAACAAACACACAAATCAACCTTGGTTCCATTTAAGACGATCAGTTTCCAGTGCACTAAAAAAATACTCCTTTTGTCAGTCTTGCTAGATATTTTTGACCAGAAATGAAACGACAGATTGCACCTTTAAGATACACTTTAGGGTATACACACACAGTAGCCTACATGTTTGGGTCTTAAAGCAGTTGAATCTGAATTAAGATATTATTAATTTCTGTTTCATAACCAAATTGGAAACATTAAAAAAAAATCCATGAGGAACACGTTACCATCTTTACTTTATAAAGACTGGTTGAAGAGGTTTTAATTGTTTAGTACTTGCACTGGGATTCAGCAATATAGGCCCGTGGACTGATTTTTCTCATTATGGTAACAGGACATGTAGTGGTTCCTGTCAGCGGCGTACTGCAAAGGTAAATCCTTGGGTTGTTTTCTTCATGGCCATCTTGTGTACAAAGACATCAGTCCATAGGGACATATATTACTGAGACCCAGTGCAAGTACACAAAAACTAAAACTAAATAAAAAGTCAAGTGGTACATTCACTGACATTCATACAAAATAAGACCGTAAACCATTGCAGTGTACTCATGCTGAAAATAATTGTGTTGATGCTGAGAAAATGACAAACATGTTGGTTTGGCAAGCATCCTGTCAGCAGTCTGTGGATCGGATAATATCAAATGAAATCAAATTTTATTTGTCACATACACGTGTTTAGCAGATGTTATTGCGGGTGTAGCGAAATGCTTGTGCATGAAAACTCCATGTGTAAAGAGATAGTTGCCCACTTAACCTGATCCCAGATCTGTTTGTGGCATCTTGTCAACTCCTATAATCATTGACTAATTGTCATACTAAACAGCACAAACAAATCTAGGATCAGCTTTCATCTGCCTCCAGGTTGATGTTGTTCCCAAACTTGGCGTAGAGCTGGACCTTCAGATCACCCAACACCTGCTGTATTGTCGACACCTTCCTTTCTAGGTCTTTGATCTCCTGCTGCAGTAGTTCCTGTAGCCACAAACAATGCACGTTAATAGAACTATTTATACTAAGGTCTGACATAGTAATAAATCAGAATGGTTCAAATGATTAAGGTTGCATTCTTAATAATAGGGTCAACCATAATACCTTGACATCTCTGCCTTTGGCTTCATTATGCAACGTTAAAATTAGTTAAACAACCCATCCATGTTTGCCTTAGGAACAGGCATCCCGGTTTCTGAGGTAGGCCCACACCCCTAACTTCTACACGACTCATATCATAATACCAATACCTTTGCAGCTTCCAACATCTCTTGGGTCTCTTCCTGGGTGTGACTGATGAAGACGTCTCCAATCTGATACGGGACGAGCAGAGTGTCATCCTCAGCCATCATCAGGTCATCACTGGCATCCTGCAGATTCTGTAGAGATTTCTGAGAAGAGAAGAATGCAGATTGCTGGTATGGCTGGGCGATATGGCCTAAAACTCATGCCTAAATTGTTTTCTAACTTATGGCCGATTCACAACATATATCTCGATTTATTTTAAAATAAGCTTTGTTGTACAATTAATGGTCAAATACACTGAATTTAAAACATTCAGCAATAATCTAATGAATTCAGAGCTTGTGGAATTATACCTAGGCTGAATATATGCCTTCCACAACCATAACACCCACTAATAATTTTATTATTTTATAAAAATAGTTGTACCTGCTTTTCTTTTGTTGCAATAATCACTGATCTGTCTTTCAGGTCTGTCTATAAAAATGCCCTTTTTGTGACAAATTTAACCAGAATCATGCATAATGCACATTCACTAATAATGTAGCAGCCACTATAGACATTAACACCGGTCTCATAAACAATATCTCAAGCACAAGCCCACGTGCTAGTGAGTAGCCAGCCTATATTTATATTTCAAGTTTAGCCAACTTGGATCTAGGTATAATTTCACAAGCTTTGAATTCAGCTAACACGGCAAACCAGTTGAATTGTTATGAACACAACCTTCTGTCCGTCTCAACTGTTTGAACAGCATGTTAGCCTGTCTACTTTGTTCAGATGTTGAAATAAAGTGGCCTACCTTATTTCTCAGAATGAGAACGAGTTGCCAATTCCTTATATAAATTGTTTTATGCTAGTATAGCCATCTTTATCTGACTAGAATGCTGTAGCGATATACGTGGTACCATAATGCACGCGCGAAAAACTGAGCATTAATTTTCCAGAATGAATGTTCATTGGTACATCGGGTTTAGTAGTGTATGTTCTGCTCGAAATTTGAGGAGTTATAACATAAACAGGGTATGGTTCGAAAGGTTAACTTCTCCTCTATTACAGTAAAATAATGTCTCCATGTGTTTCGGTGTTCATATGACCGATTATGTTGGACCAAACCTTAGTCCCGTGTAGAGCATGGCGTTTGCAACGCCAGGGTTGTGGGTTCGATTCCCACGGGGGGCCAGTATGAAAATGTATGCACTCACTAACTGTAAGTCGCTCTGGATAAGATCGTCTTCTAAATGACTAAAATGGAAACGCAAATAGCGAATTGAAACCATTTGTCAGAGAGGAAGGTAGCTTAGTGGTTAAGAGCGTTGTGCAAGTAACCGAAAGGTCGCTGGTTCTAATCCCCGAGCTGACTAGGTGAAAAATCTGTCAGTATGCCCTTGAGCAAGGCACCTAATTGCTCCTGTAAGTCGCTCTGGATAAGAGCATCTGCTAAATGACTAAAATCTCAAATCTAAGAAGTGATCTCATCTTTGTTGTTGTGAGTGAGTGGTAGGGGGAAGGGCTTGGGAGGAGAAGCGAGAGGTTTCACTCTCGCCAAAATCTGTCCAAAATAAACCCTATGCGCTTATTTAGAACGTAAGCTTGTCGCCTGCCTTCCCACCTTTGGGACAACGACTCCCATTGTTAGGGCGGAGACATGAGCATCTCGTCATTATATACAGATCTCTGGTGTTTTTTTTGTTTTTTTACCTTTATTTAACATTTACATTTACATTTTAGTCATTTAGCAGACGCTCTTATCCAGAGCGACTTACAGGAGCAATTAGGGTTAAGTGCCTTGCTTAAGGGCACATCGACAGATTTTTCACCTAGTCGGCTCGGGGATTAGAACCAGCGACCTTTCGGTTACTTGCACAACGCTCTTAACCACTAAGCTACCTTCCTGGTTTAACCAGGTAAGCCAGTTGAGAACAAGTTCTCATTTACAACTGCGACCTGGCCAAGATAAAGCAAAGCAGTGCGATAAAAACAACAACAACACAGTTACATATGGAATAAACAAAATGTACAGTCAATAACACAGTAGAAAATATATATATACAGTTTGTGAAAATGTAGTAAGTTATGGAGGTAAGGCAATAAATAGGCCATAGTGCAAAATTATTACAATTTAGTATTAACACTGGAGTGATAGATGTGCAGAAGATGATGTGCAAATAGAGATACTGGGGTGCAAATTAGGAAAATAAATAACAATGTAAATAACTATATGGGGATGAGGTAGTTGGGTGGACTAATTACAGATGGGCTGTGTACAGGTGCAGTGATCGGTAAGCTGCTCTGACAACTGATGCTTAAAGTTAGTGAGGGAGATAAGTGTCTCCAGCTTCAGAGATTTTTGCAGTTCGTTCCAGTCATTTGCAGCAGAGAACTGGAAGAAATGTGAAGGTGCACAGCACAGAAGAAGAGAACGAGACCAAAAAGACAACATGACAAGCGGACATAAACGCTCATAAAAACGAAAAAATACAATAAACCTTGATTCTGCAATACAGGCATTTGGAATATCGCGCAAAAACATAAATTCAAATTAATCACATTTATTTGATATATCACCCAGCCCTAATTGATGGTTATAGTTAGACTACTGTATATAATATACCGGTAGTGACTATATGATGTACCGTTACTAGAATAAGAAACAAGTCTAAAGAAAATCGAATTATTGAGATTTTCATGATCATTACACTAGACTGACCACTCTTACCTTTTTTGCTTCTATTTCATCTTTAAACTCTGTCATTCGATTTGTGTTTCTGGCAAATGTATTAATCTTCTTCTGGTCTTCAAATGTGACATTGACATCTTCAACTGCCTGTGAATGAGAAGAAAATACAGATTGTAGACAATGAGCCTAGCTATATTGATATCTATAGCCAAAGAACAGAACACAATTAAGCTAGTTAGATACCAAATAGGGACAAGAAAAGTGAACAACTAGCAGGATACCTAGAAGGTCTCCGCCCATTTCTGGGAGGGGATGTAGCTAGCAAGCTAGGCAACATTTATTTCACTGGATGTATAAATGTGAAGCATCCGGTTGGCGTTTCCACTCACTACCAAATATGTTAGTGAGAGGAAGCCCACTGAAGGGCAGTGGGAGAAGATGAAATTAGATGGATTTTGTTCTGACATTCTGCACATTTTCTCATCGATTAAATATTTAATCTCAAAACAGTTTTTTGTTGCCAAAACTAGAATATGTTATGAACAGAGTGGACTAAGTTCTGTAGACTTTACCCTCTGCAAAAGTTTTTGCAAATCGCGCTGTTTCGTAGTGCAAAGGCGAATTGAGTTATTGCACAAGCGCACTTCACAGAGTAGGCATTCCCTAACGGAAATTTGCAGATGCATACTAGAACACGCCAATAGGATATCGCTAGCGCGTGCTTGGCTCTGCCCACCTCCTTGCTTGTTCTGCCCACTATGACTCATTTGTTCCCACTTGAAACGACAAGCTGTAGTCTACCTTGGTTTAGTTATAACAATCTTTGATATATCTGCATAGGATAACATAAGCTAGCTGAGCGTTTTCTCAAAATGGTACTATCATTAAACTAACAACCATAGCTAAACGTTTCCTAAGAAATCTCGGATAGATAGGTATTTTGTAGATAACCATCTTAGCTAGTTAGTTAGTAAAGTAACTAACCTAACGTAAGCTGGCTAAGGGCGCGGTAACATTACTACTGCTGCTAGCAGTTTGCTCACTAGCTATGATCCCAACGCACAAGGAGAGCGCGAATATCAATATAGTTAGACAATGAATTGATTTATTTACAATCTAAATTGTCTTAGATAATTACTGAACGAATGATAGTGATGGTATAGAGATATGGGTGATTCATTCAAACTGGTTTTCGCTTACAACTGTCTTCTTCCCGGTGGCAGCCATCTTTCTTTTGCTTCTTCTTTACATACGATTCGATTAGTGGCGATGGGCATACCAAACACTCATAACCGCCACCTAGTGGATCTTGCATGAAATGAGTAATTACATATTTTTTGCAGGCCAAATTGATAATCTAATTTCATGGCCTCATTTTACAATTTGAAACCACAAAATGTATTGATAACTGTATTGTCCTGCACATGATTCCTGAAGGCCAATTTAACTATATCCAGAGCTTCCAAGGGAGTTACAAAGACTTACGGCCCTAAAGCTCTAATATGGAATGATTTGCTTATAACAAAGATTTACAAAAAGTGGGCCTAAACATTTCTACATTTCCGCTCATATGCCTACCAGAGTCACTGCATTCCAAAAGTACAATAACTCTACACGTGATTGGAGTAACCGGAACTTCTGCTCTTTAAATAATCAGAACAAACAGAACTGCTCCCAAGTTCAAATATTGGCAGAATGCATGAGTTGTCGAAAGGCAGGTATGGGCAACTTACTCAGATTTATTATAACAAAGATGAACAAGGCAAATATCATTTAGAAAGCTAATTTAAAATACACATATGGTAGGGTTTGTTTAGAAAACAAATAGCACAAGATCAATGTTCTATACTATGAACATCCCATTGATGATAAATGCATAGTTAAAGTGATGCTCCAGAGCATTTGTCTAATTTCAGCCAGTAGTTTTGAAAGTAGTGCTCACGAGCCAAAACCGGTCCCCAAAAGTGTTGCACAATTCTGTACTTCGTCATCCATTTCGTATTACATGTTACATCCTTTTGCTTTGCAATTTGTATGATATGTTACGAATTCCAATTCATACAATATGTTACGAATGTGTAAGTGCTTGGGATCTCGGACTGCATCTTTAAGGATTCCTTCTTCCATTTGAAATATCTTGGTTAGCTCTTACATAACGTTTTTGAACAGGGGTTGCATGAGGTCTCCTGTGTGCTGTCCCAAGCATGCCTTGCGGGATGTCAAAAATAATCATGTTCACAGTGCGACAACAGAGGAATCCAGTATGCAAAGTGCACAAAATAAGAAAGCATAAAGGACTAATACAGCATACCCTACATGGGGTAATATGATTTTTTCAGACCATAATTATTGTGTTAATTCACAAAGTTCATTCTTGTGGGAGTGATTTGGCATGTCTCCAAGGAATTAAATGCAGGAAAGTCTGTCTATTGTTCATGCGACTCACTCACAGCTGAAAGAAAGTTGCTCACAGGCTATTATTTCCTTAAAATTGTACCATCAGCGTCTGTAGCGTCTGAGGACAATATTAGTTATTTTTGTTTTGTTTTGGGATCCTTCTCCTGCTTAATTCACAGTCCTGGACAGACAGAAAAATGATTGGTTACCGTAGTCATTATTTAGTCATTTTGAACTATAGCCTACAGCCAGCCATTTCTAGGCACTTTGGCATCGATAATGAGTATAAGCTGATCATTTGTATTTGTTCAACTTCATTGGGCCACTAAAACACAAACTAAATTGATACTGATATTAGTTTTGTGTTATATTTTTAGTATTTCACTCAGTCTGGATCAATTGCTATTCCCTGGAGAAGCATCTTTGTTTTGATTGCCTGTTATCAACTTTCAGTTTGCTCTATGAAAGCCAAACAATTGCCTTATGGTGGCAGGTCCATGGACGATGATCCACATTGATTAGATTATAGAACCCTTTGTCTTGATTAACTCTTAGATGAAAGGTCCCTTTATTGGGGACTTTGAGCGGTTCCGGACCGGCTCTGACTGACATTTTGGTTTACAAAGCACTCTGTGAACGTCATAGGGTCCTGTGCCTTACAGTGCCAGAAAGCCCCATTGGTCTGCTCTCTGCTACCACTCTCTCATAGAGATGACTTGAAGTGTCCGGGTTCAGACCCCACATTTGCATAGAGAGTGACATGTCACATTTTCTGGCCAATCCAGACAAAAAAATTGATTTGCTTTTCCTCTGAGTGACTGTCACGACTTCCGCCGAGGCTGCCCCCCCTCCTGGTTTGGGCAGGCTTCGGCGTTCGTCGTCACTGGAGTACTAGCTACTATCGATTCCATTCTCATCACTCCACTTGTCATGTCTTGTCAATCACACACACACCCCTAATTAGTATGTGTATAAGTGTTCCCTCTGTTCCCCATGTCTTTAAACTCTGGACTTCGGTATTTACCTCCTGCGCCTGACTCCTTCTTTTACACCTCGTCACAGAATCACTCACCTGATCTGATATGGAGTCAGCAGGAGAAGACCGCATGCCTGGAGTTGTGGCAAGGGTCCAGGAGCATTCCTCGATGTTGGCCAACTTGGGAGAAGCAATGGATCGGGTTCTTCAGGTGGTAGAACACCTGGAGAGGAGAGGATCCGATCTATCGAGACCAGCTGGTCAACCGGATCCAGCCACCTACACCCTAGCCCCTGGAGGGATCCAGATATCCCGGCCACCGGCGTTTGATGGGACGGCAGTGCGATGTAAGGGATTCCTACTCCAACTGGAGTTGTATTTCTCCAGCATCAAGCCGGAGCCCCGGGAGCGGGAGAAGGTATCCGTCCTCGTTTCCTGCCTTTGTGGGAGAGCGCTGGAGTGTGCCAACGCGGTGTGGAACGAGGGAGGTACCGCGTTGGAGAACTACGGGGAGTTTTCTCACCTCTTTCGGGCCGTTTTTGATCACCCGCCTGAGGGTCGAGAGGCGGGCGTACGACCAGTTCATCTGAGGCAGGGGACGAGGACCGCTCAGGACTATGCGCTGGAGTTCCGGACACTGGCAGCGGGACCGGGTGGAACGAGCGGGCCCTGATCGACCATTTCCGGTGCCACCTAAGGGAGGACGTCTGACGGGAGCTAGCCTGCCGGGATGCCATGCTATCGTTCTCCCAACTGGTGGACATGGCCATCCGGCTGGACAATCTGCTAGGAGCCAGAGGACGTCCTGGTAGGGGTCTGCCCGTTCCCACTCCGGATGACTCTGACCCCGAGCAGATGGAGCTGGGGGGAGCCGCCGGTCGAGAGGGCGCAGGAGGACAGCGACAGTGCCACTCTGGTAGCACGAAGGGACAATCCACCTCACATTGCAGTCAATGTTCTTTTGGGTCTGGAGGCGGTAGGCAGGGTACTCACGCATCACCCCAGGTAACGAACACCCAAACGTGTTCAGAGCCCTTTGCGGCGCACTGTACTTTATCTATCTCCTTTCCCGACCACTTGGTAGGTTCCCAGTGTAAGGCGCTAGTCGATTCAGGCGCAGCTGGGAATTTTATGGACAGGGCATTTGCACACCGTCAAGGCATTTCATTGGTTCCCCTAACCATTCCACTCCCCATCAGAGCACTTGATAGTCGACCATTAGGGTCCGGGTTGGTTAAGGAAGTTACGTACCAGTCACCATGATTACGCAGGAGACACATGTTGAGCAGATCACCTTTATGATTATTGAGTCTCCTGCTTACCCTGTAGTCTTGGGTATCCCGTGGTTAGCCCTTCACAACCCCAATTTCTCATGGCGGCAGAGGGTTCTTACGGGGTGGTCGCGTGAGTGTCCGGGTAGGTGTCTAGGTGTTTCCGTTGGTGCGACCACGGTGGAAAGTCCAGACAGTACCCCCACTGTGCGCATTCCCCCCGAATACCATGATCTGGCGCTCACGTTTTCCAAGACGCAAGCGACTAAATTACCACCTCATCGGGAGGGGGATTGCGCGATAAACCTTTGGGTAGATGCTGTACCTCCCAGGAGTCATGTGTATCCCCTGTTGCAGGCTGAAACGGAGGCTATGGAAATATGTGTCACCGAGTCCCTGCGCCAGGGGTATATACGTCCCTCCACTTCACCTGCCTCCTCGAGTTTCTTCCTTGTGAAGAAGAAAGATGGCGGTTTACACCCGTGCATTGATTATCGACCACTGAATAATGTGACGGTACGATTTAGTTATCCTCTTCCCCTCATTCCTTCAGTGATTGAGTCAATGCATGGGGCCCGTTTCTTTCACCAAATTAGACCTCAGGAGTGCCTACAACCTGGTGTGTATTCAGGAAGGGGATGAGTGGAAAACAGCATTCAGCACAACCTCGGGGCATTATGAATACCTGGTGATGCCCTACGGTTTGATGAATGCTCCATCCGTTTTCCAGTCCTTTGTAAACAAGGTGTTTCGGGACATGCTTGGTCGCGGTGTGGTGGTCTACATCGATGACATCCTGGTGTATTCCGCTACATGCGCCGAGCATGTGTCCTTGGTTCGCAAAGTACTGGTCCAACTGCTGGAAAATGATCTTTATGCCAAGGCAGAGAAGTGTGAGTTTTCCAGCAGTCAATCTCCTTCCTCGGATATCGCATTACAACCACAGGTGTGGAGATGGAGGGAGACCGCATTACAGCCGTGCGTAATTGGCCGACTCCAACCACGGTAAAGGAGGTGCAGCGCTTCCTTGGCTTTGCCAACTACTATCGAAGGTTTATTCTGGGCTTTGGCAATGTCGCAGCTCCCATTACCTCCTTGTTGAAGGGTGGGCCGTCCCGGCTCCGCTGGTCTGCTGAGGCTGATTTGGCCTTCAGTAGATTGCGGAGTCTGTTCCCCTCATCCCCGGTACTGGCTCACCCCGATCCATCACTACCGTTCGTAGTGGAGGTGGATGCATCCGAGGTAGGGATAGGAGCTGTCTTATCCCAACGCTCGGGCACGCCACCCAAGCTCCGCCCCTGTGCCTTCTTTTCTAAGAAGCTCAGCTCGGCGGAGCAGAACTACGGTGTTAGTGATCGGGAGCTGCTGGCTGTTGTCCGAGCTTTGACGGTTTGGAGACATTGGCTCGAAGGGGCGAAACACCCTTTCCTCGTCTGGACAGACCACCGTAACCTGGAGTACATTCGGGAAGTGAGGAGGCTGAATCCTCGCCAGGCCAGGTGGGCCCTCTTCTTCACCCGGTTTGATTTCACACTCTCATACATTCTGGGTACGAAGAACGTGAAGGCAGACGCACTGTCTCGGCTGTATGACACAGAGGAGAGGCCCAGAGACAACACCCCCATACCCCCGGCCTCATGCATTGTGGCACCGGTAGTATGGGTGATGGACGCAGATATAGCGCAGGCATTACGCACAGATCCATTTCCACCGCAGTGTCCAGCTGGGCTGCAGTACGTGCTTGCGCTTATCCGTGATCGTCTGATCTACTGGGCACACACGTCACCCTCCTCTGGTCATCCAGGTATCGGTCGTACAATGCGCTGCCTGACCGAGAAGTACTGGTGGCCTACCTTGGCTAAGGACGTGAGGGTGTATGTTTCCTCATGCTCAATGTGCGCCCAGGGTAAAGCACCTAGGCACCTCCCAGCGGGTAAGCTACAACCTTTACCAGTTCCACAACGACCATGGTCTCACCTGAGTATTGATTTTCTCACTGATCTTCCCCCCTCCCAAGGTAACACCACTATCCTGGTCGTTGTGGACCGCTTTTCAAAGTCCTGCCGCCTCCTTCCTCTGCCGGTTTCCCCACTGGCCCTACAAACTGTGGAGGCTCTGTTTACTCATGTCTTCCGGCACTACGGGGTACCAGAGGATATAGTGTCCGACCGAGGTCCCCAGTTCACATCTAGAGTCTGGAAGGCGTTCATGGAACGTCTGGGGGTCTCGGTCAGCCTGACCTCTGGTTTTCACCCCGAGAGCAATGGGCAGGTGGAAAGGGTGAATCAAGATGTGGGTAGGTTCCTGCGGACCTACTGTCAGGACCGGCCGGGGGAGTGGTCGGTGTTCCTGCCATGGGTAGAATATGCTCAGAACTCTTTCCGCAACTCCTCCACTAACCTTACACCCTTCCAATGTGTTTTGGGTTACCAATCGGTCCTGGCACCGTGGCACCAGAGCCAGACCATGGCTCCCGCGGTGGATGACTGGTTTCGGCGTGCGGAGGAGACTTGGGACGCTGCCCACGTTCGTCTCCAGCGCGCCGTGCATCGTCAGAAGGCCAACGCTGACCGCCACCGCAGGGAGGCCCTGGTGTTCGTACCGGGGGATCGGGTCTGGCTCTCGACCCGGAATCTGCCCCTCCGCCTGCCCTGCCGGAGGCTGAGCCCGCGGTTTGTGGGGCCGTTTAAAGTCCTGAGGAGAATAAATGAGGTGACATACAGGTTGTTACTCACCCTGATTACCGTATTAACCCCTCGTTTCATGTGTCTCTCCTCAGGCCGGTGGTAGCTGGTCCGCTCCAGGAGTCTGAGGTACGGGAGGTTCCTCCACCTCCTCAGAACATTGAGGGAGCCCCGGCGTACTCGGTCAGTACCATCCTGGATTCGAGGCGTCGGGTGGGGGCCTTCAGTATCTCGTGGAGTGGGAGGGGTACGGTCCGGAGGAACGGTGCTGGGTCCCAAGGAGGGACATCCTCGATCCCTCCCTGTTGAGGGATTTCCACCGTCGCCATCCGACTCACCCTGCTCCGCGTCCTCCTGTCCTCCTCAATGCCACGCGTCGTGGGGGGGTACTGTCACGACTTCCACCGAGGCTGCCCCCCATCCTGGTTTGGGCAGGCTTCGGCGTTTGTCGTCACTGGAGTACTAGCTACTGCCGATTCCATTCTCATCACTCCACTTGTCATGTCTTGTCAATCACACACACCTGGTGCTCATTCCCCTAATTAGTATGTGTATAAGTGTTCCCTCTGTTCCCCTTGTCTTTGTGAGTGATTGTTTGTTGTGAGAGCGTGTAGCTCGGTTTAGCTACATTTCACTGTGTTATTACCAAGGTGGATGTTTTCCCTTGTATAGTTTCGTTTGACGCTTGGGGCGTTTGATTTATGCAAACAGATTAAACTCTGGACTTCGGTATTTTACCTACTGCGCCTGACTCCTCTTTTCACACCTCGTCACAGTGACAGAGCCTAGTCTGGGAGAAAGGGGAGAGTCTATCGAATCCAACAGTTGTGGTTTCATCTCGCTGTGATATTCAGCTGGATTTAGATCTCTCAACATGAAAATATACTAAATAACATCATAGAATTGAAACAAGACCACTTTCTCCTGGTCACAGACAGACGAAATCACTTTGTGCTTAAAGCTGATGTTATAGCAAGTCTGCACAATTTTGAATAGTGTCTCTGCGCTGCTCAGTGGATATTTTGGAGAAAATTCTCTGTTGTCAGTTATATGAAATAGCGCCAATATTGTACTGTTACTAAGTAGGATCATATTTATTTTAAAGTTATAAGAAAGGTGGAATCTTATAGTAAGTTGTTTCTAATTAGATTGTTACTATATTTAGAAAGCATTTAAGTCATTTCAGGCCCTATTGCTTGACTTTTGTTGTAATAGGAAAAAAATCGTATATGATTTTTCATAATATTTGTTCTATGTACTTCACCTTGTGTCCTCAAAGGTCAGTACACCGCAGCAATTTATAACTTTTTAAAACCAGAAATGTGAGTTCCAGACCTTTCTTAAACTATGCATCATTACCAGTTATTGTTTATGGCCAGCTCATGAAAAATAAATACGTTTGGGTATGTCTATTTAGGCGGAAATCTAAATAATATTATGTGATGTCATTGATCTAAATGAATCCAGCTTTCAGGCCAAATAAAAAACAACTCTACATGATCATAGATTTATTTGATGATATGCTGTCAATTACATTTTAGTTTATTTTAAACTTGTGTTAACTTTTGTTAATGATCATATTGGGATTTGAGTATTTTTTCTGTCATATGAAGTAATTTAATCCAGTAGTATAAATAAAACACTGTAAAATAAAGCTGTATTTAAGCTGTATAACAACTTAATATCAAAGTAAGTAGTCAGCATCATGTGTCAGGTATTTGGACTAATGTCCCACTAAGCAAATAAGCAATGCTTCCAATGGTTCCACATATCCTACATTCACATCCTGTTTCTATCCCAACCACACCTTAGGCATCATGAGTTTACCACTCTCTGCAGTTTCTCATGGGCTCTTTGAGATATACAGTAGTGTCATCAAAATCTGCCTGATAAAGCAACGCTTGTCATCATGTTCTTATTTGAACATTTTCAGAGAGAATTCAAGAGATTAGCATGAGTAGATCAGAGATGCCCTGACAGTTGACAGAGTGTTTTTGCTGTGGTTGTGTGTTTGGCATTCAAATAGATCCCTTTTTGATGAGTAAGAGATAGCCCCACCCCTTTATGAACAGGGCTAAACTCCTATGTGTATATACTTAGTTGAGCAGGTTGCAAAGCAGCAAGTCGATCTCCAATTTGCTCCCACCAATAGCTGGAATACTACAGACAGATTGTAGTAAACACACTACTTTCACAGCAGGGGTGTGTTATTGCTGCTTTTACTCGCCATAGGAGTTGACACAAGGTAAGACATAGCCTCAAATACTTTTAGCTTTGAAATGGCATTGGTTTACTATAGTCCATTCCTTCTCTATAGCTCATTTTTAAGTTGTATCTATTAGCTTTGCTTCAAATGTTATTCATTTATGTAAGATGAGTATCCTAGTTTATTGATATGTATAATCATCACATTTTAATTCATCTCACTTTGTTGTTGTATTTGGAGGCTATAGTATTTTGATGCAAGAATAAAGTATCTCATTACACCTGTCTAAAATAAATAATGGATTTATTGTGAAGGTGTATTTTATATAACATGGATTTATTAGACTTGTAGATGTTCCAAAGGTCTGCATCAGTGGCTTGTAGGCTATGTGTAGAAGCCAGGATATGCTAAATGTGTTTATGTTAATTAACGGTCAATTACCGTGAGACCGGCAGTTATTTGCTTGACAATCACCGGCTGACAAAATGTTGTGACCGCCACAGCCCTAATGGCAGCATTAACGTTACGAACACATGTTGCACACACGCACACGCACACACATACACATACACATAAACACACACACACACACACACACACACACACACACACACACACACACACACACACACACACACACACACACACACACACACTGACAAACAGTGTCTTCTGCAGGTTTCAACTGTGATCAAGATGGGCAATGAACATTCCGAAAACAAGGTATGTTTGATAATAGCCTACTTTTACAGCATGCATGCTTTACTTTGAATGTTGGAATATAGGGGAAAGAAGTATAGTTGTGGCATTTTACACCCAATGGAAGTGTTTGCTGTCTAATAATAGTAGTTTCAAGTTACAAGCAGTAATATATTAGAGATATTACGTGTGCACATACATCTAATACTAATTGATGGTCCGTACAAAATGGAGTAACGATGAAAGTGATGTGATGAAAACAATGATGACAAGAGAAGCTTATGTCAACAATCTTTCTTCTCATAGGCCGAGCAGGCTCCAGAAAAGCATCTGAATGGAGGCTTGAATGGCCATGCTGTAAGCATCTCTTCCAATGGCCTGGAGAATGGTGTGTCTATGAGTGATTTAATAGCCATTTATCCTGTTGTCACCTGATTGTTACCCCATGATCAATAACAACTGGATGCAACACCTCTGTCTGTGATGTCTATCATGTTAACCTAGTTATATATGTACTACTCCAATGGGATTATATGACACTGACAGTATCCCTTGTAATCAATCTTGAATTGCTGGATTAGTCTGGGTCAATTTACAAGTCTCTCATAATTCTCTGTAAATACAGCAATCTGTCAATGCTACTGGGTGGTGTTCAATGTTAACTATAGGCGTAGCCTTCAACATAGAGGATGAACAGATGTTTGATCAGTCCTTGTGTATATTGTCTCACTGGATCAACAGTTATGTACAATGATTTGCAGGCCAAGTCCATATGTATTTTCTTTAAGGGCGATAATATTGATATTGGTAATCTATTCGCTAGCAAGTGAGCAACTAAAGCCACTGTTTCCAGACTGTGTTTGTTTCACACAACTAGCCTGTATGTCCCCAGTAGCATGTTAGTTTTACATACAGCGCAAGGAAAGGTTTTGCTTGCATTTAGCTTAGGGTAATGAGCCTAGCACTGCATTGATTAGTCATAGAGGTAGTATCATTAGGAAACTCCTTTGGTAAAGTTGCATACCATTTCCTATACCCTCCCATGTTCTACTGAATGACATGTTGGGAACTAAGATTAATAATAATTATCCTCTTAGATGTAAGTTCCCCTGTTTTGGGGATCTGCGTGGTTCTGGTACCGGTTCCGACCGACATTTCCGCTTACAAATCGACCTGTGGACACGTAGATCGAAATGGCTTTCATTGAGCGATAGCCCTGGTTCCCACCCACACAGTAGGATTTTTTCGGAGCCTGTGTGACGTAGGACGTGAAATCTGAAACCACTTGAAGCTGGGATGTCCCTCCTACCATTTCATTCGCTCTTCCGACTGTCCATCAACTCCAGGCTGAACCCTACATCAAAGCACATAAATGCCTGCAATCGTTAAATCGTAGCGCAGCAGGAGAGAGTGATTTCTTCACGGTATCACAATCAGAGATCCATTTATAGCCATTATTCTAAAATAAAAAACATTTTCTATTTGTCATAGACGGACAATATTAATATGAGATGGAAGGCGAGTTCCTAACGAGTTCAGGAAGCCAATCTAGAGCTCTGTGAGACATTCACAGTGATGGGGCAGACGTTTTGATCAAGAGAGACCTATAGAAAATATGCACATTTTCTCTAACACTAAACATACAAATGTGTATTTTGCAGTTAGTTTAAGGAATGTGAAATCTTATAGTTAGTCGTTTTATAATTTGATGATGCTATACTTAGAAAGCATATAAGTCATTTCAAGCGTTATTCATACAGTTTTGTTGAATAGGAAATACATCATATAAAATATACATTGTACCGTGTACTTGAGCAATTTATAAAACATTTTTTACCAGAAAGGTGAGATTTTTACCTTTCTTTGAGTATGCAGCATTACTAGTTATTGTTTATGGCCCTCATGATAAATAATTACTTTAGGGGATTACGTAGATTACATTTTCGATTATGTTTAGTTACATTGAACTGGCTAATTTCCATTACCGGACATCAAAATGATCATAGCCAGGTATTACATGATGCCCGTGTACAAATGATGAATCATATCATATAACTTTATTTGTCACACCAACTAATTTACTTATATCTTGCAGTTACCAGTGAAGCAGCTGTGGAGCAGAACAGTAAGCCTCCCTCAGTGCCTCCCTCTGAAGAGTCAGGTATAGTGGAGGCAGATGGCAGTGGTCTTGGGCCTGTGGTGATGGAACAGGAGTATGCCATCAAGAAGGTTCCAGAAGTGGAACCAGAGTCTCAGAATGCTAAGACTCAAACCACACCGGAACTGGAACCAGTCCCCCAAGAGAAGGAGGAGCCCAAGAACAGTACGAAAGAAAAAGTGAACATCTTTGAGAACCTGTTCAAGAAGAAAGCTAAACCTCAACCCAACCCTGATCCAGCCCTGGAAAAGGAGGAGCCCATAAAGAAGAAGATTGTGGAGGAGATTAAGAGTTCCCCAGAAGACCAGAAAGTCCCTGTGGCTGTGACCAATGGGATCCAGGCTGTAAGTATCTAATCAGTGATCCCTTCAAGTTGGGTTGGCATTAGTTCCATTTCAATTTCACTCGGTGTACTGATAATTAATTAATGATCATCAACTCCTAACTTGAGATTTTTACATATCGAAATCTAAGTGATTTTGGTTATTCCAATGTAGTTAACTAAGGATATTGCCACTGTAATGTGAGGTGTACTGGGAATTGGTAACATTGATTTACAGTAATATTGCATCTGTTGCGAGAATATCCACAGGTCATTCTTCACTTTCCCAGTGTATAACAAAGCTTATTACAGATCTACCAAACATCCCTGTTGATTCTTGTTATAAAGGAGACAAACGAAGGTGTCATTTCCTTGCCATCATCCATTGAACTGGATTGGGAAATATTGATGGCTGCACGTTTGTTTCCAATGCAACTGGCAGTCAGATTCCCATTTCGGGAGGCAGAATCTGAACTTCCATTACTGCCTGATTTGCTTGCGGCAGACGCCATTGAAATCGCCACTGAAACCACTGAAGAGCAGCCAGAAACCACTGAAGCGCAACCTACGGACAAGAGTGTCAGCCCACCTGAAGAAGAGCCTACGGAGGATAGTGTCAGCCCACCTGAAAAGGAGACAACAGAACTGGTCATTGGTGAAGAAGTCACAGAGGATAAAACTGTAGAGGACAGCACTGCACCTGAAGAAGAGCTGGAAGACATTGCAAGTGTCCATGAAGATGTAGCTGCTGTAGAGTCAGCAATGGCTGAAGAACTTGAATCTAGCCCCATAAGTACTGTAGAGCCTACAGTGAAGAGTGTCAGCCAACCTGAGCAAGAGCCTGAGAGTGTAAGCCCACCTGAAATGGCTGAAGAACTAGAAGAGATTAAAGAACTTCTTGAAGATGTAGCTTCTATAGAGTCAGTGGAACCTCAATCCAGCCCACCCAAAGGAGAAAGGTGCCACTCTCCTTACTTGGTGTTGGAGAATGATGGAAGTGAATCTAGTCATGCATGGACAGTTGTTGAGGAAGATCCAATTTCCAATCAAGAGGTCCCTGGTGAAACAGAGCCGGTACCTGAGGATGAAGACACCATTTCACAACCAGAGGACATTTGTGATTCTGAAGAAGACAGGAACGAGGATGAAGACGAAGGAGATGCACTTTCTGGAGATGCTACAGCATCGTTGAGGTTGCTCGGTCAGCTGCAATCGGCATGTATGAAAATCATTGAAGAATCAACATATAGGCCTATCAGTGTCAATGCTGGGGTTTCTACGGAGGGCTGCACTATTTACATTACACTTGAAGTCAGTCTGAGGCAGAGAGGCCAGTCGAAATGAGACTGGGGCTAAAATATTTGGAGTAATTTTCAGCCTGAGGAGCAGGATCCTCCTCCTAAAACCTCAGAGAAGACCCACTGGGCACAGACGTCAGTTCAACGTCTAGTTTTGATTTACATTTGGTTGAGTTGTCAACTAACATGAATTCAACGTGAAATCAACAAAAAATGTCACCATGTCATTGGATTTAGGTTAAAAGTTCTGTGAAAAAATATGAAATGCCCTTATGTTGATGACTATTTGCAAATCTAATCAGTTTCCATGTTGATTCACATAGATTATTTTGGTTGAAATGACATGGAAACAACATTGATTCAACCAGTTGTTGCCCAGTGGGTAGATTGTCCTGTGAATAAATTATTTAAACAATGTGAAAAACCATGAAATTGAACTTAGACTATTTGAAGTATTAGTTTTTTTTATTATTTTTTTTATAGCTAACTTGACATGGTTATATGGTATGGTTTATTATTTTATTTTACCTGTAATCTTTACAATTAAAAGTTTCAAAAGTTTGATTTAAAAGATGGTGTGTCAATGTGTGTCAATGTTTTACTTGTATCTGCCCCTATGTAAATAAACAATTCAAATTCTATTCAATTATTTACATTTAATCTTTTACTAATGTGTACAGATGTAGGATCTGATTTGATCACTCTATTGTTGATGAGAATTACCCCACACAACAGAAAATGGTCATTTGTAGATTATTCAATGTTTAAAAAGGCTTCTAAAGTTAGCAATTTCCACTTTAACATTTCAGACTTAATTTCACCTAATTTAAAATGTATCAACCCCTACAAAAAATGTCCATGAATTATAATCTATATAATAATTCACATTTCCTGTTGCTGAAGGATTATTTTCCTGCTGTAGCAAACTGGCTCAAATTAAGATCCTACATCTGTAGATCAGTCTGTGAAATTTATGTAGAGGGGATGGGATGTGTAAACATATTAGATAGAGTCAAATCGTGTTCCGGTTCAACATATAGTGTTGTTCAATGACTGGAGCCAAGCCTAGAAGATGAATGAGCATTGTTTAATTTAAACTAAGTCATATTACTGTAAGGAATATTCAATTAAATTGAAATATCATCAGATAAGTATGGGGGATTTTCTTACAATATCAACATACCACAAAACAAAACAAGATATTTGAGTTTGCTGACATTTCTCAGAGCAAAGAGACAGAAGTCTCCAACATTGCTGAATATCAATGAGTGTGGGTGGAAACAGGCATTAATAAAAGGATGATTGTTGATGATGCCTCGAGTAGGCAGAGGCATGGTTGGAATTGTGCTTCAATCTCAGTGCTGCGTCTAACAAACTCATTGCTTGTGTATCAGCTTCACTGCTCAAACACTCTCTTTTTTGAGGGCTCATTCTTTGCGGTTGTCTATAGGAGCCATTTGCTGAGGTACAGGAGGATACAGAGACTTCAGAGGAGCGTCCCAACCCTAGTCCACAGGCAGAGGAGGTCAAAAGCCACAAAATTGGCGAGGAAAGCAGTCACATTCAGGAAAACCAAGAGGGAGAGACTCAAACAGAAGAGAATCCAGTTATGAACTTCTTCAAAACACTAGTAAGTAGAATTTTCATTGGATTTGATTTGTATTGTTTAAAGAGTTGAAGAGTTATTTTAACAGTAAGGTCCGTAAGTGAGTAGATATACACAAAATATTTGATCTATTTGCCTCATGTTTGTTTTAAAATACGTTTAAAAATGACACTACTTCATAAATCTGTAAACTTTGACAAAATATTTCAAGCCTTTGTAAAAGTCCAACTGTGAAACCACTACAAACACTATTGAAGAACCACAATTTATTTGGTATGGAAAAGAAAGATTGCCATAATGCTGTCATAATTCCAAATAATGCCTCTGAATAGCAAAACATTTAGCCTAATGCTTGATTATGGTATGGTAATCCTAATATTCTGTTGTGAAGTAGGGACCACAGAAAATTACATGAGGAAACAGTGGTCCATCAGTGATGTCATTGTATTTAAGACTGTATAGTGCTGTCAGTGATCATTGTGTGTGAAAATATGTGTAGAGGCAGCATGAGGGCGTCTCTAAGACAGAGTGACCACGTCTTGAAGGAATGATTACACAGGCAGCTATTGTCATTTCTCTTCATCATGCCTTCTTTTGGAATCATGCCTCCATAAAGAGTTAACATAGCTCCAGCTCCAGCCCCATGCCAATCAAATCCTTTGAACATGCGGGAATGTGGTGGTCTTTTGTTCAGCCTATAGTGTGCGCTCACAAGGGAGGCCTGTGCCATTGGAAGTTGAGATGCGTGAAGATAGAGCGAGGGAAGGCCTACGCCATCCCCTGAGCACAATGGCCGTCACAGTGAGAGAGCATGTACTGTATGTGCTTTGCCAGGGACCTCTTTATGTGCCATCAGTTAGACAACCGTAGATGTCAATGGCTACAGTGCCTTCTGAAAGTATTCATACCCCTTGACTTATTCCACATTTTGTTGTTACAGCCTGAATTCAAAATGGATTAAATATATGTTTTTATTTCTTCTCACCCATCTACACACAATAGCCCATAATGACAAAGTGAAAACATGTTTTTTAAGACTTATTTACATAAGTATTCACACCCTTGAGTCAATACATGTTAGAATCACCTTTGGCAGTGATTACAGCTGTGAGTCTTTCTGGGTAAGTCTCTAAGAGCTTTGCACACTTGGATTGTACAATATTTGCCCATTATTCTTTGCAAAATTCTTCAAGCTCTGTCAAATTGGTTGTTGATCATTGCTAGACAACCATTTTCAAATCTTGCCATAGATGTTCAAGCAGATTTAAGTCAAAACTGTAACTTGGCCACGCAGGAACATTCACTTTCTTCTTGGTAAGCACCTCCAGTGTGGATTTGGCCTTGTGTTTTAGGTTATTGTCCTGCTGAAAGGTGAAAGCAGACTGAACCAGGTGTCTGGTGGAAAGCAGACTGAACCAGGTTTTCCTCTAGGATTTTGTCTGTGCTTAGCTACATTCCATTTATTTTTTATCCTGAAAAACTCCCCTCCCCAGTCCTTAACGATTACAAGCATACCCATAAGATGATGCAGCCACCACTATGCTTGAAAATATGGAGCGTGGTGCTCAGCAATGTTTTGTATTGGATTTGCCCCAAACATAACACTTTGCCACATTTTTTGCAGTTTTACTTTAGTGCCTTGTTGCAAAAAGGATGCATGTTTTGGAATATTTTTCTTCTGTACAGGCTTCCTTCTTTTCACTCTGTCAATTAGGTTAGTATTGTGGAGTAACTACAATGTTGTTGATCCATCCTCAGTTTTTTCCTATCACAGCCATTAAACTCTAACTGTTTTAAAGTCACCATTGGTGAAATCCCTGAGAAGTTTCCTTCCTATCCGGTAACTGAGTTAGGAAGGACGCCTGTATCTTTGTAGTGACTGGGTGTATTGATACACCATCCAAAGTGTCATTAATAACTTCACCATCCTCAAAGGGATATTTAATGTCTGCTTTTTTTTACCCATCTACCAATAGGTGCCCTTCTTTGCGAGGCATTGGAAAACCTCCCTGGTCTTTGTGGTTGAATCTGTGTTTGAAATTCACTGCTCGACTGAGGGACCTTACAGATAATTGTATGTGTAGATAGATGAGGTAGTCATTCAAAAATCATGTTAAACACTATTACTGCACAAAAAGTGAGTCCATGGAACTTATTATGTGACATGTTAAGCACATTTTTACTCCTTAAATTATTTAGGCTTACCATAACAAAGGGGTTGAATACTCATTGACTCAAGACATTTCAGGTTTTCATTTTTAATTTGTAAAGATTTGTAAAAACATAATTCCACATTGACATTATGGGGTATTGTGTGTAGGCCAGTGACAAAGAAATCTCAATGTAATCCATTTTAAATTCAGGCTCTAACACAACAAAATGTGGAACATGTCCAGGGGTGTGAATACTTTCTGACGGTACTGTATATGACTAACTGAAAGACATCTGTCCTATGAAAATAGTAATTTCACTGTTCCCTGTGAATGTAACTCTCTTAAAATACTTTGATATTGCTGCTATCTACTGTAGGTATTACATTTCATTTGAAATAGTTTTATTAAACATCACGATACACTTAAATGCTAGATATTTTTTTATAGGAAACAAAAAGTAGCTAACAATTTTGCCTGCCATCCAAGAATGCACACAGACACTCAATAAACACTGAGTATACAAAACATTAAGAACTTTCCATGACACAGACTGACCAGGTGATTCCAGGTGAAAGCTATGATCCCTTATTGATGTCACTTGTTAAATCCACTTCAATCAGTGTAGATGAAGGGAAGGAGACAGGTTAAAGAAGGATTTTTAAACCTTGAGACAATTGATACATGGATTGTGCATGTGTGCCATACAGAGGGTCAATGGGCAAGACAAAATATTTAAGTGCCTTTGAATGGGGTATTAGAAAGATGTTCATAATGTTTGGTATACTCAGTGTATGTATGTGTGTTAACTAGGTGACTCCCACAAAAAAGAAGCAAGAAACAGCCACCCCTGATGTTGCAAAAGACCAGGTAAGCATGTATTTTTATTTTAAACATAATACATTCTGAAAAAACACTAAATCCCATTTAATACACGTTCGTTAGTATACTGTATATTCTACATGTAATGTTATGCAATTATGTGCCTTTGGTAAAGTCATCTAAAATAATAATGAAAGCATTTTTTCTTGCCGCAGCCTTACTTTACCTTCAGTAGAAAGAGAACATCTTTCTCACTGCTTACACCAACAAAGGTGAAAAAGTAACAAGTGAAACACATCTCACTCTTACCACTTATCATCTTCATCCCTTTGGTAACACAAGGCCTCATTCAACATTGCCGCCATTAACATCTACACTTGAATTCTGTTCTGTTTCAGTAGCAACATATTAACCTACTGTAAGAGGCTTTTGGATGACTGTGATTGTGACTGTTATTGAATTCCGCTGAAAAAAAAGAATATATTAAATCATTCAAATTCATTATATTTCATCCCAATTACGTTAAACAAGCCACTGATTCTTGAACCTAAAACAAGTAGTTAGTTGTGTCAGCAGTCTGCCGTAACTGGCATCCATCTTCTGCTGAAGGCCACACGCAGCTGAGAAGACCTGTGCAGGTCAAGGGGCACCTTCCTCAGCTGTGAAGCCTGTTGCAAAGGAAGCCACTGCAGGTCCTCTAAGCAAGCTATTTAGACAGAAGATACATGATCTCTTCACGGAACCAGAATGGTGATTATTCTCCTTTTTACATGCACTAACTAATTGTTTGTTGTTACCAAACATTCACAGAAAGAGGCCCAACCAACAACAACAACTACTGTGAGTACTAACTAAATAAATAAATAAACATATAAATAAATCATGTTTTGTGAGCTATTAACTGGATGTCGGTGATCAACTATTCCTATTTTGCTTCCTTTTCCATTGTGTGTCTCTCTCTAATAGGCTGCACAAGTAGTGGATGCTCCAGCAGCAGCCAAAGGAGGAATGTCAATCCCACCACCTCCAGCCCCACCTAAGATGGAGGTTAAAGCAGAACTAGCTGCCCAACCTGTGACTAACACACCAAAAGAAGAACCAAAGGGTGCTGCCAAAGAACCAGAGGCCGCCAAGCCAAAATCTGACCTCCCGTTCAGCAGACTTTTCAGCAGAAAGGTAAGCCAATGCTGGCACTACAAGGCACTTAGAAGGAATCTTTGGCAAAAGAAATTCAGCAGCTGATAACATTCTGTAAAAGAGAACATAAAACATAAATGTGTGTCAGATTGTAACAGTTTGATGTGAATTTGAGGCACTGATAGGCCTCAAGTCTAAAATCAAGGTTAAGTCAACAAGTGGAGCCAGAGCCCCTGCCAAGCCTGCTGCAGCGGTATGACAATACAACATTCAGCCATTTTGAAACTAACAGAGTTAAGCTCACTGTGACATCCTTCATTTCATTTAACTGTTTTAAAATCATTGCTGGGTACAAGATCTACTAGCTACATCATACAGACTGCTGCCCTTTCTCTTGAGCAGAGCGTCAAGACAGATACCAAACTAAACAGTCCCTCAGAGCAGTCCCTCAGAGCATTCCTGTAAATGTAGATCCATCCTGATACTTCCAGTGACATATTGTGACATTTCATGGAGTTTTATTGCTGATGTTTTTCTCAATGTGGAATCAACACACTTTAGATGGTGTTGCAATCAGCTGGACTGATAGCATGGCTTGTGGAGAATGGGCTTAGGTCTGCATCTATTCATTTATCATCTGTGAACATAAATAGCATAATAGCATCCCAAACAACATCAGAAATCCAACAGAATCTAATTCAGTCATTTTAACCCAAGGAAACAGCAGACCAACTATTAATTTCATACAGAAACTGAATTAGATTTTCATTCTGACTGTATGTGTGCATGTGTGACTTTGTGTCTTTATTTGTGTGGTGAACTGTGCTTCTACAGTCGTGGTCAAAAGTTTTGTATTGGTCTTCACAAAGTTCGCTGCTTCAGTGTTATGATATATTTTTGTCAGATGTTACTATGGTACACTGAAGTATAATTACAAGCATTCCATAAGTGTCAAAGGCTTTTATTGACAATTACATTACGTTTATGCAAAGAGTCAATATTTGCAGTGTTGACCCTTCTTTTTCAAGACCTCTGCAATCCGCCCTGGCATGCTGTCAATTAACTTCTGGGCCACATCCTGACTGATGGCAGCTCATTCTTGCATAATCAATGCTTGGAGTTTGTCAGAATTTGTGGGTTTTTGTTTGTCCACCCGCCTCTTGAGGATCGACCACAAGTTCTCAATGGGATTAAGGTCTGGGGAGTTTCCTGGCCATGGACCCAAAACTTCGATGTTTTCTTCCCTGAGCCACTTAGTTATCGCTTTTGCCTTATGGCAAGGTGCTCCATTATGCTGGAAAAGGCATTGGTCGTCACCAAACTGTTCTTGGATGGTTGGGAGAAGTTGCTCTCGGAGGATGTGTTGGTACCATTCTTTATTCATGGCTGTGTTCTTAGGCAAAATTGTGAGTGAGCCCACTCCCTTGGCTGAGAAGCAACCCCACACATGAATGGTCTCAGGATGCTTTACTGTTGGCATGAAACAGGACTGATGGTAGCGCTCACTTTGTCTTCTCCGGACAAGGTGTTTTCCGGATGCCCCAAACAATCGGAAAGGGGATTCATCAGAGAAAATGACTTTACCCCAGTCCTCAGCAGTCCAATCCCTGTACCTTTTGCAGAATATCAGTCTATCCCTGATGTTTTTCCTGGAGAGAAGTGGCTTCTTTGCTGCCCTTCTTGACACCAGGCCATCCTCCAAAAGTCTTCACCTCACTGTGCGTGCAGATGCACTTACACCTGCCTGCTGCCATTCCTGAGCAAGCTCTGCACTGGTGGTGCCCCGATCCCGCAGCTGAATCAACTTTAGGAGACGGTCCTGGCGCTTGCTGGACTTTCTTGGGCGCCTGATGCCTTCTTCACAACAATTGAACCTCTCTCCTTGAAGTTCTTGATGATCCGATAAATGGTTGAGTTAGGTGCAATCTTACTAGCAGCAATATCATTGCCTGTGAAGCCCTTTTTGTGTAAAGCAATGATGACGTCACGTGTTTCCTTGCAGGTAACCATGGTTAACAGATGAAGAACAATGATTTCAAGCACCACCCTCGTTTTAAAGCTTCCAGTCTGTTATTCTAACTCAATCAGCATGACAGAGTGATCTCCAGCCTTGTCCTCGTCAACACTCTCACCTGTGTTAACGAGAGAATCACTGACATGATGGCAGCTGGTCCTTTTGTGGCAGGGCTGAAATGCTGTGGAAAAGTTTTTGGGGGATTAAGTTCATTTTCATGGCAAGAGGGACTTTGCAATTAATTGCAATTCATCTGATCACTCTTCATGACATTCTGGAGTATATGCAAATTGCCATCATCAAAACTGAGGCAGCAGACTTTGTGAAAATTAGTATTTGTGTCATTCTCAAAACTTTTGACCACGACTGTACACACCTACCTGTGCCTTGCCATGCAGCCCATACAGTAGAAGGTCTAGTTGGCGTGCTATATGGCACATGTTCAGATTAACATCATTCTCCTCTCCTGTAGACAGTGGAACCAGTGGAGCCACAGCCAGTTGTGGAAGTACAGGTAAAAGGAGAGAACTCTTGGCATACTCCATCCTCACCGTGCCATCTTTTTCTCTTTCTGTCGGGTTGCATGGTGACTGTGGGTGTTCACGCTATCAGTTACAGAGGAGGCTGATGGGAAGAGCTATAAGAGGACGGGCTCATTGTAATGCCTGGAATGGAATCAATGGAACGGAGTCAAACACGTTGTTTCCATGTGTTTGTATTTGGTACCATTCCAGTGACTCCATTATGTTATGATGAGTTTCTCTGGTATCAAGGAATTCAATATGCAAGAAGATATTTAACACTTAGATGGAGAGTTGATAAGTATTTGATAAGTACAAAGTATTTAATAGATACGGTACCGGGTTTGCATAACAAACGGCACGTGCGTTGCCTCTTGTCTTCCGATCTACTAGAGAAAGAAAATATCTCTCTTCTTATAGTCCCTGTTACATATTGCTTCAACAACATCTGGTAACCATCAGTTGGCACTCCCCACCCTGATGGTATCACCTTGTACCCAAGGCAGGATATTCCATCTATCAATCATTCTAAGATAAACAACTGGAATTCTTGGCATTCAGACTCTGTGGCACCAGGTCCCAATTTCAATGTCTCACCTGAGAAGCTACCATCTATACCCCCCATTCTGTCTCGTCCATTTGCCAACCAGTATACCAGCAACATGAGAAATATTGAATTTGAACGGATCTCTCTCCATGCTCACTCCACGTGGACTCCTGTCACACTCCCAAGATACAAGCATGAGAGAAAATCAGTTGATAGCTTCGATTGGATGCTGTACACCTGTTGCAGGTAGAAGTGGTGCTGTACAGGACCGTATTCAATGCCTTTGTTGCGCCTCTTCAGCTGGTTTAGAGTTTTTTTTTAGGTTAAACCGTTCTTGACCAAATTATCCCTGCTATGCATCACGACACCATCTGTAGTTACCTCGAGAGAGGACAGATCATAACAGTTTGACGATGTATGGTCAGAGAGTGTCCTTCTGGCAGCGTACCAATAGGGAAGCTCGAAGTCACTACTGCAAAGACACACAGACACAGACAGACACAAAATAAAACAATGCTACCCAATGGCGAGGCCATCTTCATCTTCTGGTTTGGAACTGTCCTACAGTTGGACACATGGATCCAGGTATCTGTCTCTGCCACTTTTACCATCATCAAGGTAGTCAGCAACACCTAGTTCGGGCCCCTCCACTTAGGGTCTTTCCAGATCTTTCTTCTGTAGTCTTTTACTGCCACAAAGTCTCCAGGGTGCAGACAATGCTCAGATTCTCCTGCTAGATTGGGCAGAGAAACCTTCACCCGTGGGAAGAAAGTCTTAATAACATTGTTAGGTGAGACACAGTATGCTACTGTACCATGTATTCTCATCAGTCAGGAGAAGCCTTGAGATTAGGAAGTGCACATTCATAGACAAGCCCCCTACTTTGTTTCCTGCCACACATACATTTACACATAAAACATTCCATCTAACCCATAACACATTAATTACTACTGCTGATATTCTTAGTACAATTCGCATATTTACCAAAAGGCCCCAGGGGACCAGTAATTCCCCCCTTTGGACACATGACTCACATTGTGATTCATGTGTTCAAAAAATTAAACAACAACATTGCCTGTTAAACCAAAATAATACATTAAATTAGAATGACAACCCTTGATAACGTCTTAAATTAATTGTATCCCATAAGGTAATTCAGGAATAGTAAAATTGACACTCTCTCTCTGTCCTTGTCATGGTCCGAATCACAAATATGGCTATGAACTATAAACTCCTTCATAATTATCAGTGTTTACATATTACATTTAAATCTCACACAATGTTTGTAGGCTCTCTAGTGAGGGTGATCAGGCCTCACCAGAAAGTCAGAACAGAGGTCAGAGGTAATTGAAATCCTTCAAATAAGTGTTTCATTCTATAGTAGACTAATCATTAACAACAGTCAAAAGATTTCATACATTTCGTATCCCAAGTGTACAGTAAGTCCTCAGTACAGTTCTTTTCAAAATAAATCACATATGTTTAATTAAAACTCACTCAGAAAATAAAACTTCAAAACCCACTAAACAAAATGAAATAGTCCACTCAGTCAAACATGTTTTAACACCACTACCAAATATACATAACAAGTGTATTGTGTGGTTATTTGCAAACCATATGGTAAACAAAACAAACAGAAATAAATAAAATAAAATGGTCAGGCCTTGTTTTATTTGGTAGCTCCCTTCACTGCCTACTCCGGATATCTTACTACTTATAAAACTGCCAAATTTAACTAACATCTCTCCCCAAGACCACATACTCGGGAACATCTGAAAAAGATAATGAAACCCCCTTCTCCTGTAAGAAAAAGTATAGATATTGTTAACATTCACTCTAAATCATTAACGATCATGACGATGATAATTCCACTATCTTCCCTCACATCTTAATCGATGTTTACATTTAATTCCTCATTACTACTCCAGAATAAGATGACCTAAAATCTCTCACAAGATGAAAACCACCCAAAGTTCTCTGATTTTGCAGTGAGTATTTTTTATTGATTACCCTTTAGACTCCACTGTCCGTAATTCACACAAGGATTATTCAACCCCAAAATCGGCTCCATTTGCTCCATGTCAAATTATCGTGGTATCGTTACTGGATCAACAAAATAGGTAATAGCTGTTTCGCCTTAGATTGTTCCTGTCAACCCTCTGCATGTCATATTTTATTCAGTCGGCAATATAATCAATTACTACGCGTAAGGAATCAATGATATTTTATCTCATAGCTTTTATTTAAAAGGTTGTTTGAGACGTTGTCTCCTACTTTTCCCTTAACATACATACTATAGGGGACTTCCATCAGTCCTGAAAAATAGACTCCCACTCAAGACACATTAGATAATACCGTGTTCCATTAAGTGTAATATACACCTTCTAAACTAACAAACCCATAACTACTTTCTGGTAATCTTGTTGCAATGATTTAGTAAAAATATAAATGTGTTGTTTAATCAATCCAGAACCTACAAAAAGTTGGTGCTGTCCCATCAGCGTAATAGTCAAAACTACCTGAAATCCACTGTTCCATGTAACGGAAACAGATTATCATCTTTAGAATTCAGTAACTGCTTGCATAAATCACTGGTGTTACGCAACTATAGAATTGAGTAATAATAATTAGAAATCATTTTAAAAAATCCCTATTCAACTATTCAGATCTCTGCTTCAAATTTCCCACTACATCCTTACACCAGCGGCGTAAAACATGGCATTAGTAAAGCCTATCCACAAACCACCAATAACTAATAGCATATTTGCATTCACCTTGTTAGCAAACATTATTGTCATTCCAGTCTACACAAACAATTCAATTCTACATTCTCATTTCCCAATTACATTAGCTCTTTAATGATAATTAGTTTGATGGAAACCCTAAATTGGCTTTGTACTATATTATAAGTGACATCGTTAATTTCCAAACCTTATGGGCAGTTTTCTCTTACATGTTGTACCCGGATGGAGAAAATCCCATAAGCCTTACTAGTTACATGTACATCATTAGGTTAAGTCAGTTCCCTATGTTATCCAAAAAGTGGACATACGCGAATCCATTGTCTAAGACTATTACCCCTAGTTTGTAGGCAGTCACATAATGCTTAACCTTATCTCTATCAAATGATCCATAAATGGCACCAACTCAGAAAACGTTTATTTATTGTTTCCCACCCCTCACGTACGTCTATGTTTTGGGTGCGCAAGTTAGCATATATTAATATTATTACAATTATGACTTTATGAAATCTCTATTAATCGATTACACACACATAAAATTCATCATATTTTCACATATTTACATAATCCATATAGAACGTTAGAAACTCCTAGGTAATCACATCAACCAATCCCTTTGTGTTTTTAACGATTCTCAATCGACACAAATCAGCTTCTTAAACATACTCCCAGCGGAACCAAAAAACAGACTTTAGCTTCCCGGACACTGCCCTGCCTGTCATGGGATCCTCCCAGAAAATACAGACTTTCCACTACTTTGTAAAACACCATCCCTGCTATCAATACCACTGCTTGATCTTCTATGACCTAATTCTGTTATATATCGAAACTTATTATCCAAACTTGTATCAAATTATCATACACATTTCTATAACTTATAATGCACACTTCAGATTAAAATTAATTTCTGCTCTCTGTTCATAAGGTAGCCTATGTTGTTCCATTCAATTACTTAACTTCGTTAGCTGACCTTTGCTCCTTATTAATTATATTTCCAGGCCATCATGCGCTCATTAAATCCCATGCTTTATACGCCAATTTCTTATAATCTAAATCCCATTTCGTGTTGCTTACTGCGATATTGTCAATTATATATTTTCACGCTATCTGTAACTTATCCCTTTTAAAACTACCATCTTGAGGATACTCATTATCTGTCCATGCTGATAAATCACTGAGATATGGTTCCACATAGAAAAATCCTAATTTTCTTAACATCCATTCGTGCGATGTGTGATTTTCTATACTTTTAAAAAGAGACATGTTTTAAATGCGGATTTGTCTGCAATAATTTCATCATTTCCTTTCTTTGTCTTCGAGGCAAATCAAGCTCTGATTTATTCTTAATTGTGATTGTCTTGCCAGATACCGGTCTACTGAGTTGGCTCCCCAATGTTTTTATATTAGTTAATGCAATGTTAGTAATTAAATGTTTGAATCAAATCCCCATCTTGTTCTTCTTTGTTTGTTTTTTAAACATTTTGTTTGTCTATTTAGCCAGTGGTGCCGTAATCCAAAATGTTAAATTGTAGCTGCAGTATTAGTTATGGTTTTCTTTCTCTCTTGCCCGTCTTGAGTAATTCACAAAGGACTAATTCTCTCTTATAGGGATTTTACAAAGGACTCTAACCTTTACTCAAACCTAACACTTTATGATGATTTTTACACACCAAAGGACTCAAACCTATATTTTTATATCTTTATAATGTCGTACACATTAAAGGACTCAAACCTAAAACTTTATGACGATTGTACACACCAAAGGACCCAAACCTATATTGTTCTATCTTTATAATGTCGTACACATTAATGGACTCAAACCTAATCTTGTTAAACCCACTCTCCTTCTCCTCTGTTGTTTTTACTCATTACTCTGAACACACCCTGTTTTGAATCATAGCACCATGTCATTGTCTAATTTCATATTTCTCCCTACATCTCTTTAAATAACTCAATACAACTAATCTTCCCCCTCAAAAATATTGAATTTTAAATGTTCTTTACAGCTCAGCTTTACCACAGATAAGCAGAGTTTAACACAATCCAAAAAATGAAGGTCTGCTTACCTGTCGGTTAGGCCGTAAACTGTATCCCGTTTGTAGACGCCAATCTGTTATGATGAGTTTCTCTGTTATCAAGGAATTCAATATGCAAGAAGATATTCAACACTTAGATGGAGAGTTGATACAAAGTATTTAATAGATATAGTACCGGGTTCGCATAACAAACGGCACATGCGTTGCCTCTTGTCATCCGAACTACTAGACAAAGAAAATATCTCTCTTCTTATAGTCCCTGTTACATATTGCTTCAACAACATCTGGTAACCATCAGTGGGCACTCCCCACCCTGATGGTATCACCTTGTACCCAAGGCAGGATATTCCATCTATCAATCATTCTAAGATAAACACCAGTAAGCTCCCTCAACATACTGGCATTCTTGGCATTCAGACTCTGTGGCACCAAGAGTTACCTATCTAATGGATTTAACCTCGTTCCTACAACACTGTGAAACCACGTCAAATCACATTCCTTCCATTACAATGAGCACATCCTCCTATAGCTCCTCTCACCAGCCTCCTCTGATCAGTTACAAGTTGTTTCATTCATCTCATCAATACGGTGGCCCTAAGGGGCAAAGTACATCATATCTCTTTTACAGTACCAGTTTTGGTACCTGAGTAGAGATTTTCATCCCCCTCTTATCTGTTTAGTGGGTTCTTTTCTGGTTCTTCCAGGTGGCGGACTCTTGTTTCTAATGGGCTCTCACACCTTCCTTAATCCTGACAATGGTTTATAATTAAGTTTTCTCTTTTGCTATTTCGATAAAGAAGGTAGACTCCTCAAAGATGGCCACTCTGGAGGCCTCTGCCAAACCAGAACCACCACCACCTGCACCAGAGGAAGAGAAGACACCTGCTGCATCCAAAGCCTCTCCTTTCACTTCCTTTTCTCTTTTCAAGGTAAAGCAGACATTTTACTCATATCTCACTTTGGTTCTCAACGGGAACTACACATGAAATGTCATTTTGGAAAGACAGGAAAATGTGTAAATGTGATAAACAATAACGGAATGGTGTGATAATTTGAGGACCTGCTAAACCAAATGGCCTCAAAAGTCCAGACAGCTTCAACAAGTGGAGTCCGACTCCTCAAGAAACCTTTCAAAGGGGTAAATGACCATACTTGCCAGCCAGTGTGAAATTAACAAGAGTGATCTCACTGAGTTCAGCTTATGCTATGCTGGTACTACCATATTGAAGTATCCTGCACAAATAATGAAATATCCTCCATAAATAATGTATATTATTTGGTACAGCAATTGAGATGTTGCATACACATGATCCGAAAACAGCTGGTAGTGATACTTTCTAATATCTCATCATTTTATCATCTTTACCAGCCATAACAATGCTCCCATTTATGTAGTCACTATTTCATTGCATCAGTTGTGCTCATGTATTGTGCTAGTCAGTGTGTTAATGTGTGTGCTCAGCTTTTTTAACTGGTGAGAGCAAGGAGGCAACATCATAATTAAGCTTCCTTTTGGATCGAAACTTGGAAGCCCAATGGCTTTCAGATGAACATTAAATGACTCAAATTATACTTTGAAATGTATCTCTTGATTATTTGTCATAATTCAATCAGGCTGCTGAGCCGAAAAAGGAAGCCCCTGCCCCAGCTGCAGAAGCGGTAGCTGGCCCAAGTGTAGCCAAGGATGAACCAAAGGCCCCAGAGGCCCCTGCTGTGGACAGCAAGCCCGTGTCAGGGCCCTCCGAAGGTGTGGAGAATTCCCCCGTCCTCCCTAAGAGACTGGAGAAGAGGAACTCCATCCACTTGTTCTTCAAAAACCTGGTAGGCTGAATTTGCAATCCCTCTCATAGCCAAATTTGCAACCAGTAGATGGCCTCGGCAACTCCCCATGACTATGAACTGTACTTCACTACGAAATGTCATTGAAAGATATTGCTTTGGGCAAAGTCATGTGAGGAAAGCAAATATAGGTTATTCCATGCAGTTTGAGCTACACTGATGACCAAAATGACCCTTCCCTTTCCTTGCAGGGCAAACGGCAGACAGATGCTGGAGTACAAACAGAACCAGAGAAGACCAAATAAAACGGAAACACCCTTTCAAACCTCACATGTCATATTTTTGCCAAACAAAATTAATCTGGAAATGAACTTTTTGTTTGTTAGATACATTATGTTTCTGGTCACACTACTGAAGGGATGATGGTAAGAGCAAGTGGTTTGAGGGGGAGAGGTGGACTGTGGACTGGTCTGTTCTAGTCTAATCTGTGTGGAGGATTTCAGAGAATTGTTCTTTGTGGAGGAGGTAAAATATATATTTTTTTCTGGTTCAAAGGCTTGATAGGTAGAGAAAAGTGTGGTTTTGTGACGTATACTGAGAGCAAAATCCATTTTCTATACAGTATTTACCCTTGTTTTAACACACGTCAAACTCATTCCACGGGGGGCCGATCGTCTGCTGGTTTTTGCTCCTCCCTTGATTGATTGATTGATTGATGAATTAAGGTCACTAATTAGTAAAGAACTCCCCTCACCTTGTTGTCTCGGTCTTAAAAACGAAAAACCTGCAGACACTAGGCCCTCCATGGAATGAGTTTGACACCCCTGCTTTAACATATTAATATATCTAAGGATCTAATGCAAATATTACCTTTAGCATATTTCCCCCCTCTTTATATACACATTTTACTAGTCTGAAAGAACTTGTGGAGTGCATACAATGGTTTCAGATAAGTTCATAGGACGTCTTGGAGAAGAGATGCATAAAGCTCAGCTTGGGATAGAGCGATAGTAATGGAATATACTCAACATTTAATGGAGGAGTTGGTGAAATGGTGGATATTCCTGCCAAGATGTTTTGATTTAGGCTAGACACATGCAATTTACAATGTACGTTTTAAACTTTGCAGGAACTATAGACGGATGCAAATATATGTCAAACACTAAATTACAATTCATGATTATATAATAGTACACGGGGGACCTCACAATCATTACGTTTTTTGGGAACTACACAGATCATCTGGTAGTCTATATAGCTAACACTGCACAGTCATGAATCATATCTGATTAACGTTTTTCTGAAGAATAAAGGTTAGTTTTAATTTGAGTGTACTGCTTTACATGTGTGTGCCTGTTTGAATGCAGTTGTTATCATCTTGGGGATCATGTCTGTTTATTTCTGCATCTATAATTTGATAGACTGGACCTGGAAGTATAATGTGGGGGCGGGGGGGGGTTATTGTTCTACTAAGCTAACAGATTTTTTTAAAGATCATACCATTGATACTTTAGCTTTTAATTTAAGGACCCCTGGAGGTACAACAAATATTTTAAAAATCAATTCGATAAAATATTGAATTTGGCCTTTACTGATATAGCCCATAGAAACACATTGAATAACACAAAAATAAATAATAAGGAATAAGGTTTTGAAGTGTCTGTCCTATATCTAGGAGATTCTTTTTGTACACATTTTAACCCCTTTTTTGGGGGGTCACAAAACTACTTCCATACTTCCATTAATTTTTCAAACCAGTACCGGGGTACCTTCAGACGAGTCCTTTGAAACTTGTGGGGAGTCCCGTCGTGTGAGTCGCCCCTTTCCATAGAGTGGTCATATTCATTTGTAGGCCAAACCATTCGGACGCTACAGACATTTTCGTGAGAAGACTGATTTTCGGCATGTATCCTGGTCTGGCAAACAGCGCTGTAGCTCTGACACTTTCCACAACAGATGCGGAAGGCGGACATAGGTTGATGCGGTGGATTGAGACACAGCCCATGAAAAAAAAAAACTGATACATGTACAGAATCTCTAGCTTAAACAGATAGATTTTGATGGGATTTTTTATTATTATGTTAATTAGATTGACGCACGGGTGCGTTGATCGACTCTAGGGGGTATTTAAAGCTATTTTTCTGTAACTGTAAAGAGAATAAATGTGTACAATTATTTGTTTTCTTGTTTTCTATTTCACAATTTAGGCCAAAAGTTATCAGTATAGGGAAATACGAAAACATATTTAGAGTGAACTTAAATGCCCCTGTAATATATTGATTTAATGTTATCATCAAACATGGTTATCAAGTGTTGCAATAACTGAAAAAGACATGACCCAACAAGTTTATCAACACATCTTGTATTCCTGAAGTAGGGAGCCAAGCTGTCTCAGCTATGTTAGAAGACCACACCTCGTTGAATACAAACATCTTAAACACTGAACAGCACCCTTGCTAATTACCCAAGCAACATGGCTTTGATTGTTATGGCAATTGTCAGGCATTCATGTTAGATGAAAATAAATGAGAGCCTTAGAGAGTATGAAAAATCCTCACAGGCAAATAATTTTACCAGCTGATCTGAAGGATTGTAAGCCTGTATGTGATTAAGGAGTGACTCTAATCTTTTTTTATAGCATCCTTATATTAATTTGTGTGGTGATTCATAGCTGAGTTTGCATCATGGAGTCCTCTGTTTGTGGAGGAATGTGTTTTAGATGGCTGTGTCTGAGATCATACACCTTTAAGTGATGAGGCGCCGTGCCTGAAGGCGTAACTCACACTGCTCCTTTGTTAACTGAAGCACTGTTATTCTTGCATTGCCCCCTGTAATCACTGTGATCGGTTCAAATTGTGCATCAAAGTAATTTCCCATGAAGTGGCAGGGAAAAAGAGAGGAGGGAAGGGAGCTACGCTATGGGTAGGGTAGTAACAGATGGTTATTTGGTCCATTGTCTGTCCTTTTCCCCTTGCAGATCATTTCAACTTAAGATGCAATATCACATTTTGCTCTGACAGTAACCATATAATGCTAATGTGTCTTAGAGAAGTGAGTTAAATTGTATTATCTTCAGAAGAGCTGAAGTAAATGGTAGCACATGGACTAGGAGAAAAACCGCAGCTGGGTCATTCCACCAATTCGGTGTCTTTTGAGAAGTGTAACTTGGTAAAGAAAAAACGTTGATTTCACCTAATTTTAACATTGTCATAAAGAGCACATGTACAATTCAATAAAAACACGTTCTCCCATCTTAAGAGGTTTAATAGAAAAAATACTATAGTAATTGCCTATTAAGTGCCAAATAAAGTAACAGGGTTGACCATAACAGGGTTGACGATTAAGTGATAATCCCCTCGAAGCTGGTGTTTGGAGGATATATTGGCACGGGTGTTGTTAGGCCCGAGACAAAGTAAAGTGCCAGCAAACCGTGCCAATTTATCCTCCAAACACTGGCTTCGAAGGTTGAGATGTTATGCCCGACCCGCTCAGTTTTCCACCACAAAACACCAGCAAATGGCCAAAAAGAGTAGAACCAGCTCACCTGATTTTACACTATGATTTGACTATTAGATGTTCAATGTTTATTTTCAAAAACTATTTCTGAAACGAGAGTTCAGTTCACGTAACAAGGTTGACCTTAAAATGAGGGACAGACATAAATGAACCTCTAATCACATGAAATAAATTATCATTTGTCAAAGCAACAAAATAACTAGGCCTTTACAATGATGGTGAAAACTTGGAGACATTTTAGTGTTAAGTGGGTTAAAACCTTCCTAGAAGTCACAGACGGTGCATGGAGGGACATGTCAAAATGCGGATATTTTGGCACTTTAGCAAGCCTTTATTCATATAAAAAATCAGATTGATTGAATGCTCCATGTGGTCTATATTAAAGGGCACTTTATTTAATATAACTTGCTATTAAAATTCAATATTGGTGCACAATTTCTACTTCAAATATCAAAGGGACGCAAAAGGCCCTCATTTCGTGGAACGACGAAGCTATTTTCTAAATGTGCTTTGACTAATGAGTACAAACCAGACAGACAGTTATGAAGAGTGGTAGACTTTATGATAATGCATTCACTGACTGATACATCTGAACTTACTTTGACTTCACCTTTGTGGCAGTATAAACACTCTGGAATATGCCAAATGCCAGATGTTTCATAGTCATATTCATAGTGAATCCTTATACCACTACAACAGGTAAAACATTCCTACACTCCATAATTGTTGAGTTGCTTCTGCAGAAGACAAGAAGGGTGTAGCATAGCAACAGGGCTAGAAACCTCAGTGTGAACGTTGTGCAATAGGAAGATTTAACCATAATATCTCCTAGTTAAGAAACTGTCATCCTCCTCCAGAGGCGATGATCTATGACCATGCTGGTTCAGTTGATCACAGGACAGTAAGTGTGAGTGTGTGAATGAATGCACACCACACAGCACAGAGTACCAAGAGGGGGTAGGAGAGCAAAGGGACTAGTGGGCTGCTTGGGAGCCCTATGGGAACTGGGGAGGGCTGCTGTCAGCACCAATGTCTGTCAAGGCTATGCAGTGCTTTGGTGCTCTGCTCTGCAGCACCATGTGCATGGGGGATCACATTACAAGGACCAATGAAGACACAACATATTCCCAGGCCTCCCAATAACAGTTTAATGGCAATATCCAACTACCAGATTATGTTAAACTAACTGATATACTGTATTGTCAAGTCTGTATCAGCAGGCCATTGAGCATAATGTGGATGTATAGGATTCAGTATTCAGATGAACAGAGGCGCTCTTTAGAGGTGTGGCACCGGAGGGTGTTTTGTCATGTATTATGTGAAATTCTTTTGAGTTGAGTTGCTGATCTTGCTGGTTTGAGGGCCTGGGTGGACATGGCTAACAACCTTGTTTAGATTGTTGTTGACCTTATGGCTCATGAAGTGTAATAACTCTCCCAGTATTTAGTAGTGTACATCTATGGGACGCATCCTCTCATAATATCAAGTCCTTTCTGGCTTTGAAGATCTAAAGTGATCAATCCAAGGTCCATATTCCATGAATATAACATACAATACATTACATTTATAAGGAAATATGTTTTGGGTGTATACCGCAATACAGGAAAGAATAACTGTATTTCCGAGCAGCCAAAGCATTAGAAGAGGACAGTCAACACAAAATAACAATTTCTCTATCAAGCAGATGTAGAATATAACTAATCTTGATCTTGACCAGTTTAGAAAATTAAAACTATAAGAACTTTTACCTTATGTTGTAAGAATGTTTATCCTTCTTAAAGGCCTACAATTGATGATGAAAACAGCTTTAGAGATTCTATATTATCAGTGTCTTTCAGACAGAGCAGCACTATGGTTATAAAGGAAGCTGATCCGTGTGTCTGGAAGGGAACAATGCAGTCAGCTGTTGCTGACACATCCAGACAAGAACAAGTCTACATGCATAGTCTGTGAGGAGGACCTGACTCATGCACCCGTCCCTACATCACATATCAGAGCAGCGGGTTGAATACAAAATAATTATTTGTTTTGCTAATATGCTAAAAGATACCTTTCTCACCAACTCTATAATACAATTTGTTTTGTTTTCTTCTTTTGTAGAATAGAGGCTGATATTAGCTTTACCAATGTACCAATGACCTGAAATACAACAATTAATTGAAGTTACCTTTGGGGATTTTTTTTTTTTGTATTCTATTTTATTTTATTCTGTTCTAAATCTCTGTTAATACAAACAATAGTGTATAGTACTTATTTCGTTTTGCCAATAGGATGTATTCTTGACATATGTTATTTTGTGTCTTCTTGCAACTCAAGTCAGAGGAAGACCGTGTGCTCTATTGCTCCCTGAATTATTGACTGAACAGAGCAACTTCTTTGCTTGGTATTTTTTTGTTAGGATCATTGGACAATACAAGCTGTAAGCAACACGTTATGCACCAGGACCAGCTATGGAATTTCATGTTTAGACCGTTTCATCATTATCAGACATATTACTGCCATTCCAGATTGCTAGCTTTTCACAAAGACTTTGTGTCCAGGGAACAATGGGAAATGAGCGGGAGGCCACCGTGTGTCACATGTGGTGCCTTTGATTAACATTCTAGACTTGTTTGTATGACAGGAACTCAAGATATAAAAAAGGCTAAAAAGAACACAATGTTGTTTTATACACTTAAAGTAAAAAAGGTACAATATTGCTTCTTCATTCAACAATAAGCAATCTGTTGGAATAGAATCCCCTCCTTGGCCATATGTTCAGTTCAAGACATTTACATAGGTCAAATAAATAAAGCAATGATCACATGAAACTATGATCAAAAACTTAATTTGAATATAAACATGACATTGGAAATCTATTTGGCTGTTAACACAGTATTAATGTATCAATGGTGGCAGAAAGAAATTACTGCTCTGTGAGTTCGTTTTTCCCTGAATAGGTTTTATTTCTGACATTGATGTATTATGTAGCCTAAATTCACGTTTCTGACACAAGCCTGGTGGGTTATTGAGACATCAAAATTGTTTCACTCAGAGACCAGTATACCTCCTGGGGACATTTTCTTGGTGTTTGCTATAACCTGCTCTGTAGACCACAGAGGGAGTTGGACATGTCCCAAATGGCTGTGGTGGTGCGCCACACGATTGCCTGTGTATTCTGGGTTCATCATGCAGGCTGGGTGGAGCTCCATGGCAAGGTTCAGCCAGTTGTTGGAGATGTTTTGGCAAATGCCTGCTGACAGCAGTCGATGTTGATTTGTTCACTGTTCTTCACCCTCGACAGCTGGGGATGGGTTTCTCTCCCAATGACTACTGCACTGTGATTTAATCCTTAAGCCATTCAGAACTAAAAAACTTAAAAAAATAATGGTTCAGTCTGGTGTGATGAATGCTTTCTTAATTGAAAATGTTAATCTTAATGTCTATTTTGTTGACAATATCATGCCAAAGGAAAACAAGGAGATCCTATAATTCTTATGTGTTCTATTCTATATAATTATGTGATGTAATATTTGTTTTAAGTCTAACCAGCAATGCAAGTAAAAATAATCATCAAGTCTCTAAATTAACTAAAACTAACAAAACTGTAACATAGAACCTTTATCACTCAATAGTTGTTTATCTAAGCTAGTAGAAGAGGAGGGTTAGGGTGGGGTTAACATCCAACATCCAGAGACAGTGTGATTGTGTTTAGGTCTCCTCACTATCTTGAGCCATCACAAATTCAAGAAGGGCGAGTATTCATGAGGTAAAGTAGTACTAATACATCATTTCTGTGAAAAAGCACATTGTGAATAGATTTTTCAGAGTAGTCAATGGCATAATAATTGAAAGTGGAACCACAATGAGATCTATGCTACTGCCAGCTGTCAGATGAGCTGGGGTGGGGGAGGGGTGAAGCAGTTGCTTTGACATGCATGCACTCTGATGAAAAGAGGAGGAAAGGTGATCAACTGTACTAAGAAAGAATAAAGTATTGGTCTCAACTTTACATTGTCTGTTATTAAATACATTTATCCATAAAGTTTTTTTTTGTTGCTCATCTTGAATAGAATGTAGGTTAGTTCAATTCATTGATTTTCCATTCAGGAGATCCCTGTATTTCATGGTTGCATTGTAGGCTATGGTATGTTATGGATTGAATTATCATGATTATTTCTGAACAGTTTGGTGTCTTACAATAGCACAAGTATTCCAATTCATCATTTGAATACTTTTGAGTTTCAATAGTGTACATCTGTCCAAAACTAAAATAAAACCTGATTTCCAATAAATATTCAAAATCATGTCACAAATAAGAAAAGGGGGAAAAGGTTGAATAGCCAAATTACTTTTGCAGTGATCATTTGATATAAAGACAAAGCTATAAGGCTATCATTCAATGCTGGAAACACACAATGACCTGTTGATGCATAGGACATCATCCCACATGTAGCTGTGAGTTTTAGGTCCCCATCCCCCCTCCCCACATGGTGCTCTGTCCTGTTGCAATGGGAAGTGGAGTGAGAGATGTGTAAAAGTCAACTCTATTTCTGAACAACATGGGGTTGAGACTTTTGCTTAGAACAAAGAGTTTAAAAACGTTGCTATTTTATTTAGGCCTAGTTGCTAACTAACCGTGACTGTCTCAAATGGGAAATTATGTAGGATACAACCAGCTCATATACAGAATAGAATCACACTGTAATCTTTCAACAAATAGCCAATAATCTTATCTAGGCCTATCCTCTAACTTTCAGACCAAATCAACAGCTGACTAACCATCCCCATGACACAATCGCCATTACAATGATTACATTTGTGCAGTCCACCTTGTTCTTGTCTTTTGTAATAGATCTACAGACGTTCTGTTACCTTGCTTTCATAAGAGAGAAATATGTGTGTGCCGCACTATTGTTTATTATGTAATTATGTTCCACTGTATTATACATTTTATTTTATAGAATGATTTACTTCGTCAAAAGTTGCGACCACGTGACTGTTGTCCCTGTTTCGCTTTTGAGGCTGTAGTGCACGCGCTACTTCTCTCCCCGATTCGTTGAGAGCGCGCCTCACAATTCAACAGCTGCACAGAGAGATTTGCAAACATTGAATAAGAACAAAATGACCGACAATTGTAGCAAGGTGAACTAATTTGGCTAGCTGCTATTATTAATCAATTAACTAGATTAGCGACAGGACATAATACGCAGTTTATATAACTTATACATAATTTCGATGAATTGAAAGTTTACCTGGAAAGCCTGAATTGGTAGGTATTGGTGAGTTATCTACAGTTTATATAAAACGAGCGTATTGATTGCTAGCTAGCTAAATTAATTAATGTTATGAAACTATTTCGCAAGGTGAACTCAAATGATGGTTAATTAGGATATGTTTTATTTCCTGCCATTCACCCATTAACTATGTCTGAGTCCAGCAATTGTTAGCGGTGTCTTTGTGCCTGCTAAATTAGGAATTTGCGTGCTTAGCTAGCTAGAAAGCTACTTTGCTGAATTTCGCAATGTTTGGTAGGAAGTTGCTGTCCCCGTGCTTCAGATAGTTAGTTAACCACTGATAGACAAATTAACGTTAGAAGGATGTAGCCGGATGTAGCCTAGCTAGCAAAATGAGTTACAAAAGTGACTGAATTATAGCTATATCAAAATTAATCCAATAGAAAAGCCATGCTGCACGATTGATCTTTTTCTGTGTGACATATGAATAACTCGCTAGCTATGTAACTTTAAGACTTCACATTCATTTAGCCATCTAATTTGGCATGCATTACAGATTCATAACCTTTGGATTAACTCGACGAGTGGATCATTTGTCTTTTATCACGTTGCATGCGTTGGATAACAAAAGCGCTGGAGAACCAAATTGGAGACCTGTTCGCGTAGCTGAGTAAACCTCAGTCAAATAACGTAGCTACTTTACTATCTAGTTTTATGACTAGCATAACTATTATATAAAAATAGGTGGCTGACTGGGATGGGTCACAGAGAAGCCTAATGTTTTCAGATAAGATCATTTTCTCATCATGGTTGATGACACTTGTAACTTCCTTATAAAACAGTTGGCAACTTCCACTGATTGCCAACACAGGTCATCTTGTCTTGGCTTGTTGAACAAAGAATGAACACATTCTGCTAGGTCAGCATACATTTACTCAGAAGTGGAAGCCAAAATGGGTAAAAAAAAAATATAATGATTTAATTTAAATTTGCAGCTGGTTGTAGAGACTATCAAACTGTTTATGCAATGTCATAATTTTAACTACGATGTATTCATGTAACTAGTTTGTCCAGTTATTCCACATTTTATCCAACTGCTAAAAATATATAACCACAAGCCAAGGCTTTGCATTAATGGAAAACTGTCAAATGATGTGTTAAATATGTAGCCATGTGCAATGAAATTATGCATTCTTCATAGTACTTTATCATGCTAAGAGGAAATGAATGTCTCAAATTCAGTTTCAATTTGAGAACTCAATTTCCTTGTTATTTGAGTTAACTGCCTAAATGCCTTTTAGCATTCATAGGCCTCACCTTGCCATGATGATAGGTCTGTGCTATCCGGGAACCTTGGGACGTCCCTACCCCGTTGAAATGTAAAATGGTTAGGATTTAGGGTAGGGACGTTCCAAGGATCCCCGGATAGCACTGATACATGATGATACTACATTAGCCTAACTTTTTCCTTGTTATTTTGTATTTTACAGGAATCTACTTACTAACTTCCCTGGATGAATCACTGATAATCTTCCACAATGATATTCAGAAACGTCATCCAGTAACTCCTTACTTATAGAATACTCAAGTATATAGATCAATTGCACAACTTTTGAGGAAATGCCAACTCACCCGTTGTTGCCATATGTGGAAAGTACTGATGGACTTGGACAAGACATTCTAAATATTAGTAGTGGTGCTAGCATGCCAGGGGCTGGCTCCAGCATGACTCCTCACAGTACCACCATCACTAACAAAGCCGAGGCTCAGCCCGAGGGAAGCCTGCTGGAAGCCCTGGACTGCATGTTTTGTGACCAGACCTTCACACACCAAGATGACCTGGGCCCACACGTCCTGACCCAGCACCCCACAACACTGTTCGAACCAGCCGTTCTGCGTGTGGAGGCTAAGTTCTTGATCCCAGGTGAGAGGGCCCGGTCCAAACCCAGTTTGCCATCTGTAAAGGAGGTGGTGTTTAGCTGCGTTGTATGTGATCAGGCCACAGAGGGTGCCAGCGAGCTGGAGAGCCACATGAGGACGCACAAGGACTGTTTCACTTTTCACTGTAACCTTTGTGGCCGTCGGTTCAAGGAACCCTGGTTTCTCAGGAACCATATGAGGTTCCATAAGGCTAAGGCCCAGCAGAACCTGGACGGTCCAGTTATTATCAATGAAGTCATCCAAGACCAAGTCCCAGCACCCATAATCACGCCTTACAAAATGTGCTTTACCTGTGGCTTCTTTTTCCCCGATAAAGACCGTTTGGTGGAACACAGCAAAGTACATAGTAAAGAATTAGAGGCTGATGAAGACCGAGAGAAGGATAGACAGGGAGATCCCCTCAGTCAACAAGGTTTTTTACAGGCCCTCAACCTTCGCCCCCTCTCTGAGGAAAGTAGTATGACACCAGAGAGACCCTCCAGGTGGATTGCCCAACTAGACCCTTTCAACACCTACCAGGCCTGGCAGCTTGCCACCAAGGGAAAGATAGCAGTTGGTCCAAGTGTGGCTAAAGACGTAGGCCTAATCCAAGACCACAGCTCTGACAACGAGGACTCTGGCTCAGATAAAGAACTGACAAACATCTGGTCAGAAGGCCAAGAAGGTGACAACAAGGGTGTTAAAGACGACTTGGGTAGAGAGCTGAGATCCAGACAGACTGCAGGAGAGACCCCATCACCAGAGCCTGATCAGAAGTCAAGTCGAAATGACAAGCCTACGCACTGTGAGGACTGTGGGAGGACGTTCAGGACGTACCACCAGCTTGTTCTCCACTCCAGGGTGCACAAGAGGGAGAGGGGTGAGGGGGAGAGCCCCACCGCCTTCATTGATGGCAAGCTCTCCAGAGCAGGGTCCCCCAGAGAGGAGGGGTCTGAAGACGGGTCAGAGGACGGAGCACCGGGAGACGCCTTCTATTCGGGTAAATACAGCAACTTAATGTTTAAGAAACATTTGTTTTCTATTGAGCAAAGGTGGATTTAATTACAGTTTTTCATAGTTGTTAACACCCGTTTGCTGAAACTACAAAAACATAAAACAGTTAGCCAATTTCCCCAAACCCCACAGACATATTGCAAAATGAAACACAGCAATCAAAATAATGTACTCCCTGCTCAAAATGAAACTCTGCATACAAATGACACACACATCAAATTAATCTAATTTAGTCACAACCAAGATCACACTTTGACATATACAAAACACTATCAGAACCTATTTCAGTGTAAAGACTAAGATTTTGTTATACTGTATATTGTTTGTGTGTACTCAAACAAGAAAGGAACACAAATGCAGGATGCGGCCTATGGTTGATAAGCTCACTCTGATGTTATGGAAAATGGCAGGGTTTTCAATGATCTGTTGTTGGTTTTCCCACAGTCTTATGGCATTATTTTCAACTACCATTTGCACAATGGCAGCCTCCTGTTCGTCTGTAAATAGACGCGTTCTACCACCACGTGGTGGTCATCTTTCAGTTGTACAAAAACCTCTACCCCCCCACCTCTACCCCCACCCCCACATTGTGAGTTGTGTTTTGCCAAAGGTTTGTTATAGAATTGTAATCTGAGTGTAAAGCAAAATGTACAGATTTGGTGTATGGTTCTGCTAAATGAGTTACAGGTTTGGGTCATTGTGCCTCATGGGCCAGTTTTAGTGTGTAAACAATTGGGAAAAACTGTAAATGGCTGGTCATTTATAGATTATGCAAATCAACTTGCTTCACACAAGTTTTTGTATGTAGACTATTTGATTTCTTCACATGACCAATCTCCTGTTTTTTCTACAGTTAAAAATGAAGATGGATTTGATCGAATGAAGGCGAAACATCTTGTGTCCTCCAGGGAATGTAGTTACTGTGGCAAGACATTCCGTTCCAGCTATTACCTCAACATTCACCTCAGGACGCATACAGGTAAACCTTATGCAATGCTGGGAAGCCTGGATATTGATTACTGCATTGTTGGGTTTAGAGCTTGCAAAAAAGGCATTTCCCTGTACTTGTGCAAGTGACATTGAAACTTGAAATAGGCTGCACAATTGGGAAATGTGAGTTGAGATTTATAGCTGATATTTGGCTCTAAGGTTTAACATGAAGTTGGATGGGCGTACTCTGTGTGCTAGAGGTGTAACTGTACTGAACCGTTCGGTACTTGGACCTCTGTTTGGTCCGCACTGTGAACCCAAATGAATACATACTTTTTTAAATGAACACTAGGCTTATAGGCTATTCCTACGCTGCGTTGTATGCCTCTTGAGTAAATCACGTTGTAATAAAAATGATAATCTTAATTGCAGCATTTCAGACTGTCCTTTTGTGAGGCGCAGCCGGGAACTAGTTCTGTATAATGGTGAGTGGTGGGGTCAATAAACCAGGAGGATTCTCCATCATAGTTTAAATCTCCAGTTTGGGAAAATGTTGCCTTCCCAGTAGATTACAATGGCGATGGACAGAGAAGAGAGTATGTCGCCACTGCTCAATGAGAGTAGTCTATGCAGCTGCCAACACCTCAAACATGTTGACACATTTACGCCGACATTCCCCCAGTATTTCTACCACCGGAGCAAGACTGAAACGCAAAGAAACAACACAACTTGTTTTTTATTGTATGGGACACTTTTAAATGTGCCTTCAGAGGCCATGCAATTCAGTACTCATCTCTAAAACAAAAGCCATTTAGGTCAAGAGTCCATATTAACAAAGGAAATAGAGGGACTAACAGTACAGATAGCAATAAAAACTATACATTTACATTTTTACATTTTAGTCATTTAGCAGACGCTCTTATCCAGAGCGACTTAGTTAGTGAATACATTTTTTTTTTTTTTTTATACTGCCCCCCCCGTGGGAATCAAACCCACAACCCTGGCGTTGCAAACGCCATGCTCTATCAACTGAGCAACATCCCTGCCGGCCATTCCCTCCCCTACCCTGGACGACGCTGGGCCAATTGTGCGCCGCCCATGAGTCTCCCGGTCGCGGCCGGCTGCGACAGAGCCTGGATTCGAACCAGGATCTCTAGTGGCACAGTTAGCCTTAGACCACTGCGCCACTCTATACCATAGAGGCACACAATAAGTTAGAGGAAAAACTAAAAGAAATGGAGGAACTTATTCAAGAAAGATCAAGTGTACTATATTATGAAAATAAAGCGAACTGGATGAAATATGGGGAAGAATGCACCAAATTATTTTTTAATCTTCAACACAGAAACACTACCAAAAATAATTTGCTGAAACTTGTTACAAATGGAGTCACCCATGATTCACCAAACTATATTTTGAACGAGGAAGTAAAGTACTTTAAGCACATGTATTTTTTTGTCTCCTCCATCTCCACTAACCGATGCTAATTGTATGGATTTTTCTATTAATAATGTAAAATTAACAGCTGTACAGAAAGACTCATGTGAAGGCCAAATCTTGATGCAATTAAAGCCTTTAAGTTCGAGAACTCCAGGGCTGGATGGCATACCAGTGGAGGTGTACCAAACCTTTTTTGATGTACTCAGAGGACCGTTATTAGCATGTTTAATACCACTCCTATATAAATGGTAGATTATCAGACACTCAACAAGAAGGTCTGATTTCATTATTACTGAAACAGGATCCAAGTGGTAAATATAAAGATCCAGTCCATTAAAAAAATTGGAGGCCTCTTAAACTTCAGTATTGTGATGCAGAAATTCTAGCAAAGTGCTTAGCGCATAGAATTAAAAAGGTATTGTCGGATATTATTCATCCTAATCAGACAGGTTTTTTACATGGACGATACATTGGCGATAATATAAGACAAGTACTGGAAACAATAGAACACTATGAAAAATCTGGGAAACCAGGCCTGGTATTCATAGCTGACTTTGAAAAGGCTTTTGATAAAGTACTACTATTTTGGAGAATCTCTTTGTTATGTGAATTATTTAACAAACTATTTCAGTGTCTCTGTGCGTCTCCCAGAAGGTTGTAAGTCTTTTGGGATTTAAGTAACGGACAGAGTCCCGGTCTGCATAGTCAGAGATTTATTCATTGAGAATTCTAAAACAAAATGGTCATACAATATTTTTATATGCACACGTCAGAGAAAAAATCCCTCCCCTCTGTAGGCAGGCTGTAGTTTTCCACTTTATAATTGCTCTCCTGACCATCAGTTCACACACACACACCTCTCACACGTTTCTCTCCTCCCAAAATTCCTCAGTTATCTTGGTTTCTCAGTTGCCTGTAGACAGTTCTCCTTGTCCTTTGTTGTCTGGTCTAACTCTTACTCACATTGCTAAATTGTAGCTCATAGTCTTTACTGGTCCTACACTCTCACATTCTAACACATTTCACACAGTTTCAGGGTGTAATAATTAATCTATCACTCTTATAAAATGGGTTAAAGTGATGTATAGTAACCCTAGGTGTAAAATAGTAAATAATGGCTACTTCTCAGAAAGTTTTAAACTGTCAAGAGTCAATCAAGGTTGTCCACTATCGGCATATCTATTTATTATGACCATCGAGATGTTAGCTGTTATAATCAGATCCAACAGTAATATCAAGGGGTTAGAAATCCAGGGCTTAAAAACAAAGGTGTCATTGTATGCTGATGATTCATGTTTTCTTTTAAATCCACAATTTGGATCGCTCCACAGCCTCATAGAGGATATAGATACTTTTTCTAACCTCTCTGGATTACAACCAAATTATGATAAGTGTACTATATTACGTATTGGATCACTAAGAAATACAACTTCTACATTACCGTGTAGTTTACCAATAAAATGGTCTGACAGTGATGTGGACATACACGGTATACATATCCCGAAAGAAAGAAATGATCTCACTCCAGTACATTTTTATAGAAGGTTAGCAAAAATAGATAAGACCTTGCTACCATGGAACGGAAAATACCTGTCTTACCTAGAAAAATCACCCTGATTTAACTCTTTAGTCATATCCCAGTTTACCTATTTGCTTATGGTCTGGCCTACACATAGCGACCTGTTTAAAAAAATATATATATATATATATATATATATATATATATTTTTTTTTATATGAGCAAAACATAATCCGTTTTATTTGGAATGGCATGCCAGACAAAATTAAAAGGACCTATCTATATAATTAATATGAATTCGGAGGGCAGAGATGATTAAATATTAAAGCATTAGACCTCTCACTAAAGGCGTCAGTCATACAAAAGTTATATTTAAATCCGAACTGGTTCTCTAGAAAATTAGTAAGAATGTCTCACCCCATGTTCAAGAATGGTTATTTGAAAAGGAAATAATCTCCCAAATATCGCTATTTTTAAAACAAGCCATAGAAAGTTGGTTGCAATTTCAGTTTAATCCACCAGAAAAGACAGAACAAATAATACAACAAATATTGTGGGTAAACTCAAATATACTAATTGATAAAAAAACTTTATTTTTCGATAAAATTTAAAAAAAAAAGGTATAATCTTTGTAAATTATAAAATATATGGAAATGTCTGCTCTACCCACAATTACAACCAACTAATTGCAGCATTACCGCAAAAATGGAAGAGGCAAGTGGAAAGGGAAAAAAGTAAGGAACTTGTCTGTCGGCCCTGCATTAAAGACCAAAATTGGTTAAAGAAAATTGTGATAAATAAAAAATTATACTAGTTTAAGAGCCAAAAAATTGACAGCTGTACCATATAGATGGCAAAATAGTTGAAGAGATTTCCAATGTACCGATTCCATGGCACATGGTTGATGAACTGATACGCAAAATGACACCGGATTCAAAACGTAGAATCTTTCAAAACATTTATTATAAATTTATTATAAAAAAAATTATTATAAAAAAATTATTGCAACCAATAGAATGTTATATTTATTACATACAGTACCAGTCAAAGGTTTGGACACACCTACTCATTCCATAAAAAAAAAAAACTATTTTCTACATTGTAGAATAATAGTGAAGACATCAAAACTATGAAATACCACATGGAATCATGTAGTACCCAAAAAAGTGTTCAAAACATCAAAATACATTTTATATTTAAGATTCTTCAAATAGCCACACTTTGCCTTGATGACTGCTTTGCACACTCCATATACAGTGAGGGGAAAAAAGTATTTGATCCCCTGCTGATTTTGTACGTTTGCCCACTGACAAAGAAATGATCAGTCTATAATTTTAATGGTAGGTTTATTTGAACAGTGAGAGACAGAATAACAAAAAAATCCAGAAAAACGCATTTAAAAAATGTTATAAATTGATTTGCATTTTAATGAGGGAAATAAGTATTTGACCCCCTCTCAATCAGAAAGATTTCTGGCTTCCAGGTGTCTTTTATACAGGTAACAAGCTGAGATTAGGAGCACACTCTTAAAGGGAGTGCTCCTAATCTCATCTTGTTATCTGTATAAAAGACACCTGTCCACAGAAGCAATCAATCAATCAGATTCCAAACTCTCCACCATGGCCAAGACCAAAGAGCTCTCCAAGGATGTCAGGGACAAGATTGTAGACCTACACAAGGCTGGAATGGGCTACAAGACCATCGCCAAGCAGCTTGGTGAGAAGGTAACAACAGTTGGTGCGATTATTCGCAAATGGAAGAAACACAAAATAACTGTCAATATCCCTCGGCCTGGGGCTCCATGCAAGATCTCACCTCGTGGAGTTGCAATGATCATGAGAACGGTGAGGAATCAGCCCAGAACTACACGGGAGGATCTTGTCATTTACATTTACATTTTACATTTTAGTCATTTAGCAGACGCTCTTATCCAGAGCGACTTACAGTTAGCACATACATTATTTTATCGAACCCACAACCCTGGCGTTGCAAACGCCATGCTCTACCAACTGAGCTACATCCCTGCCGGCCATTCCCTCCCCTACGCTGGACGACGCTGGGTCAATTGTGCGCCGCCCCATGGGTCTCCCGGTCGCGGTCGGCTACGACAGATCATTGTCAATGATCGCAAGGCAGCTGGGACCATAGTCAATTGGTAACACACTACGCCGTGAAGGACTGAAATCCTGCAGTGCCCGCAAGGTCCCCCTGCTCAAGAAAGCACAAATACAGGGCCGTCTGAAGTTTGCCAATGAACATCTGAATGATTCAGAGGAGAACTGGGTGAAAGTGTTGTGGTCAGATGAGACCAAAATCGAGCTCTTTGGCATCAACTCAACTCGCCGTGTTTGGAGGAGGAGGAATGCTGCCTATGACCCCAAGAACACCATCCCCACCATCAAACATGGAGGTGGAAACATTATGCTTTGGGGGTGTTTTTCTGCTAAGGGGACAGGACAACTTCACAGCATCAAAGGGACGATGGACGGGGCCATGTACCGTCAAATCTTGGGTGAGAACCTCCTTCCCTCAGCCAGTGCATTGAAAATGGGTTGTGGATGGGTATTCCAGGATGACAATGACCCAAAACACACATCCAAGGCAACAAAGGAGTGGCTCGAGAAGAAGCACATTAAGGTCCTGGAGTGGCTAGCCAGTCTCCAGACCTTATTCCCATAGAAAATCTGTGGAAGGGAGCTGAAGGTTCGAGTTGCCAAACGTCAGCCTCAACCTTAATGACTTGGAGAAGATCTGCAAAGAGGAGTGGAACAAAATCCCTCCTGAGATGTGTGCAAACCTGGTGGCCAACTACAAGAAACGTCTGGCCTCTGTGATTGCCAACAAGGGTTTTGCCACTAAGTACTAAGTAATGTTTTGCAGAGTGGTCAAACACTTATTTCCGTCATTGAAATGCAAATCAATTTATAACATTTTTGACATGCGTTTTTCTGGATTTTGTTGTTGTTATTCTGTCTCTCACTGTTCAAATAAACCTACCATTAAAATTATAGACTAATCATGTCTTTGTCAGTGGGCAAACGTACAAAATCAGCAGGGGATCAAATACTTTTTTCCCTCACTGTACATATATATTTATATTTACAAAATGATATTTATTGGAAATGATGCAGACAATTACATTGATGGAAGCTACAATCTATCTGCAATATTAAAACCCCACTACTTCGTCTCCCCGCTGCATTCAAATAGCCCTTCGTAGCTGATTCTGACAGGGCCAAATAGGTATGTTTTTAGACACAGATATGCGCCCATTCTCGGTGGTTGAGAAGAATAGGGGGTTTTAGCACCTCGTGAAAGTGCTCGAGCCACATTTCAAACTTTGCATTCTCACACCCATTTCAGCAAATAGGTAGTACCTGCTCGATATAAGCAAGCTAAAACTGAAGTTGTCAATGAATTGTCCAATGCAACCAGCATTGCGCTTACTACAAATGGATTGACCTCCAGGGCTACAGAGAGTTACTAAACAGTGACAGCCCATCACATTACTCTGGAGTGGGAAATGAGAAGTACTGTGCTACAGACACGCCACCTTTATGAGAGTCACACAAGTGCATATTTTCTCTTTGTAAGAAAACATAGCAGAAGGCCTATACAATTTCTGAGCCATGTTTACATAATGATTTCATACACATGTTGCACTTTATTTTAGTGTTGTTGATGTGTAATCATTTAAGAAAATACAAAGTGAAAATGTTGGGTGTTCCTGATTGTGCTCTCATCATGCATTACATTATTAAATATGGAATCAGGAATACCATCACGTATTTTGTTAAATAAACAAAATAACTAACTACAGTAACTGTTGGCATTTAATTTTCCCGTTAACCGAACCGTGAACGCAATACGTACCGAGCCGTGACCCCCAAAACCGCAATCCATACGGAACCGTTACGCACCTGTGTTCTGTATGTAATGATTTCAGTATTTAATCAATCTGAAGACCATATTTACAGTTTGGTCCATATTATGCTAATGTGTTTCTATTTTTGTCTTTCAGGTGAAAAACCATACAAATGTATATACTGTGACTATGCTGCAGCCCAGAAAACCTCACTGAGATATCACTTGGATAGACGTCACAAGGACAAACCTTACACTGACATCCCCAATAAGCCTGTGATATCAGTGCCATCTCCCAGTGAGAAAGAATTAACCAGAAACAGAGAAGACAAAAGGGTCCCCAACCGATCCAAACTATGGCCAACTCCCAATGTCAGGCCTGCAACCAAACCTTGTGCCAATGAGAAACCAGAGGATAGATTTAATAGCATCGGTGCCAAGCTTGCCAGCCCACTTGCTCAAGTGAATGCTGAGTATGGGAAATTGATTTCTACAGCTGTTTACTCCTCTTCTGCAGATGATGCACACATAAAACACCTCGTACCTGTTAACCTGAAGATGGAAGGAAACGAGACAAAACGCCTCGTACCTGTTAACCTGAAGATGGAAGGAAACGAGACAAAACGCCTCGTACCTGTTAACCTGAAGATGGAAGGAAACGAGACAAAACGCCTCGTACCTGTTAACCTGAAAATGGAAGGAAACGAGACAAAACGCCTCGTACCCGTTAACCTGAAGATGGAAGGAAACGAGACAAAGCGCCTCGTACCCGTTAACCTGAAGATGGAAGGAAACGAGACAAAGCGCCTCGTACCCGTTAACCTGAAGATGGAAGGAAACGAGACAAAACGCCTCGTACCTGTTAACCTGAAGATGGAAGGAAAGGAAATAAAAGACGAGGGCTTCGACGCCCCATTAAATTTGTCCTTAAAAGTGTCACTTTCCAGCTCTGCCTCCGTAATACCAAGGAATACGTTGATTTCCAGTGTCTGTTCGTCCTGTGCCTTCAGCACTCTGTACCCAGAGGTCCTGCTCATGCACAAGAAGCTGCTTCACAAGGAGAAGTCCGACACAAACAAGAAGAACAGAAGTGTAAAACTGAAGCGTTACACTGGCTGCCCCCCTGCCCTCGAGGGCAAAGATGTCATCCCCCTGCCTCCTGTAGACCGGAGACACCCTCGCCGGACCAAATCACCAACCCCCCAGCCTCCTGGAAAACCTACAGGAAAGACTCACCCCTCCAACCCTCCTCATGGGCTTAAACGCTCTCTCACCAATGAACCCCGTAAGGAGATGGGAGCCCCGGGACCGGATAATCAGCGGTACAGGATGATGACGCCACCTAGCACCAGCCAGGGCCATTCCAGGTTTACAGAGCCAGCAGAACAATCCAACACCAACGGTAGAAAAGATGGCAAACCTGTAGTGGAGAGACCAAGGCAGAGCCCATCGGACAGCAGAGTGGCAAGCGGCTTAAGAAGTGGCCCAGTGAGGAACGGTAGCGGTGTAATCTGGCCCTCAGATGCTGCCAGGCTGTGCCTCTCCAGCCGGTTCGGTAGTCTGCCCCCGATCGACTTTGGTGGTGAACCCTCCAGTAAGAGACAGAGATACTCTGGGCTCCCCGGAAGGGAAACGGACACTATTGATACTGGCTTTAGGATGGAGGACAGGTACAACAGACTGCTGCCCTCAGGAAGAAATGGAGCCTCTCCCTCTAACAGGCCACAGGCCTATGCCCCAGTCAAAGCGTCCAACCCTCCAGCCTCTGCAAGCAGCAGCAGTATGGAGACTGACTGGAATATGATCAACATCCTCCGCTCCTACACCCCCAGTGACCTGGCCTCCCTCTACCATCCTGCTGTGGCTAACCCCAGTCATGGAGTGCTGACCAACACAAGAGGTATGAACTAAAAGCTTTATCTTATATATTTTCGATACATTTGAAATTCATTCATCCCATTTTCATGTTAGTGTAGTTGCAAATGTCATGGGGTTCCATATTAGAGTTGGACAGCTATATCATATTGCCATTTATTACGGTTTGTATCAAACTATTACTTTGGGGTTACTCCTAAGATTGTCCTTCTCCTCTTCCTAGGCAGTAGGCCATTACTCTACCCAGCTAGTATGCTACAGAGGAGAGCCTATTCCAGCCCCATCAATAATGAACGCAGTGGACCCACTGACGAAAGTACTTAACTGTTCTAATGGTAGGCTATTGTTCTGGTTGACTTCACCGGCCATGTTGTAAGTAACTTTGGCTGTCTTAAGTTTTGTGTTGAGATAAATAGGATACATTTTATCGCCTTCTGTAGGTTTGAAATACACTGAGAAGTTCATGGTACAACCATCTTCTTTTGAAAGCTTACCTGGAGGAAAGGCCTGACCCATAGATGACCTACCCCCACTGATCTAAACACATCTATCTAATACAACAGAGTTTAGGTTGTATGCATTGACCAATGACTTTGAATATCATATTGGTATGGTTGCACTAGATAAAACATGTATAAAGGAGAAAAGTGTTAAGAGGATAAGTTACCTTTTGTTTGTTAATATGCTGCTCTGTCTGATATGACGTACAGTCAGCAATCAAAGGACCATGTTTTTGTCAAAGCACTGATGTTGGATAGGGTTTTATCTGACATAAAGCTTGACGTCTTAGTTTACAAAACAAAAGCTGTATGTTGACGTATCCTGCCTCAAACTCAGTTTATAGACTGTTGACGCTAATAGTAGGCAGTTATTTTTGTGATGATATGAAGCTGCTGTAGCTATCATGTCTACTATTGAGCCAGTGCATTTTGGAGAGTTGGGAGCAAATGTCTGATGTGCCTATAAGTAGTTATTCACTGGATAAACATTATGATCAGAGCCTGAAGCCAGGGATTCTTGCTACTGGGAATTCTGTGAAATGTACATAGAAAAGGCTGCTGGTTCTGTTCTGCCTATAGATTCCTCACAACCGACTATGCTGTAACAGTGGTAAAACATGGACCAAATATCAAGAGAATATCTGAGGGATTCAACTTTTTGTGTGCAAAAATACTGTTCAGATGTTCTTTTTTTAGACCGACTGTTCTTCCATACAGTATTCAGGACTCTGTTCATGTTATGCAGGATCTTAAGATGGTTATTAAGTATTTTGCCTCAGGTTGGGTTGTGTTAACTTGTCTGCCTGCTTTGTCACTGGTTTTTCTGCAGCTGTGGTCTACTACTTGTTGATTCTGTATATAAGTCAGGGAGCGCAGAGTGAAAGCCTTACTGCAGGAATAGCTCAACATTGTACACTGAAGAAAAAATGGTCTCAGGTTTCAGAACTCAATTTGATTTGACCTCTATCATTCTACTTAATTTATGCATGAACTGTTACAAATTAATGCACATGATGTGGGAAGCGTTCTGATATTTTCAAGTAATTTGGGTACATCAGACTTCTGTTATTTCATATTTTTGCTGTTATAATTATTTGGGTGTTTTATTTATTTCTGTTAATGTTTTGTTTTCTACATGTGTGAGCAATGTAAAAAGTGAAATATTGTTTAAGAGTTGTATGACCATTACCATATAATAAAGAGTGAATGACATTTGGTGCATAGACGAGTAGTGTTATAATATTTGCTTGTGCTGTTTGAGAATTTCTACAGTTATCTTTCCAAGTGTTACTATAGGCCTACCACCTTCCTGTTTATGTAACCTTGAAACAACTTTTGAAACTTTTTTTCGTCACTGGAAATTGACAATTTCAGATTTCAGTATTAGCCTAGGTAATTCTTGTGACTGATACTGGAGTTAAAATTACTGCGATTTGAGATGCAATGCTATGTCTGCCTATGCTGCTCTACTGTACTTTATACAATATGCTTTCCCCAAGTGTGGTTTACATTAGCCTAATAAATGATAGCCATGTCAATACATGCATTAGTTTTCTTTCTTCACTTTTCTATGTTGCGATCTCATGGTTTGGTCTTTTGACTTAGATCAAGTGTAATTGTTGTTGTCGTGAGTAGAGGGACCCAATTCACGCCCAGACCTTCAGTCTGCAGAAATGAAACATTTTGGTTAAATGTCACTGCAAATGATGTACAAATAATTTGACATTCTTGAAAAAGTATATTATTTTTGTAGTTGTTTACATGAGCATAGTGTTTTAATTTGTCATTAATTTTGCACAATAAATTGTGTACAGTTGAGAAATTTCTATATCTTCTGTTACATCTTGGTCCATGTACAGTTAACTGCCAAAATAATGGCAACACTTGAGTAAACAAGGGATACAAAGTATATTGAAAGAGCGTGCTTCCACACAGGTGTTGCTTCTGAGTTAAGTATGCAATTAACATACCATGATTAGTGTTATTATTTTTGCTACCATGCCTGTGCCCTCATAGGATGAAAATGCCCCCATCCACAGGGCAGGAGTGATCACTGAATGGTTTGATGTAATGAGCATAACTATGTAAACCATATGCCATGGCCGTCTGTCAGTCACCAGATCTCAACCCAATTGAACACCTATAGGAGAGGAGCGACGCCTGAGACAGCGTTTTCCACCACCATCAACAAAATACCAAATTATGGAATGGTGTCGCATCCCGACAATAGAGTTGTAGACGCTTGTAGAATCTATTCCAAAGATGCATTGAAGCTGTTCTAGCTCGTGCTGGCCCAATGCCCTATTAAGAAATGTTATGTTGGTGTTTCCTTTATTTTGGCAGTTACCTGTACTTTGGTTCGTTCATTGTCTGGAAAATGTCTTAACTCCAAGTAAACACCAGAGGGCAGTGTATACAAACTCAAGAGTGCAGCAACACGGTGGTAGGTGGCGTTTCTGTGCTGTGGGGATGCTGTACAGTGCCAAATAACTTGTTTAAAAAAAAATTGAATAACAGAAAAGTGGTGCGTGCATATGTATGAAGCCCCTAAATAAGATCTGGTGCAACCAATTACCTTCAGAAGTCACATAATTAAAGTCCAACTGTGTGCAATCTAAGTGTCACATGATCTCAGTATATATACACCTGTTATGAAAGACCCCAGAGTCTGCAACACCACTAAGCAAGCGGCACCATGAAGACCAAGGAGCTCTCAGGTCAGGGACAAAGTTGTGGAGAAGTACAGATCAGGGTTGGGTTGTAAAAAAATATCAGAAACTTTGAACATCCCACGGAGCACCATTCAATTCATTATTAAAAAATGGAAATAATAAGATCCCTAAGATCCTGCATAACATATGGAAGAAGGTGCTCTGGTCAGATGAGACTAAAATTGAGATTTTTGGCCATCAAGGAAAACGCTATGTCTGGTGCAAACCCAACACCTCTCATCACCCGGAGAACACCATCCCCACAGTGAAGCATGGTGGTGGCAGCCTCATGCTGTGGGGATGTTTTTCATCGGCAGGGACTGGGAAACTGGACAGAATTGAAGGAATGATGGATGGCGCTAAATGCAGGGAAATTCTTGAGGGAAACCTGTTTCAGTCTTCCAGAGATTTGAGACTGGGACAGAGGTTCACCTTCTAGCAGGACAATGACCCTAAGCATACTGCTAAAGCAACACTTGAGTGGTTTAAGGGGAAACATTTAAATGTCTTGGAATGGCCTAGTCAAGCCCTCAATCCAATTGAGAATCTGTGGTATGACTTAAAGATTGCTGTACACCAGCGGAACCCATCCAACTTGAAGGAGCTGGAGCAGTTTTGCCTTGAAGAATGGGCAAAAATGTGCCAAGCTTATGGAGACATACCCCAAGAGACTTGCAGCTGTAATTGCTGCAAAAGGTGGGTCTACAAAGTATTGACTTTGGGGGGTTGAATAGTTATGCATGCTCAAGTGTTCTGTTTTTTTTGTCTTATTTCTTGTTTGTATCACAATAAAAAATATTTTGCATCTTCAAAGTGGTAGGCATGTTGTGTAAATCAAATGATACAAACCCCCAAAAAATCTATTTTAATTCCAGGTTGTAAGGCAACAAAATAGGAAAAATGACAAGGGGGTGAATACTTTCGCAAGCCACTGTACATTCTCATCTATGTTGTCAGGTTTGTATTGTTGATATTGATCATATAATTTCACAAGTATTTGTGTTGATGCAGGGTGGCATGTTTAGGGTAATAAAAGGGACATGAAGTCTTTTGGCCATCAGTAAATGTAAACAGTGTCCACAATTGTTTAGATTGGTGGTGTATTCCTATGGTAAGATGGTTGTACATAGTATACAGTCAATGGGTTGTGTCCTTCAGATTGAGAAACCATATAATAGCACACTATTTTTGACTGTCCCTGGCCTAGCATCAGAATCCTGAGAGAAAAGGAAGAGAGACTGACAAAGCGTATCAAAATTGTGCATTCTGTCAACACTAAATTACAAGGGCCAGTCTCCAGCACATTGAACACTTTAAACTTAGATTTTTTTCTTCTTCTTTTTGAGTACACATCTGTTTGCTGTCTGTTCCCCAGGGCCAGTGCTGTGTAATCTATTGCATTAGCTCACATTAGTGCATAATATCGCCCATGGGCCTTGGTAATCATAAACGCAAAATGAGCATTTCATTAAGCATCACCCTCAGATCCCTCACACTGTGGAGAACCAAGTGCAGAGAGAGGAAGAGGACGGAAGCAGACTTCATCTGATGACACAGACTTCCTCCAACTCCACGCTGATGCTCTTGTAAAGATGTTTTAATTCGCTCAAGGGTTTCATGTAAAAAAATGTCTCTTTGCGGCCATTATATTGTTTCCGCATAGTTCAAGGGAGTTCAAGAAGCATGTTAATTTTGTTGATTTAAAATAATATATAATGTATGTATATATATTTTTTAACATAGACGGTTACACAGTTAACATTCAACAAAACTACCACATCACTTTGTATGAGCTTGTTTAGGTAGCCAGAAAGCAGGTGACCCTCCTGACCTTTGGACATATCATCGGATCAGTGTCATTCAATTTATGACATTGCTACATCGTTTTGATCTCTAAAAGCCATTGCCTGTTCTATGATGGATTTTAGATATACCCCTTTTCCTAACAAGGTCTGATAACTGTGAGACTTGAGACTACTCTGTGCCAGGGCTAGTTTCCCTGAGATTATTAGACCAATATCCACTGGGGCTGTCATTCACAGGAGCCCTTTCTTTTGCTGATACAGGGATCTGGTGCAGAGCTTGCTATGTAACATACCACATAATGGATGGTGTACCAAGTACTATAGTGAAAGCGGTAACACTAGCATCTGTATGTTCAACAATAGGTTTACAAGCTATTGTTAGAAAGCAGCATGATTTCAGTGACAATACAAAACTGCATCGCTCTAAAATAGCTACATTTATTGTGCAATTGTGTGCTGTTTAACCACCTCAATCTATTTCCATTTTATAATTATATTCATCCATATAAACTCAGCCAAAAAAGAAACGCCCCTTTTTCAGGACCCTGTCTTTCAAAGATAATTCGTTAAAATCAAAATAACTTCACAGATCTTAATTGTAAAGGGTTTAAACACTGTTTCCCATGCTTGTTCAATGAACCATAAACAATTAATGAACATGCACCTGTGGAACGGTCGTTAAGACACTAACAGCTTACAGACGGTAGTCAATTAAGGTCACAGTTATGAAAACTTAGGACACTAAAGAGGCCTTTCTACTGACTCTGAAAAACACCAAAAGAAAGATGCCCAGGGTCCCTGCTCATCTGCGTGAACGTGCCTTAGGCATGCTGCAAGGAGGCATGAGGTCTGCAGATGTGGCCAGGGCAATAAAATGCAATGTCCATACTGTGAGACGCCTAAGACAGCGCTACAGGGAGACAGGAAGGACAGCTGATCATCCTCGCAGTGGCAGACCATGTGTAACAACACCTGCACAGGATCGGTACATCTGAACATCACACCTGCGGGACAGGTACAGGATGGCAACAACAACTGCCCGAGATACACCAGGAACGCACAATCCCTCCATCAGTGCTCAGACTGTCCGCAATAGGCTGAGAGAGGCTGGACTGAGGACTTGTAGGCCTGTTGTAAGGCAGGTCCTCACCAGACATCACCGGCAACAACGTCGCCTATGGGCACAAACCCACCGTCGCTGGACCAGACAGGACTGGCAAAAAGTGCTCTTCAATGACGAGTCGCGGTTTTGTCTCACCAGGGGTGATGGTCGGATTTGCGTTTATCGTCGAAGGAATGAGCGTTACACCGAGGCCTGTACTCTGGAGCGGGATCGATTTGGAGGTGGAGGGTCCGTCATGGTCTGGGGCGGTGTGTCACAGCATCATCGGACTGAGCTTGTTGTCATTGCAGGCAATCTCAATGCTGTGCGTTACAGGGAAGACATCCTCCTCCCTCATGTGGTACCCTTCCTGCAGGCTCATCCCTCCAGCATGACAATGCCACCAGCCATACTGCTTGTTCTGTGCGTGATTTCCTGCAAGACAGGAATGTCAGTGTTCTGCCATGGTCAGCGAAGAGCCCGGATCTCAATCCCATTGAGCACATCTGGGACCTGTTGGATCGGAGGGTGAGGGCCAGGGCCATTCCCCCTGCCTTGGTGGAAGAGTGGGGTAACATCTCACAGCAAGAACAGGCAAATCTGGTGCAGTCCATGATGAGGAGATGCACTGCAGTACTTAATGCAGCTGGTGGCCACACCAGATACTGACTGTTACTTTTGATTTTGACCCCCCTTTGTTCAGGGACACATTATTCAATTTCGGTTAGTCACATGTCTGTGGAACTTGTTCAGTTTATGTCTCAGTTGTTGAATCTTGTTGCTGAGTTTAGAAAGAATTTCGGATTCAATATCTGTGAGTAGGCTACTGCATCTATTAAGCCCATTTTGAAAGTTTAGATGCCTCTTTTCAACTTCTGTTTGTTTTTTTATGATGATTTCATTATGTTTGCTTTTCTTACATGAAGTTTCAGTCAGCAGCCAGTTTAGTGCACAATTCAATACCCAATGTTCTTTCATGCCTATGTTAACTGTCATTCATCTATACTACAAATATTATTGGTGGAATTTCTCTGTTTCATACTCAGACCAAATTCTTCTCAACCAAAGAAGAACAGCAGATAGACATACACAGTAACGCTAAAGGTGCTTAGTACAGTAGCCTATGCATTACAGTTATAGTGGTATCATCAGCTTCTTTGTGCTGCAATGGGTTTCTTCTACTCACTCAAAAAGTAAACCTCACATTAGTATCTCTCGGTAAGTGCTCTCTCCTCTTTATTTTCACTACTGTCATCACTCATACTTGTCCTCTTGCATGAATTAGCAATTGGGCCAACCGAACAGACGCACATGGTCAATTGTTGCCTATCTATCCTGTCAGAATTTGAGGCAGAAAGTCTGCAGTTGTGTCTGTGATTGCTTATCATTGTCATCCTGTCCCTCTGAGGAAGAGGAACAATGAAAAGCCCCTGGCCCCAGGAAAGGGATTTGGGTGTCTGGAGAGAACGGGGGCCATATGGAGCGGGCGTAGATAGCAGAATAATGGATGACGTGTCATGTTTCAAGTTTATTTGATGTTGGTTTGATTTAGTCATTGTGGATAAAAAACTAGGATGAGTTTATATTACTTAGTAGCAACACACAGTTAATGTTTATCTTGCACTCCTAGTAAAGTTGTCTGCAGTGCCTTCTATTTTAATTCACAGTGTATATAGACAATTTAACCCTAGGTACAGTAAGGCTGTATACTCTATATAACAAAACAGGATAGGAAAAGACATGGGGCGGACTGGGACAAGAATTCGGCCCTGGCATTTTATCCACACCAGCCAATCCCCCAGTTACATGGTCCTCCTCCTCTTTTTTAACCAGCTCCTGTTTAAAAAAAATACAATATGTAAAAACACCACTGGAGATGCAACTCACCACTATAACTGTGTCTCTGCTTCTTCTTGTTCTCTGTCTGCCTGTCTGCTGAAGCCTTATCATTATAAAAGCCAAGCTAACGACTAGGGCTATGTTTGCAAATTAGTGCCTGTCATATTTGTTCCCCTAAATCAACATATGTGTTCCCCTAATTACTATTCCAGGGCCCCAGACTAACATTTTCCCCTGGTGTCACTGGTGCCACGAACTTCTACAGTTGGTGGCACCAGCCCATGATTTGGTCAGACCCAAATCATGAGTAATTGTCTTATAAACTCATTCATAGTGCTTTAAAAAAAAAGTATAATAAATAGACTACTGAGGTACTCAAGAAATGTTTCATCTAACATCCAATCAGGAATGCATCATTCAATATATTTTGATGTGCAACCTAATCCAGTGATTGTCATGAATTATGAGTTAACAATTAGACGACAGTTGCTATTTTACTGTCAAAATAGGATTTCAGAATTTCCAGAATTTGTTTTGTTCAATAGAGATTAATTAGATACATCTTAATGTGCACAACTAATATCATAGACTAATTAATTTGGGGTTCACACCTAAGGAAATTGAAACTCAAAACACATTAACTAGATCGCTAACTCTTAATATAATACCCACTGCTAGTAGCCATGTATTCCAACAGTAAATGTAATATAATTGTTTTGCAATTGTAGGCTACTATCCATTAAACCTATGCCCTCGCAATGGTTGGTGCGCATTTGGCCCGCGCGCAGCTCCATATCTCAAAGTCATGTCAAATATCTTTTTTTATTTTATTTTTTATTTTTTTAAATTTATTTATTTATTTATTTATTTTTTTGGGGGGGGAATGGATCAGCTTAATATTGCAGATAGATTGTATCTTCTATCAATGTAATTGTCTGCATCACTTCCAATCCCCCATGTTTTTTTTTGTTTTTTTATATATATATACTCCCCTTTATTACTTTTCAACCCCACCATCCTTTCCCTACTTGGAGTAAATTAGTGAACAACAATGCCCAGGCCTCTACTTCTGGTCTATACTTACTATCTACACCTTATGGACAGAGTTAATTTTACAATAATTCTATTATATATATTTTTATTTATTTTATTTTTTATTGCTCCTGAACTTCTTCTACTCTCAACCTCTCCGATCATTTTCATGATGTCCATCCGGTTTGCTTCTATATGCCATATCTTTCTAACTGTGCTCTTTCCCAAAAGCTCCCAACATACAACCTATATACTTATTATGGACACAGTATGCTTACATTATTAGCTATCTTTGTTATTATTTGTTGTTATTTGTTATTAGTCCCATCCTTCAACTCTATTCAATACCTCCCATCTATCTCTTAACACCATCCATATAGGATTTCTATTTGCCATATATATTTCAACCGTACTGTGATGTTTTACAAAAGTTCTGAACCTTTCTATTCTCATTGCTTCTACAGATTGTGAATTAAAAATAAACATTTTTGCTAAAAGTATTATTATATTATTGATTGATTGACTATGACTTTTCAGATCACCCAGTAATGCTATCTGCAAGGTTAGTTCCAGGTAAATATTGCAATCCTTTAGCCATTCCTGGACCTGTGTCCAAAAACAAGCTACAAATGGACAGAACCAAAACAAATGATTCTGTCTCTTCACAGCAAAATCTGCAGAGCTGGGAAGATTGTATCCCCCATATAAATAACATTCTATTGGTAGCAATAATTTTATATAATAATTTAAATTGAAAGATTCTAATTTTTGAATCCGGTGTCGTTTTGCGTGTCAGTTCATAAACACTATGCCATGGGATCGGTACGTCAAAGATCTCTTCCCAACTATTTTGCAATCTATATGGGACGGCTGTCAATCCTTTGGTCCTTAAGTGAAACTGATATACTTTTTTATTTATCACAGTTTTCCTTAACCAATTATGTTCTTTAATGCAAGGCCGACAGACAAGTTCCTTACTTTCTCCCCCTTCCACTTTCCTCTTCCACTTTTGCGGTAAGGCTGCAATTATTTGGTTGTAATTTTGGGTAGAGCAGACATTTCCATATGTTTTTGTCAGCTGCATGTGCGACATAACTCCACCAGTCCTACCGATGATATCATTTACGAAGATTATACCTTTTTTTAAACATTCTGTCAAAAAAGAAAGGTTTTTTTGTCAATTAGTATATTTGAATTTAACCACAATATTTGTTGCATTATTTGTTCTGTCGTTTCTGGAGGATTAAATTGAAATTGCAACCAACTTTCTATGGCTTGTTTTAGAAATAGTGACATTTGGGAGATTATTTCCTTTTCAAATAACTGAAAGTGAGTGGTTGTAATCTGAATAAAGGGAAAAAGGCCTTTCTTGAACATTGGGTGAGACAATCTTACTAATTTGCTTGAGAACCAGTTCGGATTTAAGTATAACTTTTGTATGACTGAAGCTTTTAGTGATAGGTCTAATGTTTTAATATTTAATAATTTCTGTCCTCCGAATTCATATTCATTATATAAATATGCTCTTTTAATTTTGTCTGGCTTGCCGTTCCAAATAAAATTGAATATTTTTTTCTCATATAATTTAAAAAACTGTTCGCTAGGCGTAGGCAAGACCATAAGCAAATAGGTAAACTGGGATAATACTAAAGAGTTAATCAGGGTGATTTTTCCACAAATTGACAGGTATTTTCCTTTCCATGGTAGTAAGAACTTATCTATTTTTGCTAACTTTCAATTAAAATGTATTGAAGTGAGATCATTTATTTCCTTTGGGATATGTATTCCGAGTATATCCACATCACCATCAGACCATTTTATTGGTAAACTACATGGTAATGTGAAAATTGTATTTTTTAGTGATCCAATACGTAATATAGTACATTTGTCATAATTTGGTTGTAATCCAGAGAGGTTAGAAAATGTATCTAGATCCTCTATGAGGCTGTGGAGGGATTCTAGTTGTGGATTTAAAAGAAAACATGAATCATCAGCGTACAATGACACCTTTGTTTTTAAGCCCTGGATTTCTAATCCTCTGATATTATTATTGGATCTGATTTTAATAGCTAACATCTCGATGGCCACAATAAATAGATATGCCGATAGTGGACAACCTTGTTTCACTCCTCTTGACAGTTTAAAACTTTCTGAGAAATAGCCATTATTTACTATTTTACACCTAGGGTTACTATACATGATTTTGACCCATTTTATAAGAGATTCTCCAAAATTGAAATGCTCCAGGCATTTATATATAAACCCCAGTCGAACTTTATCAAATGCCTTTTCGAAGTCTGCTATGAATAGCAGGCCTGGTTTCCCATATTTTCCATAGTGTTCTATTGTTTCCAATACTTGCCTTATATTATCTCCAATGTATCTTCCATGTAAAAAACCTGTCTGATTAGAATGAATAATATCCGACAATACCTTTTTAATTCTATGCGCTATACATTTTGCTAGGATTTTTGCATCACAACACTGAAGTGTAAGGGGCCTCCAATTTTGTAAATGGACTGGATCTTTATATTTTCCACTTGTATCCTGTTTCAGTAATAATGAGATCAGACCTTCTTCTTGAGTGTCAGATAATCTACCATTTACATAGGAGTGGTTAAAACATGCTAATAACGGTCCTCTTAGTATATCAAAAAAGGTTTGGTATACCTCGACTGGTATGCCATCCAACCCTGGAGTTTTCCCAGACTTAAAGTCTTTAATTGCATCCAGAAGTTCCTCCTCTGTAATTTCACCTTCACATGAGTCTTTCTGTGTGGCTGTTAATTTGACATTATCAATAGAAAACAATTTTCTACAATTAGCTTCAGTTAGAGGAGATGGAGGCGACTGAAAAGAAAACATATGCTTAAAGTACTTTGTTTCTTCCTTCAAAATATCATTTGGTGAATTATGGGTGACTCCGTCAATTGTAACCAGTTTCATTAAGTTCTTTTTGGTAGCATTCCTATGTTGAAGATTTAAAAAGAATTTTGTGAATTTTTCCCCATATTCCATCCAGTTTGCTTTATTTTTATAATATATTACACTTGATCTTTCTTGAATAAGTTTCTCCATTTCTTTTTGTTTTTCCTCTAATTTATTCTGAGCCTCTATGTTACAGTTTTTATTGCCATCTATCTGTTCTGTTAGACTTTCTATTTCCTTTCTTAGTATAAACTCTTTTGACCTAAATTGCTTTTGTTTTCGAGATGAGTACTGAATTGCATGGCCTCTAAAGGCACATTTAAAGGTGTCCCATACAATAAGGGGATTCGCTGTACCTATGTTATGTTGGAAAAAGTCAGTTATAAATTCCTTTGTTCTAATTATAAATAAATTATCATCCAATAGGCTTTGATTAAATTTCCAATATCCTCGCCCACGTGGAAATTCAGTAAGAGTAATGTATATGCCTATTATATGATGGTCCGACCGCATTCTGTCCCCTATCAACACTTTTTTAAACTTTTGGTGCCAACGAGAATGAGATAAGAAAGAAGTCAAGACGACTAGCTTGATTCAGTCTCCGCCATGTATATCTCACTAGATCAGTATATTTAAGCATCCATATATCTACTAGTTCTAATGTATCCATGACATTCACAATTTCCTTAAGAGCATGTGGGTGATTGTTTGTGGTGTGATTTCCTTTACGGTCCATTGAGCTATTTAAAACAGTATTATAATCCCCCACCATAATAATATTGTCTTGAGTTGCTTGCAGGCTTGATAATTTATTATATATATTGTCAAAGAATTGTGGATCATCATTATTTGGTCCGTAAAGGTTAATGAGCCATATCTGTTTATGGTCCAATAACATATTTAAAATAATCCATCTACCTTGTGTATCTATTTGTACAATTTGCACATTCGGATCGAAATTACTATTAATTAATATCATCACCCCTTTTGAATTTCTTTGCCCATGGGAGAAGTATATTCCCCCCCCCCCATTCTATTTTCCACGCTACTTCATCTCGAATTGTTGAATGAGTTTCCTGTAAACAATAGATATTATATTCCTTCTCTTTGAGCCATGTAAATATTGTTCTTCTTTTGTTATTATCAGCTAAGCCATTACAATTATAACTGGCTATACTTATTTCACCATACACCATAATGAGATACAAGTTTCAAGTCTATTTATCATTATATATGTTTGTAAATTTACCAATAAAAAATAGCGTAATGATTGAGTGTCCATATAGCTGTGCCGTGATATTTGCACTGCTACGGAGCAACCCTTCAATTGTTCTCCACTAATTCCCCCGCTAAAGCCCCTCCCCATCCCAAGTTGAGCCGTCATCCCAGTGATCAGCATCCCACCCACGTCCCTCCGCATCCCTAAGGCCCCTAGAGGCCAAATATCTTAGTTTAGTTCTGTGCGTTATGGCCAAAATATCATATCACGATATTTTCTTACCTCATGTACACTATATATACAAAAGTATGTGGACTCCCCTTCAAATTAGTAGTTTCGGCTATTTCAGCCACACCCGTTGCTGACAGGTCTATAAAATCGAGCACACAGTCATGTAATGTCCATAGACAAACATTGGCAGTAGAATGGCCTTACTGAAGAGCTCAGTGACTTTCAACGTGGCACCGTCATAGGATGCCACCTTTCCAACAAGTCAGTTCGTAACATTTCTGCCCTGCTAGAGATGCCCCGGTCAACTGTAAGGGCTGTTATTATGAAGTGGAAATGTCTAGGAGCAACAACGGCTCAGCCGCGAAGTGGTAAGTCACACAAGCTCACAGAACGGGACTGCAGAGTGCTGAAGAGCGTAGTGCGTAAAAATGGTCTGTCCTCGATTGCAACACTCACTACCGAGTTCCAAACTGCCTCTGGAAGCAACGTCAGCACAATAACTGTTTGTCGGGAGCTTCATGAAATGGGTTTCCATGGCCGAGTAGCCACACACAAGCCTAAGATCACCATGTGCAATGCCAAGCGTCAGCTGGAGTGGTGTAAAGCTCGCCGCCATTGGACTCTGGAGCAGTGGAAACGCCTTCTCTGGAGTGATGAATCATGCTTCACCATCTGGCAGTCCGACGGACAAATCTGGGTTTTTCGGATGCCAGGAGAACACTACCTGCCCCAATGCATAGTGCCAACTGTAAAGTTTGGTGGAGGAGAAATAATGGTCTGGGGCTGTTTTTCATGGTTCGGGCTAGGCCCCTTAGTTCCAGTGAAGGGAAATCTTAACGCTACAGCATACAATGACATTCTAGACAATTCTGTGCTTCCAACTTTGTGGCAACAGTTTGGAAAGGCACTTTCCTGTTTCAGCATGACAATGCCCCCGTGCACCAAAGTGAGGTCCATACAGAAATGGTTTGTCAAGATCGGTATGGAAGAACATGACTGGCATGCACAGAGCCCTGACCTCAACCCCATTGAACACCTTTGGGATGAATTGAAAAGCTGACTGCGAGCCAGGCCTAATAAAAAAAATAGATTATTGGATGAAACATTGAATTTGGCATTACTGCTATTAACCAATCACTACATGGAACAACAGATAGTCCCCCAAAAAATCTAAAGGAAGTTTGTTCTGAAGTATCTGAGAGATAAGAAAGATCAGGAAACATCTGTTTTTTACATGCATTCATCCCCTTATTTTAGGCACTAAACTATCTCCATATATACTTCCATAAGTCTTGTGAGGCTTGTGGGCTTCCTAAAGCAAAACGGAGAACACCATCGTGTTCGTGAGAGTCTCATCTTTCAAAAGAGCGTAGGCCAAACCGTTTCTGACGCTACATACGATTTTGTGAGAAGGCCGATATCTCATGGTCTGACAAACACCACTCTACCTCTGCCATCCTTCACCGCAGATGCGGAAGGGCGATATCGGCGGATGCGGTGGATTGAGACACAGCACATGCAAAAAAACATATTAGTTTAAACAGACGTGTTTTATTATGTTAATTAGATTTCCGCAGGTGCGCAAACATTGTAGGCTAAGGGTTAACAAACCAAACATTGAAATTACATCAAAAAAAAAAAAAAACGGTCCGTGCATCAATACCGGTATATAGTAAAATAGTTTATACCGTCCAGCCCTATCGTGGTTGTAAAATAGATGCTATTGAGCAGAAAGCTGAGACAATCCTCTCTTTGACGGGGACAAGGGGACGAAGCTTCCAAAGCTTCCACATTTTGTAATGTTATACTATCGGAACGCATTTTTACTCTCGAGCGAATGGGGGGAGAGGAGAGTGGCTTGCTCATCACAGCAGCAGGCCCCAGTGAGGACACAGGCAGACACTTTCATTACAGGAATCATGAGGACAATGAACTTTACTGTTTGACCAAATCATGGTTTTAGCCGCTCCCCAAAAATAGGACTTTTTGAGTGAGGTGACAATGTACAATGTGCTCTTTCTACATTTATAAGCACCCTGTCCGTTTTTTACAATCCATGATCTTGGCTGTCTAACTGATGACAGAGTCAAGGCAGGTCTCTTTGCTGATGCCGCATTTTACTTTGAATCAGAAAACCAGGCCGGCCCATCTTGGTTAGGCCAGGGCAGGCCGTTGCCCACTGATCAGCCAAAGACTCCCTATAGATTATTAGCCGCAGGCCATGTCACCTTTTTCATTGTTTTATTTTTATATATATTTTCTTTTTTTGGCAATTTCGACCAGCCCACCCAACAAAGAAAATGTTCCAGCCCAATTGCCAGATGGCCAATCTGCCCCTGGGCAAAGAGTAGAATATTTGATATTTGGAATATAACCATATTTCTCTACGTTCCAAGTAAAAAAAATTTGCCAGGGGGGCACTGACTGTCTATTTAGTCCCCCCACCCACCACTCTTTTCCTTATGTACTCTACCTGCATGTGAAATAAGCCTAGCACCTCACCTCTGTTTTTCGCTCTCCCTGCCTGTGTCAGAACTACACTTAAGTGCTGTTTCCGATATCCATGAGTAAGCCCCATAAAAGCCGCCCCATCGCCACAGCATTATTGTTTCTTGATTGATGGATGAGGGCTGACACTTCAATGAAGCCATTTCCACTGGCATCTGTATCCGATGATGTGCAGCGTATATTTTCCATCCACGCCTCATTTCTCGCCTGTGTCATTCTTGGAACTTCATTTACACCCTGTTCCCTGAAGGACCTTTTTTTCCCCCCATCTCCTTTTCTCTCTCTCTGTCTCTCTCTCTCTCTCTCTCTCTCTCTCTCTCTCTCTCTCTCTCTCTCTCTCTCTCTCTCCCTCTCTCTCTCTGTCTGTCTCTGTCTCTGTCTCTGTCTCTGTCTCTCTATTTCTCTCTCTATTTTTCTCTCTTTCTCTCCCTGTTCTGTTTTCCCCCCTCAGTGCTATAAAATAATGCTATTTCTTGTCGGCTCCGAAGGGGCCTGGGGTAATTTGCAGAGCCATGATAAAACAAAAGACATGGAGGGGTTATTTACTGGAAGTGTACAACTGACAGGGTTCCACTGTTGTGTTTCTTTTCACTTGTCGTCAGATGCCAGATCCATGGCTGTCCAAGCCTAGGACAGAGCTATGATATCCAAACCCTACCAGATAGGCACCATGTCTGGCCTATATTTCGATCATTATCTCTCATGTTTTGAGTCAAAAAAAAATATTTCTATACTGCAGAATCCAATGCATTGACCTAATTATGCTGAATACATGTTTTATCCGTGCAATGATAGTGTGATTGAGGTGGCTTTTCTGAGAAATGTTTGCTCATATGGAGAGCAGATGGCTAGGAAGCATCATTGCGGCTTTCTGGGATGACAGCCATGAGATTCCCCCTCAGGTGCCGTTGGAGCCCCTTTAGAAGGGGAGGGTGATTGGTGGGACATGGCACTTCCTAAATAACTACTATCTGTTATCTGCCTGAGTTTGCCACCTCGAAGCACTCACCAACAGGACAAACGCGCTACTATACAATGCGTGGCCTAAATAATATGCAGTAGCTCAGATCTAGCACTTACAGTGTTGTATATAAGCTGCTTTTAGCTCTTCATTGGTGTTTCCTGATGGGGTTGTATCATTCTATAAACAGGTATTTATATATATATATTTTTTTAAGTTATGCATTCCCCCCCCAACAAGAGATACAATATATACTTTTACATACAAGATATGTAAAAGTAATAGATGCTGCCTAGTGTCTCAACACCTTGGGATTCATAGGGATTGATACATGGTCTTTGGTCAGAAGGGGAAAAGTGTAATGGAACGACATGATCGTTTCCATTATGTATTCATCATCGTAGCACTGCATTTGGCCTCATTGGACATGACCTTGCCGGTCATGGGACATTTCAGTGCAGCATCAAAAGATTGTTTCCCTTCAATGATATTAGGGAGCTGCGTGTTTACTATTACTATGACAACAGAGGCATTTTCACAGACAGACATGGCCTTCTCCATTCCTGATGGCTCCTCCCTCTTCTATTTTCTTCACAGGACTCCAGTCCACAAGGTAAGGGAATAGTGGTCCCCTCCTTTATGTATACATTAGACTGGTTTCCACCCTGAGAAGGCAGAAGAAAAGGAGAAGTGATTGGCCCCCAGAGTGTATTTCCCCTGTGTCCGCATTGCCGTGCCATTCTTTATCAATAATCACCCTGAAGGGGAGCACTGCTCTTGTTTGTGTGGGATTGACCTCTCCGGTGATGGGGCTACACAGATGGGGGTCATCTGTAACACAAGGTCCTCTATATAGGCCTACTGAGGTCCTGCTGCATAATGTGGCGGTGAGAGGCAGAGAGAGAGAGAGAGGGTGCAACCAGAAAGGAAGGGATGGAGGGGGAAATGGTACCTCAACTGTCCATCTTGGGATGAGAGAAGAGGAGAGGAGAGTGTAACCACATAAGAGCCCTTGCAGCCCTGTCACCACTCCAGCGGCATCATCTCAAATCTGTCACGTCCAGTGCAGAAAACGATGTCTTTATCCCAGTGCAGAAAACAATGTCTTTATCCCAGTGCATTGCTAGAAGTGGGATGTGTTGTGCTCTTCAACATGCTCTGCCTTAGAACAATGAAGTATACTATGTATCATACATTCATAGCTAGAATTACAGTAGTTGTGGAGTTATTGTGCAATTTGTGATTGAGGGTCTATCAGGGGATTTTCTTTTCCATCTTCCTCTGTGATCTGAGTGTACCACAGTAATTCACAACCGCGTATGGTTACAGTGGATAAAGCTGAAAGAGAGCCAGTTGCACGTATTTCACAAAGCAGTACCCTCCCTCCTCTAATACGATGTGACACTGAATACTACACACAGAGAAACAAGTAACCTCAAATTGGGTTATGTTTCCTACCTGCCAGTAATCCAGTTGATAACCACTATACATGGAGATTTCTTGGGAGCAGGAGAAATCAGATTACTGTGGGCTGAACTGGGAGTTTCAGGGTCTAAATTGGCTTCTACACTGAACAAAAATATAAACGCAACATGTAAAGTGTTGGTCCTATGTTTCATGAGCTGAAATAAAAGATCCCAGAAATGTTCCATACGCACAAAAAGCTTATTTCTCTAAAATGTGTGTGCACAAATTTGTTTACATCCCTTAGTGAGCATTTCTCCTTTGCCAACATAATCCATCCACCTGACAGGTGTGGCATATCAAGAAGCTGATTAAACAACATGATCATTACACAGGTGCATCTTGTGCTGGGAACAATAAAAGGCCCCTAAAATGTGCAGTTTTTCCCAAAACACAAGTTTTGAGGGAGCGTGCAATTGGCATGTTGACTACAGGAATGTCCACCAGAGCTGTTACCAGAGAATTGAATGTTAATTTCGCTACCAAAAGCCACCTCCAACGTCGTTTTAGAGAATTTGGCAGTATGTCACAGCTGGCCTCACAAAACTCTGCCTAGAAGGTCAGCATCCCAGAGTCGCCTCTTCACTGTTGACGTTGAGACTGGTGTTTTGCAGGTAATATTTAATGAAGCTGCCAGTTGAGGACCTGTGAGGTGTCTGTTTCTCAAACTAGACACTCTAATGTCCCGTGTAGCTCAGTTGGTAGAGCATGGCGCTTGCAATGCCAGGGTTGTGGGTTCGATTCCCACGGGGGACCAGTATGAAAAAATGTATGCACTAACTGTAAGTCGCTCTGGATAAGAGCGTCTGCTAAATGACGTAAATGTAATGTAATTGTCTTCTTGCTCAGTTGTGCACCGGGGCCTCCCACTCCTCTTTCTATTCTGTTTAGAGCCAGTTTGCGCTGTTCTGTGAAGGGAGTACTACACAGCATTGTACGAGATCTTCAGTTTCTTGGCAATTTCTCGCATGGAATAGCCTTCATTTCTCAGAACAAGAATAGACTGACGGGTTTCAGAAGAAAGTTATTTGTTTCTGGCCATTTTGAGCCTGTAATCGAACCCACAATTGCTGATGCTCCAGATACTCAACTAGTCTCAAGATGGCCAGCTTTATTGCTTCTTTAATCACCACAACAGTTTTCAGCTGTGCTAACATAATTGCAGAAGGGTTTTCTAATGATCAATTAGCCTTTTAAAATGATAAACTTGGATTAGCAAACACAACGTGCTATTGGAACACAGGACTGATGGTTGCTGATAATGGGCCTCTGTACGCCTATGTAGATATTCCATAAAAAATCAGCCGTTTCCAGCTACAATAGCCATTTACAACATTAACAATGTCTACACTGTATTTCTGATCAATTTTATGTTATTTTAATGGACAAAAAAATTGCTTTTCTTTCGAAAACAAGGACATTTCTAAGTGACCTCAAACTTTTGAACGGTAGTGTAGCTAATGATGTTCGATGGTGCAAGTGAAAAGGTTGCCTTTGGTCTGAGGGAAATACCGTAATTTTCGGACTATAAGCCGCGCCTTTTTTCCCATTTTTCGACCCTGCGGCTTATATAACGGTGCGGCTAATCTATGGATTTTTACAGCTAACGGCCACTAGAAGACCTCCTAAATCTATGGATTTTACAGGTTACAGTCCACCAACTTTAACTCTATGGGCTCTATGACCGGTCCGCGCCCCCCACCTTTAAGCGGCGGGCTCCAGCAGGAAAAGCTGGAGGCCGGAAAAGAGTGAGACAGGTAGCGCGCAAAAGTAAAAGTGGAACCGAGAGTGGTACGAGAGACAGAACGAGAGACAGAACGAGAGCAAGACAGACAGACATTACGAGAGCGAGACAGTTTGTCTCAGACCCCTTGTGAGACCATATGCTGGTGCGGTTGGCCCTGGGTTCCTACTAATGCAAGGCATTGATGCTATGGACTGGCCCGCCCGTTCCCCAGACCTGAATCCAATTGAGCACATCTGGGACATCATGTCTCGCTCCATCCACCAACGCCACATTGCACCACAGACTGTCCAGGAGTTGGCGGATGCTTTAGTCCAGGTCTGGGAGGAGATCCCTCAGGAGACCATCCGCCACCTCATCAGGAGCATGCCCAGGCGGTGTAGGGAGGTCATACAGGCACGTGGAGGCCACACACACTACTGAGCCTCATTTTGACTTGTTTTAAGGACATTACATCAAAGTTGGATCAGCCTGTAGTGTGGTTTTCCACTTTAATTTTGAGGGTGACTCCAAATCCAGACCTCCATGGGTTGATAAATTTGATTTCCATTGATATTTTTTGTGTGATTTTGTTGTCAACACATTCAACTATGTAAAGAAAAAAGTATTGAATAAGATTATTTCATTCATTCAGATCTAGGATGTGTTGTTTAAGTGTTCCCTTTATTTTTTTGAGCAGTGTATATATTATATCTTTATCCAGACTAAAGTCAGTTGTCTGCATTGTGAAATCCTGATTTGCGGAGTATCCTGCAGTTAGAGAGATAAAGTGCGAAGACTTAAGAAACGTATGTATGGGCATAATGGGCTGGTTTAACAGGGGACATCTTAGTTAAATGTATTTTGGAAAAATAATGATGGTCTGGTATAATAGCATCCTATAGCTTTTATATGAGAGCATGAAAACATTGGAATCCCCAGTCCACATAGCCCTCACGTGGGACTGGCATGTAACATAGTGGTATGTAGCTTAGTGGTTAAGAGCGTTGTGCCAGTAACCGAAAGGTCGCTGGTTCTAATCCCCGAGCCGACTAGGTGAAAAATCTGTAGATGTGCCCTTGAGCAAGGCACTTAACCCTAGTTGCTCTGGATAAGAATGTCTGCTAAATGACAAAAAAATAATAATAATAACATCCCCCACATGATTAATGTACAGTAAAGCACTTTTTTTGTTTTGCAGATGGCCGATGTCTCAGCCTCTCAGTTTTTCTATTTCTTGACATGACACGTTAATCCCCGGTGGCCCCGGAAATCAGACAACCCAGGTGCAACACTAATATCCTCGCAGTATCCAAACATTTCCTTTAAAAGTAACTGGTACACAGGGCCCATAAATTACTAGCTGAACGCTAGCTCAAGATGTCTGCTGGCTTCCAATACGGACCGTCCATAACCTGAGCAATAAACTTGGTCACACTTGATTTGGCTTGTCCGGATTGTCCGTCTGTAGAGATGCTCTATATATGGTCATACTGTGTTGATAAGCTTGCTAAGGTTAGGGTTAGGTTTAGAATAAGGGTTAGGGTAAGGGTTAAGGTAAGGGTTAAGGTACGGGTTAAGTTTAGGGTTAGGATAAGGGTTAAGGTTAGGGATAGGGTTAGGGTTAGGGTTAGGGTTAGTAGATAGTTAGTTGAAATGTTACTGATAGTCTGTAGAGAATCTACAGATGGACTATCCTATTTTGTTATTACATGTAACCTTTATTTTGACAGGGAAGTCATACTGAGACTAGGGTCTCTTTTACAGATGAACCCTGCATAAATACATCAAACGCATATCCAAATAAAGTGTTACCATAAACCTTGACATTGCTGCTTGAAAAATGTCTGCCCTTTTTCATTGTCAACTGTTACAAATTGATGAAATGTGTTCATCGATGTTCCCTAGTCATTATATCCCCAGTGGCACTTTGTTTTACAGACACTGGGGGAAAAGGGGCAGTGCATATTAGGGCACCAAGCACAGTTTATCAAACAAAATCTAATATCATCCATAAGAGAAGGGGGAGAATCTGGAAATCAATACTTCAATACTAAATTGTTAGTGGGGGATGAAGAGTAATTGTGAGAGTTCAGAGATGTGTCTCGGAGGCCGGGCCACGGAAAGTTCATTGTCACCCAGGAAGTGATACGTAAAGGCACTGATTCCTACAGATGGATTGGTTTGCTAATTTACATTATACCTTATTGCTAGCACATCAAATACCAACAGAAGGAGTGTTACAGATGTAGGATCTTAATTTGACCTTTATTGTCACAGCAAAATAATCCTGCAGCAACAGGATTTTAATGCTTAGTCCACAGTGTTGCTTGATTGGTGGTTAGGCTATTAGCCGGCCAAAAGTATGCTACATGAAAAGTGCAATACTGTTAATATAACCGTATGTTAGTGTGGGTTTTCAGTGAATTTATGTAAATCAGAAGCTCATCTGAAATACAATCAAAATCAAATGTTATTGTTAATCAGAAGCTGACAAAAGAGTAATACAATTAATCCTACGTCTGTAAGACAAGCTGCTGGTGTTTCAGCTATCCACATCATAACACAAAACACATCATATGTCCCATGTGGCTCAGTTGGTAGAGCAGGTGCTTTCAATGCCACGGTTGTAGGTTTGATTCCCATGGGTGACCAGTATGAAAGAGTGCAAAAAATATGCACTCACTACTGTAACTCTGGATAACAGTGTCTGCTTAAATGTAACATGTTTGAATGTTCAGCAAGTGTACTGTTACACAACAAAACAGAGACAAACAATGTGTGTTTTTTTGCAGTGCTTTTGATGTTAGTGGAGTGAGGCTGACAGTCCAGTTACAGGGGCCCTTTGCTAATGATTTTTGAGAAGCCCCCAACCGAGTCCTAAATGTCTGCAATATCCATAAACAACTCTATACTGTCCAATTAGGCAGACAGAGATGTACTGAGCTGTCAGGCAGATCTGCATGGCTAAGCACCTGAGATCCAATGGATGATGGGGGGTGGGGTTGGGGGGGGTTCATCGGCCATCAGAGAGAGAGAGAGAGAGAGAGAGCGAGAGGAGAGAGAGAGAGAGAGAGAGAGAGAGAGAGAATTCACATTATGGCCTTTACACTCTCCCAATTACTGCCAGCTTTAATTGATTATCTCACCTTGCCCTCTCACTCAACACTCATCATGGCCGTCTACTGTATCTGTCTGTCTGTCTGTCTGTCTGTTTGTCTGTCGTGGTGTTACTGTTTTCCTACTACAACACAATATTTTCTTAATTTCTTGTGTCCAACCAGGTTTACACATCCATCCAAAGCTTTTCATGTACAGTAAAAACAACCTTGTGGGGATTTCCAAGTTGTTTTGTTAGAGAAATAAAGCTTAATTGGCTTGGCTGCCATTGAGAGGACGGAAGATTGTAGGTATATACACTGGGAATAATTAGAATTTATGCGTGCTAGCTCATCATTTCCCCTCCCCTCCCCTCCTCTCCGCGCCCTCCCTTCCCTTCCCTCCCCCTGCTGTAGCCAGGCAGCCCTGTCAGAGGTCAGAGGTTACCACTTCTCCTGCTGTAGCCAGGCAGCCCTGTCAGAGGTCAGAGGTTACCACTTCTCCTGCTGTAGCCAGGCAGCCCTGTCAGAGGTCAGAGGTTACCACTTCTCCTGCTGTAGTCAGGCAGCCCTGTCAGAGGTCAGAGGTTCACCTCTTCTCCTCCTGTATCCAAGCAGCCCTGTCAGAGGTTAGAGGTTCACCACTTCTCCTCCTGTAGCCAGGCAGCCCTGTCAGAGATTTACCAGAGCATGACTCACTCCTGAGTGCGTTTGATCTGAATGAATTTATGGCTTTTAGATTCATTATGCCACTTTGTTTGGCACTTTATCTGCCCTCCTCCTCCCTTGTCTGTCCATCCAGGAGAACTAAGCGCAAATTAGATGTGTGACTGTGCGTTAAAGGAGAGACACGGTACATGTGTTATTGTATGCATTTTGTCATGGTCATGCCCACATAGGTAGCATGTTGGCATATATTGGGATGACTTGTACTGGAGGCAGCTCTTCAGGGTAGTCACTAGCTGGCACAGCCACAAAGTCATAAAATCTGATTTTAAACTTAATCCTAACCTTAACCCTAACCTTAACCACAATGCTAACTTTATTCCTATCCTTAACCTTAAATTAAGACCAAAAAGCACATTTTTGTTTTCATGATATTTTACGATATACTGTATAGCTAATTTTGACTTTGCAGCTGGCCCATCTAGTGGAAATCGCTCAGCTCTGCCTCCAGGACAAGATTAAAGGTCAACCTGAACATACACGTAGGTAGGAGAATATAAGGTCCTTACCTGTGTAATATTCTATATAGGTTGTGGACTGTGATATGATGTGAATACTGCACAAATGCCTCTCTGAGAGATTTCACTGACCATCCAAGAACTCCCATAAACCTTCACCAAAACCTTATTTTAGTGTCTGTTATTATTGCATGGTGTATTGTTCTACGGTGTTCTAGTGAGGGTGAGGCTATGGCTTCATGCAACAGCAGTCAATAAAGAAGAAGAAAAAAAATCTAAATGCTCAAGACTTTAAATCGAATGGAATAGACGCTTGACAAAAATAAGATTGCAAAATAATATGACAAAGAAACGAATTGAACTCTTATTCAAGATAATATACAAACGAGTCCTCACTCTCTTTTCATCCATTATCGCTAATTACATGAACATCTACACACCCAAATGGCACCCTATGCTTATGGGCGTTGGTAAAAAATGGTGCACTATGTAAGGAATAAGGTGTCACGGATTCAGCCAAGGCTGCTCCTCCTCCTTGCTCGGGCAGGCTTCGGCGTTCGTTGTCCCCGGAGTACTAGCTGCTACCGATCTATGTTTCGGTGTTTGTCTAGACTGGTCTGTATTGTTTACACCTGTGTCCCATTAGTGTTGATTGTATTCCCTTTAAAAACCCCTGTCTCTCATTTGTTTGTTGTGTGTGATTGTTTTCCGTTAGGTCGGCAGTGCTGGTTGTATGCGATTATTGTTCCTCCCTGTTTGGAGTTTTTGTTTTGTACTTTCTTTACTGTTTTGAGTAAAGTACGTTCTGCCAGTAGTTCGGTGTCTTGCGCTTGACTTTGTTTCCCGCATACACATCATCCTGACAGAATCACACACCAACACATGGAGTCAGCAGGAGCGGCGGTGCCAGCTGGATCAATGGAAGAACGCGTCGAACAACAAGCGGCCATGATCCAGGCTCTCGGCACTGCCATGGAACGGGTGGTGAGCACTATGGAGCGATGGGAAAGAGGGGGTCTGCCTACACCTCCTCCGACGATACCACCACCATCGGCGATGCCCATCGCTTCACCTCCGGTGTCCAGTGGGATTCGGCTATCGCTCCCGAGGGCTTATGATGGCACAGCTGCCGGGTGTCAGGTTTTCCTGCTCCAGGTTGAACTCTACCTGGCAACCATCCACCCGGTGCCCTCGGGATACGAGAGCGTGTCCGCCCTCATCTCCTGCCTGTCCGGCAAGGCGCTGGAGTGGGCCAACGCCGAGTGGGGGGGAATAGACACCGCTACTGTCAACTATGCGGAGATCACCCGCCGCTTCAGGGCAGTATTCGATCATCCACAAGAGGGTAAAGCGGCGGGTGAGCGTCTATTCCACCTCAGGCAGGGGAGGAGGAGCGCACAGGAGTTCGCCCTGGACTTCCGGACGCTGGCTGCCAACGCGGGATGGAATGAGAGGGCCCTCATCGACCACTACAGATGTAGCCTGAGGGAGGACATGCGTCGGGAATTGGCCTGCAGGGACACCAACCTCAGCTTCGACCAACTAGTGGACATGTCCAATCGCCTGGATACCCTGTTGGCTACCCGCGGACGTCCGGAGTCAGGGCCGTCCATTCCATCCCCCAGCACTTCTGAGCTGACCCCTATGGAGCTCGGAGGTGCTGGTGCTAGGGAGACCAGGAGAGAGTCCAGGAGGGAGACCGTCCCCTGCACCAACTGTGGCCGCAGAGGACACACTGCTGGTCGGTGCTGGGGAGGGTCTCCTAGGAATCGAGGCAGTAGGCAGCGCACTGATGAGTCATTCCAGGTGAGTAGGCACCCAACTCACCCAGAGCTCTCTGTTGCGCATATGTGTATTAAAGTTGTGTTTCCCGAGGTTTCTCCTCATTCCCAGCATAAGGCGCTAGTAGATTCAGGCGCAGCTGGGAATTTTATTGATCGCCAGTTATAAGTTAGGGATCCCTATTGTACCCGTTGATGTGCCTTTCCTTATCCATGCCCTAGATAGCCGCCCTTTGGGGTCAGGATTGATTAAGGAAGTCACAGCGCCTCTCAGGATGAAAACGCAGGAGGGACATGAGGACAATATTCGGTTGTTTTTGATTGATTCTCCTGCATTTCCCTTGGTGTTGGGGCTTCCCTGGTTAACATCTCATGACCCCAACATTTCATGGCAACAGAGGGCTCTCAAGGGATGGTCTGATCAGTGTTTCGGGCGGTGTGTAGGTGTTTCCGTAGGGGCAAAGACGGTGGAAAGCCCTAACCAAGTTCCCACCATGCACATTCCACCTGAGTATGCCGATTTGGCACTCTCCTTCTGTAAAAGGAAGGCGACTCAATTACCACCTCATCGACAGGGGGATTGTGCGATAGACCTCCAAGTAGGCGCTGCGCTTCCGCGTAGTCATGTGTATCCTCTGTCTCAGGAGGAGACGGCGGCTATGGAGACATATGTCGCCGAATCTCTGAGACAGGGATACATACGGCCATCCACTTCCCCTGCGTCATCGAGTTAATTTTTTGTGAAGAAGATGGAGGTTGGAGGTTTACGCCCGTGTATTGACTACCGTGGTCTCAATCAGATCACAATCAAATATAGCTATCCTCTCCCTCTGATTGCTAGTATGACGGAGTCATTACACGGGGCGCGATTCTTCACAAAATTGGATCTCAGGAGCGCGTACAACCTGGTGCGCATTAGGGAGGGAGATGAGTGGAAGACAGCATTCAGTACCACCTCGGGTCACTATGAGTACCTCGTCATGCCATACGGTTTAATGAATGCTCCTTCAGTCTTCCAATCGTTTGTGGACGAGATTTTCCGGGACTTGCATGGACAGGGTGTAGTGGTGTATATTGATGACATTCTAATATACTCCGCTACACGAGCCGAGCATGTGTCCCTGGTGCGTCGGGTGCTTGGTAGACTGTTGGAGCATGACCTGTATGCGAAGGCGGAGAAATGTCTGTTCTTCCAGGAGTCCATCTCCTTCCTGGGACATCGGTTGTATTCCCTGGGCTGAGATAGCCCAAAACTCACTCAGCCACTCCTCAACTAACCTTACGCCTTTCCAGTGTGTGCTAGGTTATCAGCCGGTCCTAGCACCTTGGCATCAGAGCCAGATCGAAGCCCCTGCGGTGGACGAGTGGTTTCGGCGCTCAGAAGAAACCTGGAACGCTGCACATGTCCATCTGCAGCGGGCTATCAGGCGGCAAAAGGCGAGCGCCGATCGCCACCGCAGTGAGGCTCCAGTGTATGCATCAGGAGATCGGGTCTGGCTCTCAACCCGAAACCTGCCCCTTCGCCTGCCCTGCCGGAAGCTGGGTCGGCGATGTGTGGGGCCATTTAAAGTCCTGAGGAGATTGAACGAGGTATGCTATAGGTTACAACTGCCAATTAATTACCACATTAACCACTCGTTCCATGTGTCTCTCCTCAGGCCGGTAGTAAATGGTCCACTCCAGGAGAGTGAGGTACGAGAGGCTCCTCTGCCCCCACTGGACATCGAGGGGGCTCCGGCGTACTCAGTCCGTTCCATCTTGGATTCGAGGCGTCGGATGGGGGGCCTGCAGTATCTCGTGGAGTGGGAGGGGTACGGTCCGGAGGAACGGTGCTGGGTCCCTAGGAGGGACATCCTAGATCCCTCCATGTTGAGGGATTTCCACCGGAGTCATCTGACTCGCCCTGCTCCGCGTCCTCCTGGCCGTCCCCGATGCCGGGGTCGGCGCACGGCTGGAGCCGCGCGTCAAGGGGGGTACTGTCACGGATTCAGCCGAGGCTGCTCCTCCTCCTTGCTCGGGCAGGCTTCGGCGTTCGTCGTCCCCGGAGTACTAGCTGCTACCGATCTATGTTTTGGTGTTTGTCTAGACTGGTCTGTATTGTTAACACTTGTGTCCCATTAGTGTTGATTGTATTCCCTTTAAAAAACCCTGTCTCTCATTTGTTTGTTGTGTGTGATTGTTTCCGATAGGTCGGCAGTGCTGGTTGTATGCGATTATTGTTCCTCCCTGTTTGGAGTTTTTGTTTTGTACTTTCTTTACTGTTTTGAGTAAAGTACGTTCTGCCAGTAGTTCGGTGTCCTGCGCTTGACTTCGTTTCCCGCATACACGTCATCCTGACATAAGGTGCCATTTGGGACGCAGCCCCTCTGGTTGAGGCGGTACACTTCCTGCATCTGAGTTGTGAACAGCAGGTCTAAATGAAGAGATATTCTGTTTCCTTCTCTGGATGACTGTTTGATAATGTGTCAGGGCTCTCCAACCCTGTTCCTGGAGAGCTACCGTCCTGTAGGTTTTCACTCCAACCCTAATCTACCACACCTGATTCTAATAATTAGCTGGTTGATAAGGTGAACCAGGTTAGTTACAACTGGGGTTGGAGTGAAAACCTACAGGAGGGTAGCTCTCCAGGAACAGGGTTGGAGAGCCCTGGTCAATATAGTGAGACAAACACACGTTATGTTACAGTAGATACTCTGGCTTCAGTCTGGGGATCGGATTGTAGGTAGTAAAAGAGTCTGGTAGACTAGATTGGATTGAAGTAACAGTACTTTATAGCAACACTGGATATGAAACATTTAGAGACGTTAAGTTCTCACAATTTACAGTGGGGAGAACAAGTATTTGATACACTGCCGATTTTGCAGGTTTTCCTACTTACAAAGCATGTAGAGGTCTGTAATTTTTATCATAGGTACACTTCAACTGTACCTAAAGAAAATCACATTGGATGATTTTTAAGTAATTAATTTGCATTTTATTGCATGACATAAGTATTTGATCACCTACCAACCAGTAAGAATTCCGGCTCTCACAGACCTGTTAGTTTTTCTTTAAGAAGCCCTCCTGTTCTCCACTCATTACCTGTATTAACTGCACCTGTTTGAACTCGTTACCTGTATAAAAGACACCTGTCCACACACTCAATCAAACAGACTCCAACCTCTCCACAATGGCCAAGACCAGAGAGCTGTGTAAGGACATCAGGGATATAATTGTAGACCTGCACAAGGCTGGGATGGGCTACAGGACAATAGGCAAGCAGCTTGGTGAGAAGGCAACAACTGTTGGCGCAATTATTAGAAAATGGAAGAAGTTCAAGATGATGGTCAATCACCCTCGGTCTGGGGCTCCATGCAAGATCTCACCTCGTGGGGCATCAATGATCATGAGGAAGGTGAGGGATCAGCCCAGAACTACACGGCAGGACCTGGTCAATGACCTGAAGAGAGCTGGGACCACAATCTCAAAGAAAACCATTAGTAACACACTACACCGTCATGGATTAAAATCCTGCAGCGCACACAAGGTCCCCCTGCTCAAGCCAGCGCATATCCAGGCCCGTCTGAAGTTTGCCAATGACCATCTGGATGATCCAGAGGAGGAATGGGAGAAGGTCATGTGGTCTGATGAGACAAAAATAGAGCTTTTGGTCTAAACTCCACTCGCCGTGTTTGGAGGAAGAAGAAGGATGAGTACAACCCCAAGAACACCATCCCAACCGTGAAGCATGGAGGTGGAAACATCATTCTTTGGGGATGCTTTTCTGCAAAGGGGACAGGACGACTGCACCGTATTGAGGGGAGGATGGATGGGGCCAAGTATCGCGAGATCTTGGCCAACAACCTCCTTCCCTCAGTAAGAGCATTGAAGATGGGTCGTGGCTGGGTCTTCCAGCATGACAACGACCCGAAACACACAGCCAGGGCAACTAAGGAGTGGCTCCGTAAGAAGCATCTCAAGGTCCTAGAGTGGCCTAGCTAGTCTCCAGACCTGAACCCAATAGAAAATATTTGGAGGGAGCTGAAAGTCCGTATTGCCCAGCGACAGCCCCGAAACCTGAAGGATCTGGAGAAGGTCTGTATGGAGGAGTGGGCCAAAATCCCTGCTGCAGTGTGTACAAACCTGGTCAACACCTACAGGAAACGTATGATCTCTGTAATTGCAAACAAAGGTTTCTGTACCAAATATTAAGTTCTGCTTTTCTGATGTATCAAATACTTATGTCATGTAATAAAATGCAAATTAATTACTTAAAAATCATACAATGTGATTTTCTGGATTTTTGTTTTAGATTCCGTCTCTCACAGTTGAAGTGTACCTATGATAAAAAATTACAGACCTCTACATGCTTTGTAAGTAGGAAAACCTGCAAAATCGGCAGTGTATCAAATACTTGTTCTCCCTTCTGTATATGGTACAGTAGTACTTTAATGAAATGACATTTTTTTTGTAAGATCATGAACTAATCAAATGTTTTAACCCAATGGTCTTTCTGGCTACTATGCTAAAAATACAGTGCAATAGTAAGACATGACATACAGTATTTCAATATCCCCCATAAGTCCCCATAAACATCCTTCAGGATGAACAGATTGCATCACTTCATTTCTGCATTTTTATTTTTTATTTTTAAGGCCACTGTCCTTGTGGAGGCAGCCCAATCTAACAGAAAGGTTAGTAGTCTCTGATGCAACCAAGCTGCTGAATTTCAGATCTTGTCTCAATCTTTTTCTGTTAGCATTTTCAGCATGGTTAATAATGTAGTCACCTATCCCCAGCCATTTATGCTGCTAGCCTGCTACCATCATGGTACATTGATATTCAGGAAAATGTGATCTAGGCCCAGGCCTATACTCTCCAAAAACAATTCCCATTATGGAGTGGCCAGATTTTTTTTCAAACGGTTGTTTTCTGCTTCTGATTCTGAGATTCATCAGTAATCAAGGGTTCATTTCACACCTCAGTGGATCCCCTGCTTTAAAGTAATTAAATCTGTGCAATAAAGTGAGCGCTTCTTTCCTCTTTGTTCTCTTGCTCATCTCCTTATTTAAAAAAAATGTTTTACACCCTTCACATCTCATCTCCTGAACTACACGCAATCATGCCATCCCACCTTGCTTGACAGGCAGAATCTATCCCTAAAATTAAACATTCCTGACCTATCAGATGACAAGAAGGCAGGAGAGAGAGACAGGGGAGTGAGAGGGAGGGGAGAGAGAGACAAAGAGACTTGCAGAGAGAGAGAAGGGAGGGAGAGAGAGGGGAGAGAGAGAAGGGAAGTAGAGAGAGGGGAGAGAGAGAAGGGAAGTAGAGAGAGGGGAGAGAGAGAAGGGAAGTAGAGAGAGGGGAGAGAGAGACAAAGAGACATGTAGAGCGAGAGAGAAGGGAGGGAGAGAGAGGGGAGAGAGAGAAGGGAGGTAGAGAGAGGGGAGAGAGAGAAGGGAAGTAGAGAGAGGGGAGAGAGAGACAACGAGACATGTAGAGCGAGAGAGAAGGGAGGGAGAGAGGGAAATAGGAGAGAATCATTACCAAGTTCGGTGGATGGGTGTGTAAGAACACATATCTCTAGATTACATAGAACTTTATGGGAAGGAAGCTGACACATCCAGGGATCCAGGGTTTTATTTCCCTTTTTTATTTTTTTGTAGAATGGAATGTGAAGATTTGACCCTGTCAATCAGGTCTAGTGACAAGTTTAATCACAGTGTCATGGCCAAATCATGGCTAAATAGGAATATAAATAATGGAGCGCCGGGACCTTTTATAAATGCTAATCAAGAGCACTAATCAACTGACAGGTCCACAGATCTCCCTCGTTGGAGTCACTCAAACTTTGTTTCTCTCTTTTCTTTCTTAATATTTTGCTTTCTTATTCCAAACTCTTCCTCTCTCCAGCGAGTTCACACTCTTTTTTATGACCAGAGTGGTATAAGGGGGAAATCTGAAAACATAGTCGGGCCTACTCTTCTCTCAACCCAGCTCCCGTCCCCCCATCACACTGTGAGGTTATTTCATTGAAGTCTCTCCCGTTTGATCTATTTACACAGATGTAACGTGTCAATTATGATTGCCTTTGATGTTCAAGAGTATTTATTTTTCTACTTCTGAGTGGAAGAAGAAAGGTTATTCTTCAGTCTTATAAAGAGTATATATCTGATAAAGTCTCCCCTTTATTTTTCAAGGTGGACCAGCAAGCTGCCTATTTCTAAACCATGTTAATGAAGTCTTGCCAATCCACTCCTCTGTGCTCTGTCTCAAAAGTAGAGGGCTCTGTAGATTTTGAAATGTTGATTTAGTCTTGAGTTTCAGTATGGTCACTTCTTGCTGCACTGCACCTTAAAATCAATTGATCTGAAGTTGTATGTGCTTCAAAGTTGTGAAGGTTGCCTTTCTCCCAAATTGTCAAGCTCCCTATTAAGGATACTTCAGCAAGCATTGATGTTGGCAATTGACGATACATGTATGCTGCTATTTGCTATGTTGAAAATTACGATCACAGATTTGTAAAACAGACAGAAAATACAGTGAGGGAAAAAAGTATTTGATCCCCTGCTGGTTTTGTACGTTTGCCCACTGACAAAGAAATGATCAGTCTATAATTTTAAAGGTAGGTTTATTTGAACAGTGAGAGGCCTTCTAACCCCCCAAATTGTAAAGTGGTTATCCCACTGGCTATAGGGTGAACGCACCAATTTGTGAGTCGCTCTGGCTAAGAGCGTCTGCTAAATGACGTTAATGTGCCCTTGAGCAAGGCACTTAACCCTAATTGCTCCTGTAAGTCGCTCTGGATAAGAGCGTCTGCTAAATGACTAAAATGTAAAATGTAAATGTAATGTAAAAAATGTAATAAATTGATTTGCATTTTAATGAGGGAAATAAGTATTTGACCCCCTCTCAATCAGAAAGATTTCTGGCTCCCAGGTGTCTTTTATACAGGTAACGAGCTGAGATTAGGAGCACACTCTTAAAGGGAGTGCTCCAAATCTCAGTTTGTTACCTGTATAAAAGACACCTGTCCACAGAAGCAATCAATCAATCAGATTCCAAACTCTCCACCATGGCCAAGACCAAAGAGCTCTCCAAGGATGTCAGGGACAAGATTGTAGACCTACACAAGACTGGAATGGGCTACAAGACCATCGCCAAGCAGCTTGGTGAGAAGGTGACAACAGTTGGTGCGATTATTCACAAATGGAAGAAACACAAAATAACTGTCAATATCCCTCGGCCTGGGGCTCCATGCAAGATCTCACCTCGTGGAGTTGCAATGATCATGAGAACGGTGAGGAATCAGCCCAGAACTACATGGGAGGATCTTGTCAATGATCTCAAGGCAGCTGGGACCATAGTCACCAAGAAAACAATTGGTAACACACTACGCCGTGGAGGACTGAAATCCTGCAGTGCCCACAAGGTCCCCCTGCTCAAGAAAGCACATATACATGCCCGTCTGAAGTTTGCCAATGAACATCTGAATGATTCAGAGGAGAACTGGGTGAAAGTGTTGTGGTCAGATGAGACCAAAATCGAGCTCTTTGGCATCAACTCAACTCGCCGTGTTTGGAGGAGGAATGCTGCCTATGACCCCAAGAACACCATCCCCACCGTCAAACATGGAGGTGGAAACATTATGCTTTGGGGGTGTTTTTCTGCTAAGGGGATAGGACAACTTCACCACATCAAAGGGACGATGGACGGGGCCATGTACTGTCAAATCTTGTGTGAGAACCTCCTTCCCTCAGCCAGGGCATTGAAAATGGGTCGTGGATGGGTATTCCAGCATGACAATGACCCAAAAAACATGGCCAAGGCAACAAAGGAGTGGCTCAAGAAGAAGCACATTAAGGTCCTGGAGTGGCCTAGCCAGTCTCCAGACCTTAATCCCATAGAAAATCTGTGGAGGGAGCTGAAGGTTTGAGTTGCCAAACGTCAGCCTCGAACCCTTAATGACTTGGAGAAGATCTGCAAAGAGGAGTGGGACAAAATCCCTCCTGAGATGTGTGCAAACCTGGTGGCCAACTACAAGAAATGTCTGACCTCTGTGATTGCCAACAAGGGTTTTGCCACCAAGTACTAAGTCATGTTTTGCAGAGGGGTCAAATACTTATTTCCCTCATTAAAATTCTAATCAATTTATACTATTTTTGACACGCGTTTTTCTGGATTTTGTTGTTGTTATTCTGTCTCTCACTGTTCAAATAAACCTACCATTAAAATTATAGACTGATCATGTCTTTGTCAGTGGGCAAACGTACAAAATCAGCAGGGGATCAATTACTTTTTTCCCTCACTGTAGTAGCCTATTGTTGACTTGGTGATATGAGGTCTCAATCTTGAATTAAACTTTGTCTATGTTCAGGTTCAGCAAAAATCTGAAACACTATGACAAAGTTACACAGTTGGTGATACAATTCATAACTTACCTGGTTTAGATACTCTGTTTAATTTTCTTCTATCTTCTCAGAATGCGCAGGCAGCCCATAGCTACTGCCAAAAGTTCCATGCAGGAAAATGTTAGATGTCTCACAAATATGAGGTATGGAAAAATTTTGCCCTGCCACGGCTGCGTCAAGAGTCAGTCAGGATAATCTTTTTGAAGTCCACAACATTACAAGACATGGGACAAAAGCCAGCACATTGCTATGATTTTGGACTAGTGTTCTGGATTCTGTATGTTTTTGTAGACTGTCCAATCAAATCAGGCAATGACACAAATGAGTCAGTAAAATACATGTGTTTTGTTGAACAGTCTCTATACTATATTTTAATATTTTTAGTAAAAAATACTATAGTAAAAAATATGTAATTTTACAATCAAAACATACAGTAGGAGTAAAGAGCATACTACACTCATAGTTTCAGGGTCATGACCCTCAGGGTGGAAAAAGCTTCATCCTCATTTGCTTTATGTTTTAGAATTTAGAATTCATTGTTTACAATAAACATTTTATTCAAAAGAGAAGAATACATCTACCATAATAAAACATGATTTGAGATGGTTTGGTTTGTCAGTCGGAATAAGGGGTTTAGAACTAGAAAGTCGACTAGATCACATCTTATAAACTATCCCACTGGGCACAGACGTCAATTCAACATCTATTCCACGTTGGTTCCACGTCATTTCATTGAATTGACGTGGAAACAACGTTGATTCAACCAGTGTGTGTCCAGTGGGATCCTTCTCTCTTCGCGAATAATAGTTTACAGGAAAAATCTCCTGGGCCCATGTGAGTGCTTCCAAGATATCCCATCTTCACAGGCAATCGACATAAATTAGTCTGGCAATGCCATAGGTATAAAGAGAGGTATAAATACATCGATAGTATAAATAAATAAATAAATAGTATAAATAAATAAATAGTATAAATAAATGAATACATAGATAGGTATAAAGAGAGGTATAAATACATTGATAGTATAAATAAATAAGTATTGGGACAGTGACACATTTTTGTTGTTTTGGCTCTGTACTCCAGCACTTTTGGTTTGAAATTATACAAGTGACTATGAGGTTAAAGTGCAGTCAGCTTTAATTTGAGGATATTTTTACAAATAAGATATGTTTCTAAACACTTCTACATTAATGTGGATGCTACCATGATTACAGATAATCCTGAATGAAGCGTGAATAATGATGATACCCCCCAAAAAATGCTAACCTCCCATGTTATTGTAATGGTGAGAGGTTAGCATGTCTTGGGGTATGATATTTGTGCGCCTGTAACTTTCTCACTCATCATTATTCATGATTCATTCAGGATTATCCGTAATCATGGTAGAATCCACATTACTGTAGAAGTGTTTAGAAACACATTATATTCTAATTTACAATAAAAGTCACTCCAAAATGACACAATACATTATTTACCATTCATTTCTTTTGGGCACAAAATAATCTGAAACAACCAAAACAAACAGCAAATGCATCCAACAAATGTGTAGAGTCACAAGCTTGATGTAGTCATTGTGTGCTATGAATATGGGACCAAATACTTAACTTGTTACTACTTTAATACACATTCAAGTGAATTTGTCCCAATACTTTTGGTCCCTATGTACAAAAAGTACTGTAATTTCTAAACGGTTTACCCGACATGGATGAAAATACCCTCAAATTAAGAGCCAAAACAACATGCTCCCCATAACCTTCAAAAACAAATGGGCGAGCAACAAATGGTCAAGAGTTTATGTTTTCTCCAGACAATCCAGTCTTCAGTCCTGCAGTGGAATGGTATGAAGACAATATGAGGACTGGAGAAGGACGTAATTATAGCATCCAGATGCTGTTAGGGGGAAATTGACAGCCAGGCTAAAGATCTTTCACAAAGTGGCATGGATGCAGACGAGCGGCCCTCTTCAAATGTGAGGGCGATCCCTGCTGACACAGGGGATAATAGCCCAACCACATAGACCATCGTCTGAGCCACCCACACCATGGCATTTGGAACTGAAAAGCTCCTATCCCCCTTGACAAATGATCCACACATCATGTCACACCTTCCAGTTCATTCAATTGAAGGGTGTATGCTGACGCAGTTTCTCTTAACCCTGGTATTTATGTATAATTAGATTGATTAATCTCTATCTATCTACCTCTCTCTCGCTCTCTCTCTATACATTATATTACAACTTGAGAATATATCAGAACAGAACAGAACAATACTATAGAGTAGATTCATTATAAGCGCATCATCCCACAGCTGCCATTGGGACTTCCATTAAACCCGGCGTTTCCTGAGATGGTCTGATTTGATTCATCAGGACGACGTTGGTTGACAAGTCTATCTATGCCACTTATTTGTTTCATTTTGCCCGGGGGCTGCTGCCAGCATCAGGGTCCTCTTCCAAGGGCTGCTGCCAGCATCAGGGTCCTCTTCCGGGGGCTGCTGCCAGCAGCAGGGTCCTCTTCCAGGGTCTGCTGCCAGCAGCAGGGTCCTCTTCCGGGGGCTGCTGCCAGCAGCAGGGTCCCCTTCCGGGGGCTGCTGCCAGCAGCAGGGTCCTCTTCCAGGGGCTGCTGCCAACATCAGGGTCCTCTTCCGGGGGCTGCTGCCAGCATCAGGGTCCTCTTCCGGGGGCTACTGCCAACATCAGGGTCCTCTTCCGGGGGCTACTGCCAGCATCAGGGGCCCTGCCTTTCCCTTCCTTTCCCTTCTTTTCCATTCTCTTCCCTTTCATGCCCTTCCTTTCCTTCCTTTCCTTTCCTTTCTCTTCCCCTTCTTTCCCTTCCTTTCCTTTCCTTTCTCTTCCCCATATCCTGCAGTCAAACGGACACTCTTGTATATTAAATAAGAACTGTCACCCTGGGCAACTTGCAGCATGAAGCATTTATTCTGCCTCACATTTCCTGGCAATTAGAATTACTTCCTTCATGCTTGATAACCAAATTACAATATGGCAGGTTTCCCCGGAGTCACGGGATTGTTAGTGCCAGCTCACAACATACTTTCAACTGATGTGGCATTTCATGTACAGCTGCCAATCAAAGATGCGGCAGAAGGGAGAGATGTAAATGAGGGCGGGCCCGGCGGTGTTCAATTACCGCTCTGAGCCCTGCATAATCCTCCCATCCCTGCTACTGACTGACTGACTGACAGACAGACAGCTGAAAGTTTCCTTGGATTCCCAGTTTCTGCACCCAATTTCAATACCAATATTTTCACTTAGAGAAGGACCAGGATTAGAAACAGCCATTGGAAGGACATTGGAACAGTGTGTACATTTTGCATTTACTGTTGTAAAAATCTCACATTCATCCAAAGATTTGTATTGCATTGTAATGTCCACACAACATAGAAAAAGATTAGTCCATTTACTTGAATCATTCAAAATGACACGAGAAAACATGTTGCAATACTTATAGAGACTTTCACATTTTGGGTGAATATTTTGTGTATTCTGCACAATAGAAATGGAGAGGTGCTGGATTGCAAGACATTTACATATATTTCAAACCCCTATTTCAGTCTCAAGTAGGAGATGTCTTCTGAGCTGCCTGTTCAGCATCAACCTTTAATAAATATTCAGATTAAGGACTTGGTCTCCCTTTTTCTTGTAAAAGGAAGCTTTTAATCCTTCTGTTAAAGGTAAGCCAGCTGAATGGCTTAAGCAATGTTCAGCAAGTGTGATTAAATGACTGGGAAAATGTGTGCCATTAGACCAGCCAGAATTCAAGATTCAAGAGAGAACATATGTCACCGAAGAATGCTTTTATAACATAATATATCACTGATGGACACAGTTTCAGGTTGCCTGACTTTATTTAATTTTAATTAATGTATTTTTTTTCTTCATATCTCCTGTCACATAATTTCATGTCTGGTGTCTCCATTGTCTTACTTTTCTCCAACCGTCTCTTTTTTTCCTGTCTGAAATTGCTGCTTTTGTTGCAATCCAAGAGGCTGATAAATCAATCCATCAAAAAATTCTGTGCGGTGAAATTCAATCAAGAAAGGTCATGTCGGCGGGAAAAGAACAGATTAAATTAGCATTGAATTAGACATGGAAAGTGAGCTCTGTCAAAACCATCACTGTGCTCAGCACAATTAGAATATGTTAATTATGCATTTCATTAAGGGCCTACGCACTCTTTGAATGTGAGATGAAATGTCACTGGTGTAGGCAGCCGAAAAATGAAAGAATGCCAGGCATAACTTTCTTTGTGCAATGTGTGACACCTTCATTAACATCAGGGATTGCTCGTCTGATTGTACTTTTTGTGTTATTTTAAGCCTTTAGGCTTTCTGCGTTTTGATGTGGCAGTCTGTAAAAAGCCTTCTCAGTTTCCTTGCAGATATTGTCTATTGGTTTGATTGTTTTTTGAAAATTCTCAAACATAATGCCTTGGCACTGGATGGGTGTGCGATCACGCTCTCCGTAGCTGATGTGAATAAGACCTTTAAACAGGTTAACATCCATCTGCTAGCCCCGGCCCGCTAGCACGCGCAATCAACAGCCGTGCCTCCTGCTCGCCTGTGCTTTAGCAGCCTACGATCTGCTCCCGGACTTACTTAGTGCTGTTCACTGGACCTTATGATTACTCAGGTACACTGCTAATGCCTGCTGGACTGTTCCTTTACACAGTACCCCATCCTGTTAATCTGTTTAGCCTCAGCCCAAACTTTCGTCGCCATTACCAGTTGTTGTCTTAGCCCTCTCGAATAACACCTGTGATTGCATTATGCCTCTCTCCCATGTCAATATGCCTAGCCATTTGCTGTTTGGGTTAGTTCTCATTATACAATTTCACTGTAGAGCCCCATGTTCAGCTCAACCACCCTCAGAGAGCTCCTTTGTCCCACCCCCCATACACGTGGAGACCGGCTCAATTGGTACCTCCAGTGATGCTATCTCTTTCATAGTTACCCAATGCTTAGGTGTACCTCCACTGTACTCATATCCTTCCATATCCTTGTCTGTACATAATGCCCTGAATCAATTCTACAACGCCCGGAAATCTGCCCCTCTTCTCTGTACCCAACGTACTAGAAGACCAGTTCTTAAAGCCTTTAGCCCAGGGGTGTCAAACACATTTTAGCTCAGGGGCCACATGGAGGAAAATCTATTCCCAAGTGGGCCGGACCGGAAAAATCATGGTATACATAACTTAAAAACAACAACTTCAGATTGTTTTCTTTGTTTTAATACGATCAACATACAACATAAAGCTGGAGCCTGAGGACAGTGTGTCCAAAATAGTACAAGCACAACATCACTATTAATCATAAAACACGTCAAGTTTATTTGAAAATTCTAAAGAAAAAGAACACACAAACACACAATGCCTCAGTGATTAACAGAACTGTTTCACAGATCACAGAACTATATCAGGTGTCATTTCTCAGGCAGAAATGTAGATAAAAATAATGAAATCCTGTTCCCCAAACAAGTGCAAGAACCACAGAGTCAAGAATAGGTTAAATATACAAATAAAATAAAATCAATTAAAAACAATAGCACATCAACATAAAAACATATAAACATAAAGCTGGAGCCTGAGGACAGTGTCCAAAAGCACAACATCACTATTAATCATAAAACACGTCAAGTTTATTTGAAAATTCTAAAGAAAAAGAACACACAAACACACAATGCCTCAGTGATTAACAGAACTGTTTCACAGATCACAGAACTATATCAGGGTGTCATTTCTCAGGCAGAAATGTAGATAAAAATAATGAAATCCTGTTCCCCAAACAAGTGCAAGAACCACAGAGTCAAGAATAGGTTAAATATACAAATAAAATAAAATCAATTAAAAACAATAGCACATCAACATAAAAACATATAAACATAAAGCTGGAGCCTGAGGACAGTGTCCAAAAGCACAACATCACTATTAATCATAAAACACCTCAAGTTTATTTGAAAATTCTAAAGAAAAAGAACACACAAACACACAATGCCTCAGTGATTAACAGAACTGTTTCACAGATCACAGAACTATATCAGGGTGTCATTTCTCAGGCAGAAATGTAGATAAAAATAATGAAATCCTGTTCCCCAAACAAGTGCAAGAACCACAGAGTCAAGAATAGGTTAAATATACAAATAAAATAAAATCAATTAAAAACAATAGCACATCAACATAAAAACATATAAACATAAAGCTGGAGCCTGAGGACAGTGTCCAAAAGCACAACATCACTATTAATCATAAAACACCTCAAGTTATTTGAAAGTTCTGAGGACAAAGAACACACAAACACACAATGCCTCAGTGATTAACAGAACTGTTTCACAGATCACAGAACTATATCAGGGTGTCATTTCTCAGGCAGAAATGTAGATAAAAATAATGAAATCCTGTTCCCCAAACAAGTGCAAGAACCACAGAGTCAAGAATAGGTTAAATATACAAATAAAATAAAATCAATTAAAAACAATAGCACATCAACATAAAAACATATAAACATAAATCTGAAAGCGTTGCTCAAACTCCCGTAACAGTCCCGTTATTTTATCTTTGAACCGCTTCATGTCTGCCACATGTTGGGTCGCGCACACATTTTTCAGACAGGGGAAGTGAGCTGCATCACCACCCGGCAAGTTGCGTCTCCCACAATGACAGCTTCAACTTGAAAGAACGTATGCTGTCATAATACTGCGTGACAACTTTGTTGCGCCCTTGCAGCTGTTTGTTCAAGTTATTCAGGTGCTCTGTAACATCCACCATAAATGCAAGGTCCTGCATCCATTCTGCGGAATGAAATTCTAACACTGGTTTGCCCTTTTCTTCCATGAACTGTTCAATTTCTTCGTAAATCAAAGAAACGCCTCAGCACAGCACCTCGGCTTAACCATCTTACCTCAGTGTGGTATGGCAGGCCATAGATGTGGTCTTTCTCTCTGAGAAGGCTGTCAAACTGACGGTGATTCAGGCTTCTGGATCGGATGAAATTAACAGTTTGGATGACCACCTTCATGACGTTATCCATCTTTAATGACTTGCAACACAAAGCCTCCTGGTGCAAAATACAGTGAAAAGTCAAAAAATCACGTCCTCCATTTGCAGATTGCACTTTCTCTCTGAACTTTGTCACAACGCCTGCTTTTTTCCCGATCATTGAGGGCGCACCATCTGTAGCCAGGCTGACAGCGCGGGACCAGTCCACTCCGACCCTGTCCAGCGCGCCGACGAGTGCGGTAAATATATCAGCTGCTGTCGTTGTATCTGTCATCGGCACCAACTCCACGAACTCCTCGGTGACGGTCAATGTGTCATCAACTCCGCGGATGAAAATGGCCAGTTGTGCAACATCTGTAATGTCTGTGCTTTCATCAATTGGAACCGAAAACGCAATAAATGACTTTACTTTTTGCTTCAACTGGCTGTCCAAATCCACTGAAAGATCGGAAATCCTGTCTGCAACTGTGTTTCTTGTCAGGCTGATATTTGCAAAAAGCCTGCCGCTTTTCAGGGCACACAATCTCCGCTGCCTTCATCATGCATGTTTTTACAAATTCACCCTCACTAAATGGTTTTGAAGCCACTGCGATTTCATTAGCAATGAGGTAGCTAGCTTTCACTGCAGCGTCACTGATGTCTCGGCTGTGAGTAAACACAGACTGCTGTTTCTTCAGACCCGCCAACAGTTCATTCACCTTCTCTCATCTCCGCTGTCCTTGAAAGTTGTCATATTTGTCGGCATGAAGACTCACATAGTGGCGACGAAGGTTATATTCTTTCAGCACTGCAACATGCTCTGAACACACCAAACATACAGCTTTCCCATTCAATTCCATGAATAAATAGGATGACCATTTTTCTTGGAACACTCTGCACTCTGCGTCCACTTTTCTCTTTTTTGACAGAGACATATTGGGGCAATGAGGGTGCCAAAGCACATAATGTTAAAAGTAGAAGCCGTAATAAATATCGCGGGCAAAACAAAGTAGCTCATTGGCTGCACGTGCTTGACCTACTTGCTCTGCCCCGGTATAAACAGTTTGCTTGCTTAACACAATTGCTATTGCGCCATCCAGTGGACGCAATTGGAACAGCAGTTTATTTTATAGAAAAATTGCAGCGCATTTTTATACTTTACAAATATTTTTTTTTTTTTTTTTTTTTCAAAATCATCTCGCGGGACGGATTAAACCCGTTTGAGGGCCTGATCCGGCCCGCGGGCCGGACGTTTGACACCCCTGCTTTAGCCGTATCCTTATTCTATTCCTCCTCTGTTCCTCTGGTGATGTAGAGGTTAACCCAGGCCCTGTAGTCCCCAGTATCAATCCTACCCCCCAGGCGCTATCATTTGTTGACTTCTGTAACCGTAAAAGCCTTGGTTTCTTGCATGTTAACATCAGAAGTCTCCTCCCCAAGTTTGAGTTATTCACTGTGTTAGCACACTCTGCCAACCCTGATGTTCTAGCAGTGTCTGAATCTTGGCTTAGGAAGGCCACCAAAAATTCAGAAATTTCCATTCCGAATTACAACATTTTCCGTCTAGATAGAACTGCCAAAGGGGGCGGATTTGCAATCTACTGTAGAGATAGCCTGCAGAGCTCTATCATACTATCCAGGTCTGTGCCCAAACAGTTTGAGCTTCTACTTCTAAAAATCCATCTTTCCAGAAATAAGTCTCTCACTGTTGCCGCTTGCTACAGACCCCCTCAGCCCCCAGTTGTGCCCTGGACACCATATGTGAATTGCTTGCCCCCTATCTATCCTCAGAGTTCGTACTGCTTGGTGACCTAAACTGGGATATGCTTAACACCCCTGCCGTCCTACAATCTAAACTAGATGCCCTCAATCTCACACAAATCATTAAGGAACCTACCAGGTACAACCCTTAATCCGTAAACATGGGCACCCTCATAGATATCATCCTGACTAATTTACCCTCTAAATACACCTCCGCTGTCTTCAACCAGGATCTCAGCGATCACTACCTCATTGCCTGCGTCCGTAATGGGTCCACGGTCAAACGACCACCACTCATCACTGTCAAACGCTTCCGAAAACACTTCAGCGAGCAGGCCTTTCTAATTGACCTGGCCCGGGTATCCTGGATGGATATTGATGTCACGCCCTGACTCAGGGGACTCTTATATGTTGAGTCAGGGTGTGGTGTTCTATGTTGTGTTTTCTATGTTGTCATTCTAGTATGTGTAGATCTATGTTGGCCGGTGTGGTTCCCAATCAGAGGCAGCTGTCACTCGTTGTCTCTGATTGGGGATCATACTTAGGCAGCCTATTGGCACTCGTTAGTTGTGGGATCTTGCTCCGTGAGTAGGCTTGTTTTGTGTGTAGCCTTAGGACTTCACGTTTCGTTGGTTTGTTGTTTTGTCGTGTGTTTATCATTTAAATAAACATGTACGCATTTCACACTGCGCCTTGGTCTGACCCGTCCTTAAACAAACGTGACAGAAGATCCCACCAAACACGGACCAAGCAGCGTGCCCAGGATGACCGTACACCCTGGACACAGGTGGGGAAGATGTGGTCGTGGGAGGAGATATTTGCGGGGAAAGGACCATGGGCAAAGGTAGATGCCCAGGCAGGAGAGGAGCAACGGCAACAAAGAGGGCGCCGGTCGAGAAGGAAGCCCGAGAAGCAGTCCCAATAAAACATTTTGGGGGGGCACACGGGGTGGTTGGCGGAGCCTAGTTTTAGAGCAGAGCCAACTCCCCGTACTCACGCGAGGAAGCGTGTGACTGGGCAGGCTCCGTGTTATGCGGAGCTACGTACTGTGTCGCCAGTGCGCCGGCACAGTCCTATACGTTCTGTGCTAGCACCACGCATGTGCCGTGCGAAGATGGGCATCCAGCCAGGACGGGGTGTGCCGGCTCAACGCTCCTGGTCTCCAGTACGCCTCCTTGGTCCCGCATATCCTGCGCTGGTTCTACGTACTGTATCGCCAGTGCGCGTGCACAGCCCAGTGCGTCCTGTGCTAATGCCTCACACATACTGTGCGGAAGTAGGCATCCAGCCAGGACGGGTTGTGCCAGCTCTCCGCTCCAGACCTCCAGTCCGCCTCCACAGTCCGATACGGCCCGTTCCTGCTCCCTGCACCAGACCAGTGGTGCGTGTTCCCAGTCCGGTACGGCCCGTGCCTGCTCCCCGCACCAAACCTGTGGTGCGTGTCGCCAGCCCGGTACGACCCGTACCTGCTCCCCGCACCAAACCTGTGGTGCGTGTCGCCAGCCCGCTACGACCCGTACCTGCTCCCCGCACCAAGCCAGTGGTGCGTGTTCCCAGTCCGGCCCGGCCTGTTCCTGCTCCTCGAACCAAGCCAGTGGTGCGTGTTCCCAGTCCGGCCCGGCCTGTTCCTTCTCCTCGCACCAAGGCAGTGGTTCGTGTTCCAAGTCCGGCCCGGCCTGTTCCTTCTCCTCGCACCAAGCCAGTGGTGCGTGTTCCAAGTCCGGCCCGGCCTGTTCCTGCTCCTCGCACCAAGCCAGTGGTGCGTGTCGCCAGTCCGGCCCGGCCTGTTCCTGCTCCTCGCACCAAGCCAGTGGTGCGTGTCGCCAGTCTGGCCTGGCCCGTTCCTGCTCCTCGCACCAAGACAGTGGTGCATGTTCCCAGTCCGGCCCGGCCTGTTCCTGCTCCTCGCACCAAGACAGTGGTGCGTGTCGCCAGTCCGGCCCGTTCCTGCTCCTCGCACCAAGCCAGTGGTGCGTGTTCCTAGTCCGGTCCGGCCTGTGCCTGCTTATCGCACCAGACCAGTGGTGCGTGTGTCCAGTCCGGCACGGCCCGTGCCCGCTCCACCGGTGCCTGATCCAGCTCCGGTCAGCTGCTCCACTCCGGAGCCAGAGCAGTCCGCTCCACCGGGGTCCAGTCCCGCTCCGGTTAGCGGCTCCACTCCGGAGCCAAAGCAGTCCGCATCACCAGGGTCTGGTCCAGCTCCGGTCAGCGGCTCCACTCCGGAGCCAGAGCAGTCCGCTCCCCCGGGGTCTAGTCCAGCTCCGGTCAGCTGCTCCACTCCGGAGCCAGACGTCAGCCCCTCTCCAGGTTCGGGGTCTCCCACACCAGGGTCCAGACAGGGCTTGGAGTATCGTGGGAGGAAGGAGAGGGGAAGCAGCTCGCTGAGGTCCAGACCAGACCAGGGGCGCAATAGGGAGGCGGGGAGTATGTGGTCGTCACGCCCGGAGCCGGATCCGCCTCCGAGGTGGAATACCCACCCGGACCCTACCCTGTTATGTAAAGGTTGTGCGGTCGGAGTCCGCACCTTTGGGGGGGGGGTACTGTCACGCCCTGACTCAGGGGACTGTTATATGTTGAGTCAGGGTGTGGTGTTCTATGTTGTGTTTTCTATGTTGTCATTCTAGTATATGTAGATCTATGTTGGCCGGTATGGTTCGTGTCGCCAGGCCCGGTACGACCCGTACCTGCTCCCCGCACCAAGCCCCCGCACCAAGCCTTTATCTTGGCCAGGTCGCAGTTGTAAATGAGAACTTGTTCTCAACTGGCTTACCTGGTGAAATAAAGGTGAAATAAATAAAAATAAAAAATAAAAATCAGAAGCAGCTGTCGCTCGTTGTCTCTGATTGGGGATCATACTTAGGCAGCCTATTGGCACTCGTTAGTTGTGGGATCTTGCTCCGTGAGTAGGCTTGTTTTGTGTGTAGCCTTAGGACTTCACGTTTCGTTGGTTTGTTGTTTTGTCGCGTGTTTATCATTTAAATAAACATGTACGCATTTCACGCAGCGCCTTGGTCTGACCCGTCCTTAAACGAACGTGACAATTTACCTCATTCTGTCAGTAGAGGATGCCTGGATGTTCTTCAAAAGTGCTTTCCTCTCCATCTTAAATAAGCATGCCCCATTCAAAAAATTCACAACTAAGAACAGATTTAGCCCCTGGTTCACCACAGACTTGACTGCCCTTGACCAGCACAAAAACATCCTGTGGTGTACTGCATTAGCATCGAACAGCCCCCGCGATATGCAACTTTTCAGGGAAGTCAGGAACCAATATACACAAGCAGTTAGGAAACAAAGGCTAGCTTTTTCAAACAGAAATGTGCATCCTGTAGCTCTAATTCCAAAAGGTTTTGGGACACTGTAAAGTCCATGGAGAATAAGAGCACCTACTCCCAGCTACCCACTGCACTGAGGCTAGGAAACACTGTCACCACCGATAAATCTACGATAATCGAGAATTTCAATAAGCATTTTGCTACGGCTGGCCATGCTTTCCACCTGGCTACCCCTATCCTGGCCACCAGCTCTGCACCCTCTGCTGCAACTTGCCCATTTCCCCCCCGCTTCTCCTTCACCCAAATTCAGATAGCTGATGTCCTGAAAGAGCTGCTACATCTGGTCCCCTACAAATCAGCTGGGCTAGACAATCTGGACCCTTTCTGGATGTAGTCTGTCACAGTGCCATCCGTTCTGTCACCAAAGATATACTACCCACCATTGTGACCTGTACGCTCTCGTTGGCTGGCCCTCATTACATATTTGTCACCAAACACACTGGCTCCAGGTCATCTATAAATCACTTCTAGGCAAATCCCCGCCTTATCTTAGATCATTGGTCAACATAGCAACACCCACCCGTAGTATGCGTTCCAGCACGTACAGTGGGGAAAAAAAGTATTTAGTCAGCCACCAATTGTGCAAGTTCTCCCACTTAAAAAGATGAGCGAGGCCTGTAATTTTCATCAAAGGTACACGTCAACTATGACTGACAAAATGAGATTTTTTTTCCAGAAAATCACATTGTAGGATTTTTTATGAATTTATTTGCAAATCATGGTGGAAAATAAGTATTTGGTCAATAACAAAAGTTTCTCAATACTTTGTTATTTACCCTTTGTTGGCAATGACACAGGTCAAACGTTTTCTATAAGTCTTCACAAGGTTTTCACACACTGTTGCTGGTATTTTGGCCCATTCCTCCATGCAGATCTCCTCTAGATGTAACGATCCCGGCTGTCTGAGTCGGGTCCTGTCTGGTGACGAGTGTTCCTGTTCGTAATCTCCAGTTTCCCGAGGGTTCGGGAACGCTCCGGGGAGCGCTCTTGTGTTCCGCACCTGCATCCCATCAGCAATCTGCACACCTGGTCCTGATCATCACCCTTCTTAGGCTCTGGCCGAACATCCAGTTCCTGCCGGATCGTTAGCCATGAACAGTATGTTTGTCAGCGTATCAGCCTTGAGTTCTAGCGTTAGTTTTTGTTGTTTTGCACCTTGTTGATTTGCTGTGTACTCACCTCCGTTTTGTTCTGTCTGCAGTCTCTCACCCGAACCTTCACCCAACCTCTGCCTGATGGTCGGCGGCTGCCGAGCCATGTCTGGACCTACCACTGCACCCTCAACAACCCATCCACGCCACCCGCTCTGTCCCTGGATTATTCAGCCTCACTCGGGAGTCAATTAATAAACACTCACCTTTTTCTCTAAGTACCTTGTCCTGGTCTGCTTCTGGGTTCTGGCGTAGTAAACCGTGACAGAACGATCCGGCCAGTAATGAACCCAGCGGACCTGGACTCTGTTCGCCATGCCATTACCCATCAGGAGAAGATGTTGGGCCATCATAGCACGGTACTACAGGAGATCGCGTTGTCAGTTCGGAACCTTTCTACCGGTCTGACGGAGGTCCAGAACCAACGCAAGTTTCCGGTGGAGGATCCACTACCGGTTTCACCCATCTCGCCTGCCGCTCGGGAGCTGTGTCCTTCCGTGAGCCCGAGGTTCCGACGCTCGGATAGATATGAGGGGGAGCTGGGAAGATGCCGTTCCTTCCTTATGCAGTGTGGATTAGTGTTCGATCTACAGCCCTACTCTTATGCCACAGACAAGGCTAGGATAGCCTTTGTGATTGCGTTGCTGCGTGGTCGAGCGCTGGAGTGGGCTTCAGCCGTTTGGGAACGACAAGACCCCCTGCATGGCTTCATACCAGGGGTTCACGGCCGAGATGAGGAAGCTCTTCGACCATTCCGTCCGAGGGAGGGACGCAGCTAGGCGCCTGTTTTCGCTTCACCAAGGAACTGCAGCGTGGGCCGACTTCGTGATCGAGTTCAAGACGTTGGCTGTGGAGAGTGGGTGGAACGAGGAGTCTCTGCAAGCGGCCTTTTACCAGGGTCTGTCGGAGCAGCTCAAGGATGAGTTGATCTCCTATCCGGAGCCTAGTGACCTGGACAGCTTGGTAGCCTTGTCTATTCGGGTGGATAATCGAGTCCGAGAGCGAAGGAGGGAGAAGCAATGGGGTCCGTCCAATCGATCAGCTTCTCAGTTCCCAGTCGGGTCGGGTGGTGGACCAGAACACGTCGATCATTCTCCACCACAATGGATTAGTGGAGAGGTCCTCTCTCCCGATTCTGAACCCATGCAAGTGGGGCGGCACGGGTTAACCAAGGAGGAGCGTCAACATAGACGTCAGACCAACTGCTGCCTCTACTGTGGTAGCTCGGGACATTACATCTCCACCTGTTCCCGGCGGTCGTCAAACTGCCCGGCTCGCTAAAGTTGGGAGGACTTTTAGCGAGCCAGTTTCAACCTCTCAGTACCTCTGTCAGACCCCCGCTTTCCCGGCTACCCTTGTGAACAGGAATCAGAGCTTAGCGCTTAACGCTTTATCGATTCAGGTGCCGATGGAAGCTTTCTTGATGCCGAGTTGGTGGAACAGCTGGGGCTTTCCAAGGAGCAATTGCCGGAAGCCATTGAAGCGACCACTCTGAACGGCAGTAGTCTGGCACGTATCACGATGAGGACTGAACCGGTTAAGATGCGGTTGTCGGGGAATCATTCTGAGATGATTTCATTCTTCATTCTGCCGTCTTCCCATGTTCCTCTGGTCCTTGGATACCCCTGGCTGAAGGAACACAATCCCACGTTCGATTGGGTGACGGGCAAGGTAACGAGTTGGAGCCTTGATTGTCATGCTAACTGTCTCAAGACTGCCTGCCCCCATTCGGTTCCCAGTCAGGTGATTGAGGCTAAACCCCCAGATTTGTCCCTGGTTCCCGAGACATATCACGATTTGGGGGAAGTTTTCAGTAAGCAGAAGGCTCTGTCACTCCCCTCCCCACCCGACCATATGATTGTGCCATCAACCTGGTCCCTGGAGCTGTCTACCCCAAGGGAAGGTTATACAGTATCTCCCGACCTGAACGTGAGGCGTTGGAGACCTACATCAAGGAGTCCCTAGCTGCTGGTCTCGTTCGTCCCCTCGTCATCACCCCTGGGGGCAGGATTCTTCTTTGTGGGTAAGAAGGATGGCTCTCTTCGACCGTGTATTGATTATCGGGGGGTTGAATGACATCACGGTCAAGAACAAGTATCCCCTGCCCTTGATGAGTTCTGCCTTCGACTCCTTACAGGGTGCTACGGTGTTCACTAAGCTAGACCTACGCAATGCGTATCACCTGGTCCGGATCAGAGAGGGGGACGAGTGGTTGACGGGTTTCAATACACCGATGGGTCACTTCGAGTATCAGGTGATGCCGTTTGGACTGACCAATGCTCCAGCGGTATTCCAGAGTATGGTGAACGACGTCCTGAGAGATATGATCGGTCTCTTTGTGTTTGTTTACCTGGATGACATTCTGATCTTCTCGAAGGAACCTTCCGACCACGTCCAGCATGTCCGGCAGGTTCTGCAGCGATTGTTGGAGAATCGCCTGTTCGTGAAGGCCGAGAAGTGCGAGTTTCACGCCCACACGACATCCTTTCTCGGGTACATCATCTCCAGGGGAGAGATTAGGATGGACCAGGAGAAGGTTAGAGCGGTTCTGGAATGGGCCCAGCCCGGTACGAGATTGCAGCTCCAGAGATTTTTGGGGTTTGCGAATTTCTACCGCAGATTCATCCGGGATTACAGCCGTGTGGCCGCTCCGTTAACTGCCTTGACTTCCAGTATCAGGACCTTCAAGTGGAATCCGGAGGCGGATCGAGCGTTTCTGGATTTGAAGAGGCGATTCACCAACGCACCGATTCTCTCTCAACCGGACACGGGCCGTCAGTTCGTCGTTGAAGTGGACGCGTCTGATGTGGGAGTTGGCGCCATCCTGTCGCAGCGATGCTCCACGGACAGTAAACCCATCCCTGCGCCTACTACTCGTCGCCTTTCGCCTGCGGAGAGGAATTACGATGTGGGTAACCGGGAGCTTCTCGCGGTGAAACTTGCCTTGGAGGAGTGGGCGCCACTGGTTGGAGGGGGCGGATCAACCGTTTATTGTCTGGACTGACCACAAGAATCTTGCTTACGTGCAATCGGCTAAACGTCTCAACTCCCGTCAGGCCAGGTGGGCGTTGTTTTTTCGGAACGATTCAAGTTTGCCCTGACGCTCCGACCTGGATCTAAGAACGGCAAGGCGGACGCCTTGTCCCGGATGTTCTCCAAGACGGAGGAGAGTGGGCCCAAGACCGAGACAATTCTTCCCCGGAACTGCGTCGTGGGAGCAGTTATGTGGAAGATTGAGGAGGAGGTGCTGGCGGCCCTCGGACTCAGCCCGGCCCCGGTAACGGTCCACCCGGTCGGTTGTTTGTGCCTGAGTCGGTTCGTCCTGCTGTCCTCAAATGGTCCCACGCCAGCAAGATGGCTTGTCACCCTGGCGTGGCTCGGACAATGGCGTTTCTTCGCAGACGCTTTTTGGTGGCCTGCCATGGCCGAGGATACTCGGGGGGTTTGTTGCTGCCTGTCCAGTGTGTGCGCAGAATAAGAGTACCAATCGGCCCAGCTCTGGACTACTTCACCCCCTTCCTATTCCCCCGCGACCATGGTCGCATCTGGCCCTGGACCTTCGTCACTGGGTTGCCCGCTTCTGAGGGGAACACGGTCGTTCTGACGATCGTGGACAGATTCAGCAAGTTCGCCCACTTTGTGCCTATTGCCAAGCTTCCCTCTGCCTCGGAGACGTCCGAGATCCTGGTTAGGGAGGTTTTCAGGGTCCACGGTTTGCCCAGTGATATCGTTTTCCGACCGTGGCCCTCAGTTTACCCTCTGCTGTCTGGAAGTCCTTCTGTTTGGCCATTGGAGCTACAGTCAGTCTCACATCTGGTTTTCACCCCCAATCCAATGGTCAGGCGGAGAGAGCCAACCAGAAGATGGAATCCACGCTACGCTGTCTGGTCTCTTCCAACCCCACCTCCTGGGTCTCTCAGTTGCCTTGGGTTGAGTATGCCCACAATACTCTTCCTACATCTGCCACTGGGATGTCTCCCTTCCAGTGCCTGTATGGCTACCAACCTCCCCTGTTTCCTTCTCAGGAGAAGGAGCTCTCAGTGCCTTCTGTTCAGGCCCATATTCGTCGTTGCCACCGGACCTGGCATCGGGCCAGAAAGGCACTCTTAGGAGTTTCGGACCGGTATCAGCTCCAGGCGAATCGTCGCCGGATCCCCGCTCCCACCTATACCATCGGAGATAGGGTTTGGTTGGCCACACGGGATCTTCCGTTACGGACTGAGTCTAGGAAGTTGTTACCGAAGTTCATTGGTCCGTTTGTGGTGGAGAAGGTGATCAATCCAGTGGCAGTTCGACTCAAACTACCGAGGACGCTCAGAGTCCATCCCACCTTTCATGTCTCCTGCCTCAAGCCTGTCCTCCTCAGTCCTCTGTTGCCTCCTCCGCCTCCTCCTCCTCCTCCTCGGATGATCGGAGGTGGTCCTGCCTACACGGTGCGGCGCATCATGGATTCCAGACGGCGGGGCCGGGGTTTCCAGTATCTCGTGGACTGGGAGGGGTATGGTCCTGAGGAGAGGAGTTGGATTCCGCGGCGACAGGTCCTAGACGCGGACCTCATCAGTGACTTCTACCGCCTCCATCCTGGCGCTCCGGGAGTCCGCCCGGTGGCGTTCGTCGGAGGGGGTACTTGTAACGATCCCGGCTGTCTGAGTCGGGTCCTGTCTGGTGACGAGTGTTCCTGTTCGTAATCTCCAGTTTCCCGAGGGTTCGGGAACGCTCCGGGGAGCGCTCTTGTGTTCCGCACCTGCATCCCATCAGCAATCTGCACACCTGGTCCTGATCATCACCCTTCTTAGGCTCTGGCCGAACATCCAGTTCCTGCCGGATCGTTAGCCATGAACAGTATGTTTGTCAGCGTATCAGCCTTGAGTTCTAGCGTTAGTTTTTGTTGTTTTGCACCTTGTTGATTTGCTGTGTACTCACCTCCGTTTTGTTCTGTCTGCAGTCTCTCACCCGGAACCTTCACCCAACCTCTGCCTGATGGTCGGCGGCTGCCGAGCCATGTCTGGACCTACCACTGCACCCTCAACAACCCATCCACGCCACCCGCTCTGTCCCTGGATTATTCAGCCTCACTCGGGAGTCAATTAATAAACACTCACCTTTTTCTCTAAGTACCTTGTCCTGGTCTGCTTCTGGGTTCTGGCGTAGTAAACCGTGACACTAGAGCAGTGATGTTTTGGGGCTGTCACTGGGCAACACGGACTTTTGACTCCCTCCAAAGATTTTCTATGGGGTTGAGATCTGGAGACTGGCTAGGCCACTCCAGGACCTTGAAATGCTTCTTACGAAGCCACTCCTTCGTTGCCCGGGCGGTGTGTTTGGGATCATTGTCATGCTGAAAGACCCAGCCACGTTTCATCTTCAATGCCCTTGCTGATGGAAGGAGGTTTTCACTCAAAATCTCACGATACATGGCCCCATTCATTCTTTCCTTTACACAGATCAGTCGTCCTGGTCCCTTTGCAGAAAAACAGCCCCAAAGCATGATGTTTCCACCCCCATGCTTCACAGTAGGTATGGTGTTCTTTGGATGCAACTCAGCATTCTTTGTCCTCCAAACACGACGAGTTGAGTTTTTACCAAAAAGTTATATTTTGGTTTCATCTGACCATATGACATTCTCCCAATCCTCTTCTGGATCATCCAAATGCTTCTAGCAAACTTCAGACGGGCCTGGACATGTACTGGCTTAAGCAGGGGGACACATCTGGCATTGCAGGATTTGAGTCCCTGGCGGCGTAGTGTGTTACTGATGGTAGGCTTTGTTACTTTGGTCCCAGCTCTCTGCAGGTCATTCACTAGGTCCCCCCGTGAGGTTCTGGGATTTTTGCTCACCGTTCTTGTGATCATTTTGACCCCACGGGGTGAGATCTTGCGTGGAGCCCCAGATCGAGGGAGATTATCAGTGGTCTTGTATGTCTTCCATTTACTAATAATTGCTCCCACAGTTGATTTATTCAAACCAAGCTGCTTACCTATTGCAGATTCAGTCTTCCCAGCCTGGTGCAGGTTTACAATTTTGTTTCTGGTGTCCTTTGACAGCTCTTTGGTCTTGGCCATAGTGGAGTTTGGAGTGTGACTGTTTGAGGTTGTGGACAGGTGTCTTTTATACTGATAACAAGTTCAAACATGTGCCATTAATACAGGTAACGAGTGGAGGACAGAGGAGCCTCTTGAAGAAGAAGTTACAGGTCTGTGAGAGCCAGAAATCTTGCTTGTTTGTAGGTGACCAAAAACTTATTTTCCACCATAATTTGCAAATAAATTCATTAAAAATCCTACAATGTGATTTTCTGGATTTTTTTTCCTCATTTTGTCTGTCATAGTTGACGTGTACCTATGATGAAAATTACAGGCCTCTCTCATCTTTTTAAGTGGGAGAACTTGCACAATTGGTGGCTGACTAAATACTTTTTTCCCCAACTGTATATCTCACTGGTCATACCCAAAGCTAACACCTCCTTTGGCCGCCATTCCTTCCAGTTCTCTGCTGCAAATGACTGGAACGAACTGCAAAAATCTCTGAAGCTGGAGACACTTATCTCCCTCACTAACTTTAAGCATCAGTTGTCAGAGCAGCTTACCAATCACTGCACCTGTACACAGCCCATCTGTAATAAGCCCACCCAACTACCTCATCCCCATATTGTTATTTACATTGTTATTTATTTTGCTCATTTGCACCCCAGTATCTCTATTTGCACATCATCTTCTGCACATCTATCACTCCAGTGTTAATACTAAATTGTAATTATTTTGCACTATGGCCTATTTATTGCCTTACCTCCATAACTTACTACATTTGCACACACTGTATATAGATTTATATTGTGTTATTGATTGTATGTTTTGTTTATTCCATATGTAACTCTGTGTTGTTGTTGTTTTTATCGCACTGCTTTGCTTTATCTTGGCCAGGTCGCAGTTGTAAATGAGAACTTGTTCTCAACTGGCTTACCTGGTTAAATAAAGGTGAAATAAAAAATAAATAAAAAACATTATAGGAACATTATAGTGATGTTTTGGGGACATTATGGGAACATTATGAGGATATTATGGGAACCTTAAGGTAATGTTGTGGTGATGTTATGGGAACATTATGGTGATTTTATGGGAACATCACAGCGACGTTATGGTAATGTTACTGGAACATTATGGGGTCTTTATGGGAATGTTATAGTGATGTTATGGGTACATAATGAGAATGTTATGCTGATGTTTTGGAAACATTATGGAAATGTTATGTTGATGTTATGGGAACATTATGGGGATGTTGTGGGAATATTATATGGATGTTGTGGGACCATTATGGGGATGTTATGGGAACATTATAGTGATTGTATACTTATATTTGTGGTGTGGTTTTCATATAAGCCTTTTGGGCTTCCAACCTCACCTATCACATTGTTTTTACCAGTTTTTATCTGTACTGTTTTGTCTCTCACTCTTTCCTTTGGTGCGAATAAATAAAACCTCAAATGTTATCAGAACATTACAGTGATTTTATTTTACTAGGCAAGTCAGTTAAGAACAAATTCTTATTTACAATGACGGTCTACACCAGCCAAACCCGGACGACGCTGGGCCAATTGTGCGCCGCCCTATGGGACTCCCAATCACGACCAGTTGTGATACAGCCTGGAATCGAACCAGGGGTCAGTAGTGACGCCTCAAGCACTGAGATGCAGTGCCTTAGACCGCTGCGCCACTTGGAAGTTGTGGAAACATTACGGGGATGTTAGGGTGATGTTATGTGGTAGGTTATGGAGAGGTTATGGGGATGTTATGGGAACATTATGGAAACATTATGGTGATTGTTATGGGGCAGTCTTTGTATATTTAAATTATGTTGTTGTTGTTGTTGATGTCTGTATGATGATGCATTGTTGCTATATAGATTTTCTATTGTGTTATTGACTGTATGTTTTGTTTATTCCATATGTAACTCTGTGTTGTTGTTGTTTTTATCGCACTGCTTTGCTTTATCTTGGCCATGTCGCTGTTGTAAATGAGAACTTGTTCTCAACTGGCTTACCTGGTTAAATAAAGGTGAAATAAAATAAAATAAAATAAAACAGCTGGCAAGTGTCTTCACTGACATTTTCAACCTCTCCCTGACCCAGTCTGTAATACCAACATGTTTCAAGCAGACCACCATAGTCCATGTGCCCAAGAATGCCAAGGTAACCCGTCTAAAACAACCTCTCCCTCAACGTGAACAAGACAAAGGAGATGATTGTGGACAAAGAGGACTGAGCACGCCCCCATTCTCATTGACGGGGCTGTAGTGGAACAGGTTGAGCGCTTCAAGTTCCTTGGTGTCCACATCACCAACGAACTATCATGGTCCAAACACACCAAGACAGTCGTGAAGAGGGCACGACAAAGCCTATTCCCCCTCAGGAGACTGAAAAGATTTGGCATGGGTCCTCAGATCCTCAAAAACGTATACAGCTGCACCATCGAGAGCATCCTGACTGGTTGCATCACCGCCTGGTATGGCAACTGCTTGGCCTCCGACCGCAAGGCACTACAGAGGGTAGTTCGTACTGCCCAGTACATCACTGGGGCCAAGCTTCCTGCCATCCAGGACCTCTATACCAGGCGGTGTCAGAGGAAGGCCCTCAAAATTGTCAAAGACTCCAGCCACCCTAGTCATAGACTGTTCTCTCTGCTACCGCAATGCAAGCTGTACCGGAGTGCCAAGTCTAGGTCCAAAAGACTTCTCAACAGCTTCTACCCCCAAGCCATAAGACTCCTGAACAGCTAATCATAGCTACCCGGACTATTTGCACTGCCCCCCCCCACCCCATCTTTTTATGCTGCTGCTACTCTGTTAATTATTTATGTATAGTCACTTTAACTCTACCCACATGTACATATTACTTCAACTACCTCAACTAGCGGCACCGATACCCCCCTGTATATATAGCCTCCCTACTGTTATTTTATGTTACTTCTCCTCTTTTTTTTCTCAACACTTTTTTGTTGTTTTATTCAACTTTTTTATAAAAAATAAATGCACTGTTGGTTAAGGGCTGTAAGTAAGCATTTCACTGTAATGTCTGCACCTGTTGTATTCGGCGCATGTGGCCAATACAATTTGATTTGATTTGATTTGATTTTAAATGACTATCGCCCCGTAGCACTCACATCTGTATCCATGAAATGCTTTGAAAGGCTGGTTATGGCTCACATCAACACCATCATCCCAGACACCCTAGACCCACTCCAATTCACATACCACCCCAATAGATCCACAGATGATGGAATCTCTACTGTGGTGAGGGTAGGCAACACCACATCCGCCACGCTGACCCTCAACATGGGGGCCCCTCTAGAGGTGCATGCTTAGTCCCCTACTGTACTCCCTGTTCACCCATGACTGCATGGCCTCTCACGACTCCAACACCATCATTAAGTTTGCCGACGAGACGATGGTGGTAGGCCTGATCACTGATGATGATGAGACAGCCTATAGGGAGGAGGTCAGAGATGTGGCAGTGTGGTGCCAGGACAACAACCTCTCCCGCATCGTCAGTAAGACAAAGGAGTTGATTGTGTACTACAGGAAAGGCCGAGCACAACCCCATTCACATCGACAGGGCTGTAGTGGAGCGGGTCGAGAGCATCAAGTTACTCAGTGTCCACATCCCTAAGGATCTAGCATGGTCCAAACTTGTAGACGGCAAGCGGTACCAATGCACCAAGTCTGGAACCAACAGGACCCTGAACAGCTTCTACCCCCAAGCCATAAGACTTAACTGCAGACCACGTGTAACCATGCCAGCCCAGTACCTCCACATCCGGCTTCTTCACCTGCGGGATCATCTGAGACCAGCCACCCGGACAGCTGATGAATCTGAGGAGTATTTCTGTCTGTAATAAAGCCCTTTTGTGGGAAAAAATTCATTCTGATTGGCTGGGCCTGGCTCTCCAGTGAGTGTGCCTGGCTCCGAAGTGGGTGGGCCTATGCCCTCCTAGGCCCACCCATGGCTGCGCCCCTGCCCAGTAATGTGAAATCCATAGATTAGGGCCTAATTAATTTATTTCAATTGACTGATTTCCTTATATGAACTGTAACTCAGTAAAATCTTTGAAATTGTTGCATGTTGCGTTTATATTTTTGTTCAGTAAATACAGTGAGGGAAAAAAGTATTTGATCCCCTGCTGATTTTGTACGTTTGCCCACTGACAAAGACATGATCAGTCTATAATTTTAATGGTTGGTTTATTTGAACAGTGAGAGACAGAATAACAACAAAAAAATCCAGAAAAACGCTTGTCAAAAATGGTATAAATTGATTTGGATTTTAATGAGGGAAATAAGTATTTGACCCCCTCTCAATCAGAAAGATTTCTGGCTCCCAGGTGTCTTTTATACAGGTAATGAGCTGAGATTAGGAGCACACTCTTAAAGGGAGTGCTCCTAATCTCAGTTTGTTACCTGTATAAAAGACACCTGTCCATAGAAGCAATCAATCAATCAGATTCCAAACTCTCCACCATGGCCAAGACCAAAGAGCTCTCCAAGGATGTCAGGGACAAGATTGTAGACCTACACAAGGCTGGAATGGGCTACAAGACCATCGCCAAGCAGCTTGGTGAGAAGGTGACAACAGTTGGTGCGATTAAACGCAAATGGAAGAAACACAAAAGACCTGTCAATCTCCCTCGGCCTGGGGCTCCATGCAAGATCTCACCTCGTGGAGTTGCAATGATCATGAGAACGGTGAGGAATCAGCCCAGAACTACACGAGAGGATCTTGTAAATTATCTCAAGGCAGCTGGGACCATAGTCACCAAGAAAACAATTGGTAACACACTACGCCGTGAAGGACTGAAATCCTGCAGCGCCCGCAAGGTCCCCCTGCTCAAGAAAGCACATATACAGGCCCGTCTGAAGTTTGCCAATGAACATCTGAATGATTCAGAGGAGAACTGGGTGAAAGTGTTGTGGTCAGATGAGACCAAAATCGAGCTCTTTGGCATCAACTCAACTCGCCGTGTTTGGAGGGAGGAGGAATGCTGCCTATGACCCCAAGAACACCATCCCCACCGTCAAACATGGAGGTGGAAACATTATGCTTTGGGGGGTGTTTTTTCTGCTAAGGGGACAGGACAACTTCACCGCATCAAAGGGACGATGGACGGGGCCATGTACCGTCAAATCTTGGGTGAGAACCTCCTTCCCTCAGCCAGGGCATTGAAAATGGGTCGTGGATGGGTATTCCAGCATGACAATGACCCCAAACACACGGCCAAGGCAACAAAGGAGTGGCTCAAGAAGAAGCACATTAAGGTCCTGGAGTGGCCTAGCCAGTCTCCAGACCTCAATCCCATTGAAAATCTGTGGAGGGAGCTGAAGGTTCGAGTTGCCAAACGTCAGCCTCGAAACCTTAATGACTTGGAGAAGATCTGCAAAGAGGAGTGGGACAAAATCCCTCCTGAGATGTGTGCAAACCTGGTGGCCAACTACAAGAAACGTCTGACATCTGTGATTGCCAACAAGGGTTTTGCCACCAAGTACTAAGTCATGTTTTGCAGAGGGGTCAAATACTTATTTCCCTCAATAAAATACAGATCAATTTATAACATTTTTGACATGCGTTTTTCTGGATTTTTTTGTTGTTAATCTGTCTCTCACTGTTCAAATAAACCAACCATTAAAATTATAGACTGATCATTTCTTTGTCAGTGGGCAAACGTACAAAATCAGCAGGGGATCAAATACTTTTTTCCCTCACTGTATGTACAGTTCATAGCTACTTCAATTACCTCGTACCCCAGCACATCGACTCGGTATACAGCCATGTTATTTTCTCCTCCCTATATACAGCCATGTTATGTTCTCCTCCCTATATATAGCCATGTTATTTTTACTCGTCTTTCGTATTTGTTATTCACTGTGCCACTATTTCTGTTGTCTACGAAGCATGTGACAAATAGAATGTGATTTAATTTTTTTATTTTATTTTGACATCTCATTGATTTTGCATGGCTGACGACATCTGCCATGTCTTTGATGTGTTTCGGGTCAATTTCACTGCTTTCAATATCATTTCAGTAAGTAGCATGTGGTATACTGTAGCCTATTCATTTATGAGTGGTTATTGAGTACATGTAGTTGTATCATGCTTGTTAGTATGAGCTCATGATAATGCCTTTCAAGGTTTTTTGCTGAGCTCTTTCTTATGTGGAAGCAACTTTGGAAATGTGTTTGTTATAGTGATGTTATGGCAACTTTATGAGGATGTTCTGGGAGCATAATGGGAACATTGTGGTGATGTTTTGGGGACATTATGGGAACATTATGTTGATGTTTTGGGGACATTATCTGGGCGTTATCGACCCAGAACATATCGGTTTTTCTGCCGGAATCACTGAATCACTGGACCTTTATCACCGGATTCATCGCTACCAGCTAGATGCAACAAAATGGCCGTTGTGGTTTGGCTAATCAGCCTGAGCTAGCTTTGAGCCAGGCCCATGAGATGAGCCAGGCCCATCTCCCGGCTATCTACCTCTCTGTCAACCGGACGGGACCACCTAGTGTTGACACGGAGCCCCGCCGATCCAACACGACCGGTCTGCCGACGAAATCGTCTGATGTGGTTACAACAGGCATCCCGTTACGACGTCGACCACGAAGATTCCATCTGCTAGCCCCGGCCCGCTAGCAGACGCTAGCCGTGGCCTCTTGCTCGCTAGTGCTTTAGCACCCCCCGAACTACCTCCAAACTATCCTATTGCTGTTCACCGGACCTTATGATAACTCAGCTATACAGCTGATGCCTGCTGGACTGTTCCTTTTTACGGTACCGCATCCTGTTTATGTTTAGCCTCAGCCCAAACTGTGTCGCCATTACCAGCTGTTGTCTTAGCTCTCTCAAATTACACCTGTGATTGCTTTATGCCTCTCTCCCATGTCAATATGGTTTGCTTATTGCTGTTTCGGTTGTTTCTTATTGTACTATTTCACTGTAGATCCCCCAGCCCAGCTAAACCTGCCTTAGATAGCTCCTTTGTCCCACCTCCCATACACGCGGAGACCGACTCAATCGGTGCCTCCAGTGATGCTATCTCTTTCATTGTTACCCAACGCTTAGGTTTACCTCCACTGTACTCATATCCTTCCATATCCTTGTCTGTACATAATGCCCTGAATCTTTTCTACAACGCCCAGAAATCTACCCCCTTTATTCTCTGTACCCAACGCACTAGAAGACCAGTTCTTAAAGCCTTTAGCCGTATCCTTATTATAGTCCTCCTCTGTTCCTCTGGTGATGTAGAGGCTAATCCAGGCCCTGCAGCCCCCAGTATCACTCCTACTCCCCAGGCGCTATCATTTGTTGACTTCTGTAACCGTAAAAGCCTTGGTTTCTTGCATGTTAATATCAGAAGTCTCCTTCCTAAGCTTGTGTTATTCACTGCGTTAGCACACTCCGCCAACCCTGATGTTCTAGCAGTGTGTCACGCCCTGGCTCTGGGGACTCTTTAATGTTGAGCCAGGGTGTTAGTTTCTATGTTTTGTGTTTCTATGTTGGCCGGGGTGGTTCTCAATCAGAGGCAACGTGAATCAGCTGTTGCTTGTTGTCTCTGATTGGGAACCATACTTAGGTAGTCGTTTGGCATTTGTGTGGTGTGGTATCTTGTTCCGTGTTGGTTTGTGTATGTACCCAAGGACTTCACGTATCGTTTTGTTGTTTTTGTTCGTGTGTTGTACATCAAATAAAAGATGTTCGCATTCCACGCTGCGCATTGGCCCGTTTCTTCAAATGACGATCGTGACAGAAGATACATTTACATTTACATTTTAGTCATTTAGCAGACGCTCTTATCCAGAGCGACTTACAGGAGCAATTAGGGTTAAGTGCCTTGCTCAAGGGCACATTTACGTCATTTAGCAGACGCTCATATCCAGAGCGACTCACAAATTGGTGCGTTCACCCTATAGCCAGTGGGATAACCACTTTACAATTTTTTTTTGGGGGGGTAGAAGGATTACTTTATCCTATCCCAGGTATTCCTTAAAGAGGTGGGGTTTCAAATGTCTCCGGAAGGTGGTGAGTGACTCCGCTGTCCTGGCGTCGTGAGGGAGCTTGTTCCACCATTGGGGTGCCAGAGCAGCGAACAGTTTTGACTGGGCTGAGCGGGAACTATGCTTCCGCAGAGGAAGGGGAGCCAGCAGGCCAGAGGTGGATGAACGCAATGCCCTCGTTTGGGTGTAGGGACTGATCAGAGCCCGAAGGTACAGAGGTGCCGTTCCCCTCACTGCTCCATAGGCAAGCACCATGGTCTTGTAGCGGATGCGAGCTTCAACTGGAAGCCAGTGGAGTGTGCGGAGGAGGGGGGTGACGTGAGAGAACTTGGGAAGCTCCGTCTTGCCAGGGTTCAGCTTGAGGTGGTGATCCGTCATCCATACTGATATGTCTGCCAGACATGCAGAGATGCGATTCGCCACCTGGTTATCAGAAGGGGGAAAGGAGAAGATTAGTTGTGTATCGTCAGCGTAGCAATGATAGGAGAGGCCATGTGAGGATATGACAGAGCCAAGTGACTTGGTGTATAGGGAGAAAAGGAGAGGGCCTAGAACTGAGCCCTGGGGGACACCAGTGGTGAGAGCACGTGGTGCGGAGACAGCTTCTCGCCACGCCACTTGGTAGGAGCGACCGGTCAGGTAGGACGCAATCCAGGAGTGAGCCGCGCCGGAGATGCCCAGCTCGGAGAGGGTGGAGAGGAGGATCTGATGGTTCACAGTATCAAAGGCAGCAGACAGGTCTAGAAGGACAAGAGCAGAGGAGAGAGAGTTAGCTTTAGCAGTGCGGAGAGCCTCCGTGACACAGAGAAGAGCAGTCTCAGTTGAATGACCAGTCCTGAAACCTGACTGGTTTGGATCAAGAAGGTCATTCTGAGAGAGATAGCAAGAGAGTTGGCTAAAGACGGCACGCTCAATAGTTTTGGAAAGAAAAGAAAGAAGGGATACTGGTCTGTAGTTGTTGACATCAGTGGGATCGAGTGTTGGTTTTTTGAGAAGGGGAGCAACTCTCGCTCTCTTGAAGACGGAAGGGACATGGCCAGCGGTCAAGGATGAGTTGATCAGCGAGGTGAGGTAGGGGGAGAAGGTCACCGGAGATGGTCTAGAGAAGAGAGGAGGGATGGGGTCAAGCGGGCAGGTTGTTGGGCGGCCTGCAGTCACAAGTCGCAGGATTTTATCTGGAGAGAGAGGGGAGAAAGAAGTCAAAGCATAGGGTAGGGCAGTGTGAGCAGGACCAGCAGTGTCATTAGACTTAACAAACGAGGATCGGATGTCGTCAACCTTCTTTTCAAAGTGGTTGACGAAGTCATCCACAGAGAGAGGAGGGGGGGGATTCAGCAGGGAGGAAAATGTGGCAAAGAGCTTCCTAGGGTTAGAGGCAGATGCTTGGAATTTAGAGTGGTAGAAAGTGGCCTTAGCAGCAGAAACAGATGAAGAAAATGTAGAGAGGAGGGAGGAAAAGATGCCAGGTCGGCAGGGAGTTTAGTTTTCTTCCATTTCCGCTCCGCTGCCCGGAGCTCTGTTCTGTGAGCTCGCAATGAGTCATCAAGCCACGGAGCTGGAGGGGAGGACCGAGCCGGCCGGGAGGATAGGGGACACAGAGAGTCAAAGGATGCAGAAAGGGAGGAGAGGAGGGTTGAGGAGGCAGAATCAGGAGATTGGAGGGAGAAGGATTGAGCAGAGGGAAGAGATGATAGGATGGAAGAGGAGAGAGTAGTGGGAGAGAGAGAGCGAAGGTTGCGCGGCGCATTACCATCTGTGTAGGGGCAGAGTGAGTAGTGTGGGAGGAGAGCGAGAGAGAAAAGGAAACAAAGTAGTGGTCGGAGACATGGAGGGGAGTTGCAGTGAGATTAGTAGAAGAGCAGCATCTAGTAAAGATGAGGTCAAGCGTATTGCCTGCCTTGTGAGTAGGGGGGGACGGTGAGAGGGTGAGGTCAAAAGAGGAGAGGAGTGGAAAGAAGGAGGCTGGGTCAAGCAGCGTGAAGAGGAGAGAGGTTGGACTTGGGAGCAGAGGATGGAGAGTCTGGCGAGAGCCATGGAGGATATATCCACGGAGGAGAGACAAGCCCAATACATTTTTAGGGGGGGGCTCACACCGTGGACGACGGGGCTGCTGGAGGCAGATAAGGGGCGAGTTTGTGGACAAGGAGCGAAGGCCACCGGGTTACGGGAGCCATTGGTGATTAGAGGGAAGGAAAGTGTAGAGGCACGGCGAGAGGTACTGAAGTGTGTTGCCAGTCCGGTCCGGCCCGTTCCTGATCCCCGTATAAGGCCAGTGGTGTGTGTTCCCAGTGCGGTCCGGCCTGTTCCTGTCCCTCGCACCAAGCCTGTGATGCACGTCGCCAGCCCGGCCCGGCCTGTTCCTGCCCCTCGCACCAAGCCAATGGTGCGCGTCGCCAGCCCGGCCCGGCCTGTTCCTGCTCCCCGCACCAAGCCTATGGTGCGCGTCACCAGCCCGGCCCGGCCTGTTCTTGCTCCCCGCACCAAGCCTATGGTGCGCGTCGCCAGCCCGGCCCGGCCTGTTCCTGCTCCCCGCACCAAGCCTGTGGTGCGCGTCGTCAGCCCGGTCCGGCCTGTTCCTGCTCCCCGCACCAAGCCAGTGGTGCGCTTCGTCAGCCCGGTTCGGCCCGTCCCTGCTCCCCGCACCAAGCCAATGGTGCGCGTCGTCAGCCCGGTCCGGCCCGTCCCTGCTTCCCGCACCAAGCCTGTGGTGCGCGTCGTCAGTCCGGCACAGCCCGTGCTCGTTTCACAGGTGCCTGGTCAGGTACCGGTCAGCTGCTCCACACCGGAGCCTAAGCAATCCGCTCCACCGATGTCCAGTCCAGCTCCAGCCAGCGGGGCCAGACCAGACCAGGGGCACTACGGGGGGGTTGTTAGAGGGTGGGGGTCACGCCCGGAGCCGGATCCGCCGCCGAGTTGGAATGCCCACCCGGTCCCTCCCCTGTGGTGTTTGGTTGGCACGGTCGCAGTCCGCGCCTTTGTGGGGGGGTACTGTCATGCCCTGGCTCTGGGGACTCTTTAATGTTGAGCCAGGGTGTTCGTTTCTATGTTTTGTGTTTCTATGTTGGCCGGGGTGGATCTCAATCAGAGGCAACGTGAATCAGCTGTTGCTTGTTGTCTCTGATTGGGAACCATACTTAGGTAGTCGTTTGGCATTTGTGTGGTGTGGTATCTTGTTCCGTGTTGGTTTGTGTATGTACCCAAGGGCTTCACGTATCGTTTTGTTGTTTTTGTTCGTGTGGTGAAAGATAAATAAAATATGTTCGCATTCCACGCTGCGCATTGGCCCGTTTCTTCAAATGACGATCGTGACACAGTGTCTGAATCCTAGCTTAGGAAGGCCACCAAAAATTCAATTTTCCATCTAGATAGAACTGCCAAAGGGGGTGGAGTTGCAATCTACTGTAGAGATAGCCTGCAGAGCTCTATCATACTATCCAGGACTGTGCCCAAACAGTTTGAGCTTCTACTTCTAAAAATCCACCTTTCCAGAAATAAGTCTCTCACTGTTGCCGCTTGGTACAGACCCCCCTCAGCCCCCAGCTGTGCCCTGAACACCATATGTGAATTGATTGCCCCCCATTTATCCTCAGAGTTCGTACTGCTTGGTGACCTAAATTGGGATATGCTTAACACCCCGGCCATCCTACAATCCAAACTAGATGCCCTCAATCTCACACAAATGATCAACGAACCTACCAGGTACAACCCTAAATCCGTAAACATGGGTACCCTCATAGATATCATCCTGACTAACTTACCCTCTAAATACACCTCTGCTGTCTTCAACCAGGATCTCAGCGATCACTGCCTTATTGCCTGCATCCGTAACAGGTCCGCGGTCAAACGACCACCCCTCATCACTGTCAAACGCTCCCTAAAACACTTTAGCGAACAGGCCTTCCTAATTGACCTGGCCCAGGTATCCTGGATGGATATAGATCTCATTCCATCAGTAGAGGATGCCTGGTTGTTCTTTAAAAGTAATTTCCTCTCAATCTTAAATAAACATGCCCCATTCAAAAAATAGAGAACTAAGAACAGATATAGCCCCTGGTTCTCCTCAGACTTGACTGCCCTTGACCAGCACAAAAACATCCTGTGGCGTACTGCATTAGCATCAAATAGCCCCCGCGATATGCAACTTTTCAGGGAAGTTAGGAACCAATATACACAAGCAGTTAGGAAAGCAAAGGCTAACTTTTTCAAACAGAAATTTGCATCCTGTAGCACTAACTCCAAAAAGTTTTGGGACACTGTAAAGTCCATGGAGCATAAGAACACTTCCTCCCAGCTGCCCACTGCACTGAGGCTAGGAAACACTATCACCACCAATAAATCTACAATAATCGAGAATTTCAACAAGCATTTTGCTACGGCTGGCCATGCGTTCCACCTGGCTACCACTACCCCGGCCACCAGCTCTGCACCCTCCGCTGCAACTTGCCCATGCCCCCCCGCTTCTCCTTCACACAAATTCAGACAGCTGATGTTCTGAAAGAGCTGCACAATCTGGACCCCTACAAATCAGCTGGGCTAGACAATCTGGACCCTTTCTTTCTAAAACTAGCCGCCGAAATTGTCGCAACCCCTATTACTAGCCTGTTCAACCCCTCTTCAAAGGGGGTGACACTCTAGATCCAAACTGTTACAGACCTATATCCATCCTGCCCTGCCTTTCGAAAGTTTTTGAAAGCCAAGTTAACAAACAGATCACCGACCATTTCGAATCCCACCGTACCTTCTCCGCTATGCAATCCGGTTTCCGAGCTGGTCATGGGTGCACTTCAGCCACGCTCAAGGTCCTAAATGATATTATAACCGCGATCGATAATAGACAGTACTGTGCAGCTGTCTTCATCGACCTGGCCAAGGCTTTTGACTCTGTCAACCACCGCATTCTTATTGGCAGACTAAATAGCCTTGGTTTCTCAAATGACTGCCTCGTCTGGTTCACCAACTACTTCTCAGATAGAGTTCAATGTGTCAAATCGGAGGGCCTGTTGTCTGGACCTATGGCAGTCTCTATGGTATATCAATGATGTTGCTCTTGCTGCTGGTGACTCTCAGATCCACCTCTACGCAGACGACACCCTTTTGTATACATCTGGCCCTTCATTGGACACTGTGTTAACAAACCTCCAAACGAGCTTCAATGCCATACAACACTCCTTCAGTAGCCTCCAACTGTTCATAAACACTAGTAAAACTAAATGCATGCTCTTCAATCAAACGCTGCTGGCACCCACCCACCCGACTAGAATCACTATTCTCGACGGGTCTGACCTAGAGTATGTGGACAGCTACAAATACCTAGGTGTCTGGTTAGACTGTAAACTCTCCTTCCAGACTCACATTAAGAATCTCCAATCCAAAGTTAAATCCAGAATCGGCTTCCTATTTCGCAACAAAGCCTCCTTCACTCATGCTGCCAAACATGCCCTCGTAAAACTGACTATCCTACCGATCCTTGACTTCGGCGATGTCATTTACAAAATAGCCTCCAACACTCTACTCAGCAAATTGGATGTAGTCTATCACAGTGCCATCCGTTCTGTCTCCAAAGCCCCATACACTACCCACCACTGTGACCTGTACGCTCTTGTTGGCTGGTCCTCATTACATGTTCGTCGTCAAACCCACTGGCTCCAGGCCATCTATAAATCACTGCTAGGCAAATCCCTGCCTTATCTTAGCTCATTGGTCACCATAGCAACACCCACCCGTAGTATGCGCTCCAGCAGGTATATCTCACTGGTCATCCCCAAAGCCAACACCTCCTTTGGCCGCCATTCCTTCCAGTTATCTGCTGCCAATGACTGGAACGAATTGCAAAAATCTCTGAAGCTGGAGACTCTTATCTCCCTCACTAACTTTAAGCATCAGTTGTCAGAGCACCTTACCGATCACTGCACCTGTACACAGCCCATCTGAAATTAGCCCACCCAACTACCTCATCCCTATATTGTTATTTATTTTGCTCATTTGCACCCCAGTATCTCTATTTGCACATAATCTCTTGCACATCTATCATTCCAGTGTTAATACTAATTGTAATTATTTTGCACTATAGCCTATTTATTGCCTTACCTCCATAACTTGCTACATTTGCACACACTGTATATATATTTTCTGTTGTATTTTTTGACTTTGTTTTGTTTTACCCCATATGTAACTCTGTGTTGTTGCTGTTTTTATCGCACTGCTTTGCTTTATCTTGGCAAGGTCGCAGTTGTAAATGAGAACTTGTTCTTTACTGGCTTACCTGGTTAAATAAAGGTGAAATAAAAAATAAATAAAAAACATTATAGGAACATTATAGTGATGTTTTGGGGACATTATGGGAACATTATGAGGATATTATGGGAACCTTAAGGTAATGTTGTGGTGATGTTATGGGAACATTATGGTGATTTTATGGGAACATCACAGCGACGTTATGGTAATGTTACTGGAACATTATGGGGTCTTTATGGGAATGTTATAGTGATGTTATGGGTACATAATGAGAATGTTATGCTGATGTTTTGGAAACATTATGGAAATGTTATGTTGATGTTATGGGAACATTATGGGGATGTTGTGGGAATGTTATATGGATGTTGTGGGACCATTATGGGGATGTTATGGGGATGTTATGGGAACATTTTGGGGATATTATAGTGATTGTATACTTATATTTGTGGTGTCGTTTTCATATAAGCCTTTTGGGCTTCCAACCTCACCTATCACATTGTTTTTACCAGTTTTTTATCTGTACTATTTTGTCTCTCACTTTTTCCTTTGGTGCGAATAAATAAAACCTAAAATGATATCGGAACATTATAGTGATGTTATGGACAATTATATCTTTATTTAACTAGGCAAGTCAGTTAAGAACAAATTTTTATTTACAATGACGGTCTACACCGGCCAAACCCGGACGACGCTGGGCCAATTGTGCGCCGCCCTATGGGACTCCCAATCACGGCCGGTTGTGATACAGCCTGGAATCTAACCAGGGGTCAGTAGTGACACCTCAAGCACTGAGATGCAGTGCCTTAGACCGCTGCGCCACTTGGAAGTTGTGGAAACATTACGGGGATGTTAGGGTGATGTTATGTGGTAGGTTATGGAGAGTTTATGGGGATGTTATGGGAACATTATGGAAACATTATGGTGATTGTTATGGGGCAGTCTTTGTATATTTAAATTATGTTGTTGTTGTTGATGATGTCTGTATGATGATGCATTGTTGCTAAGTCTACATTTAAAAGAAAGAAGTGTAGAATATTCCATGTAATGGTAGAAAAGCCCCATATATGAGTGTCACACAAAGAATACAATAGGTAGGTAGAAAGAAAGAAAAACTTGGACCGGAACAGCTTACATTACAGATCAGTCAACTTGAGAAACATAATTGAAACAAAATGAAAGTACTTCCCAGAACACTTAAATTAAATAGAAATGCTTGAAGGATGATGAGAGCTCAGAGTGGGAGTTGTCTGACAATTTGAGTGTTCACATTATTTTATGACATAAGATTATTATTTGTGCCGAAAGTGAAGCAAAGAAATTATTGTATTTGGAGGTCTGCATCCCGCAGTTGTCATATAGATGTCTTGAATGAGTGACTATACCTGCATGTTATGTAGCGATAATAGTAGCTATGTATCCCTAATAGTAGCTATGTAGCCACAATAGTAACCATGTAGCCACAATAGTAGCTATGTAGCCACAATAGTATTCAGACCCCTTGACTTTTTCCACATTTTGTTACGTTACAGCCGTATTCTAAAATGTATTAAATAAATAAAAAAATCCTCATCAATCTACACACAATACCCCATAATGACAAAGAAAAACAGGTTTTTAGATTTATTTTGCTAATTTATTAAAAACTAAAAACAGAAATACCTTATTTACATAAGTATTCAGACCCTTTGCTATGAGACTCGAAATTCAGCTCAGGTGCATCCTGTTTCCATTGATGATCCTTGAGATGTTTCTACAACTTGATTGGAGTCCACCTTTGGTAAATCCAATTGATTGGACATGATTTCGAAAGGCACACACCTGTCTATATAAGGTCCCACAGTTGACAGTGCATGTCAGAGCAGAAACCAATCTATGAGGTCGAAGGAATTGTCCGTAGAGCTCCGAGGCAGGGTTGTGTCGAGTCACAGATCTGGGGAACGGTACCAAAAAAATTCTGCAGCATTGAAGGTCCCCAAGAAATGGAAGGAACCACCAATACTCTTCCTAGAGCTGGCCACCTGGCCAAACTGAGCAATCGGGGGAGAAAGGCCTTGGTCAGGGAGGTGACCAAGAACCTGACGGTGACTCTGACAGAGCTCCAGAGTTCCCCTGTGGAAGATGGGAGAATCTTCCAGAAGGACAACCATCTCTGCAGCACTCCACCAATCAGGCCTTTATGGTAGAGTAGCCAGACGGAAGTCACTCCTCAGTAAAAGGCACATGACAGCCCGCTTGGAGTTTGCCAAAAGGCACCCAAAGGACAAGATTCTCAGTCTGTTGAAACCAATCTTTGGCCTGGATGCCAAGCGTCACGTCTGGAGGAAACCTGGCACCATCCCTACGGTGAAGCATGGTGGTGGCAGCATCATGCTGTGGGGATGTTCGTCAGCGGCAGGGACTGGGAGACTAGTCAGGATCGAGGGAAAGATGAACGGAGCAAAGTACAGAGAGATCCTTGATGAAAACCTGCTCCAGAGCGCTCAGGACTTCAGACTGGGGCGAAGGTTCACCTTCCAACAGGACAATGACCTTAAGCACACAGCCAAGACAATGCAGGAGTGGCTTAGGGACAAGTCTCTGAATGTCCTTGAGAGGCCCAGCCAGAGCCCGGACTTGAACCCCATCTGGAGAGACCTGAAAATCGCTGTGCAGCAACGCTCCCCATGCAACCTGACATAGCGTGAGAGGATCTGCAGAGAAGAATGGGAGAAACTCCCCAAATACAGGTGTGCCAAGCTTGCAGCGTCATACCCAAGAAGACACGAGGCCGTAATCGCTGCCAAAAGTGCTTCAACAAAGTACTGAGTAAAGGGTCTGAATACTTATGTAAATGTTATATTTCATAATTGTATCTGTTTTTGCTTTGTCATTATGGGATATTTTGTGTAGATTGATGAAGAAATAAAATAATTTAATCAATTTTAGAATAAGGCTGTAACGTAACAAAATGTGGAAAAAGTCAAGGGGTCTGAATACTTTCCAAATGCACTGTATGTAGCTATAATAGGAGCTATTTAGCCATATTAGAGATCAGGAATATACAGTACCAGGATGTAGCTTCCACCGTGGTACTGCCTGACCGGGGAGAGCTGAACAAGGGCTGTGTTATTTATCCTGAAGAGCATGTATTGTACATTTTTACTCAAACTAAAATTACATTTTAACCTTATAAGGTGACATAAGAGGACGTTGGAATTGTACATTAAAAAAATCTTTGATGATGATTTGTTTTAACTTGTTTTAATTTGTTTTCATAAATATTTGTTTCCACCATGATACAGTTTACTTATACTACCCAAGTATGTTGGGATTATATTTCTGACTTCATGAACCATTCTGAGAGAATGTAATAGAGCATGTGACTGCATCACAGTTCATATTTTGTGTGACTACTGTACTGTACTGCACTGGCTGGTGTGGTCAGCATTATGTTCCACATGAGAAATGGTTCACAAAAACTCCACAAGGCTGAAGGGCCTGTAAATAATGAAGTCAGATCATTCACTGTTGGCGCTCCATCTGTGTTTTGGGTTCTGAAAGTCCCAGGGTAGCACTCAATGCTTTGACGTGTACAGGACAGAGTACCCTGATGGGAGAAATTCAAAGTCTTAAGTTTGCCACAGTTGTGTCATTTGCTTTTCTTGTCCTTCTGTCAAACCTTTGTCACATTAAAACTTCAACTGTTCTGACAGTCACTTCCTTGGGGGCAGCGTGATAATTAAAATACATTACAAAAACAATAAAATGTTTTGAGTTAATAAAGCTACTTCTTCTTCTGGTTTGAGTTCACAAGGACAGTTCATGAAACAAATAATGAAAAGGTGTATGATTAAAAAACAATCTCTATATACAACACAACCAACTGCTGGAAGCACTCAATCAAATGGGAGAAGTGGAAGCCTAAATGTATTCTGTGGCCGGAGAATGAACTTGCCGGCCATGTGACACATGATATATACACGAAAGGCCACTGACTCTCTACAATGATAGATCTCCGCCTCAGTCTGCTCATGCTCATTCTATGACATACAGTGAGGGAAAAAAGTATTTGATCCCCTGCTGATTTTGTACGTTTGCCCACTGACAAAGAAATGATCAGTCTATAAGTTTAATGGTAGGTTTATTTGAACATTGAGAGACAGAATAACAACAAAAAAATCCAGAAAAACGCATGTAAAAAATGTTATAAATTGATTTGCATTTTAATGAGGGAAATAAGTATTTGACCCCCTCTCAATCAGAATGATTTCTGGCTCCCAGGTGTCTTTTATACAGGTAACGAGCTGAGATTAGGAGCACACTCTTAAAGGTAGTGCTCCTAATCTCAGCTTGTTACCTGTACAAAAGACACCTGTCCACAGAAGCAATCAATCAATCAGATTCCAAACTCTCCACCATGGCCAAGACCAAAGAGCTCTCCAAGGATGTCAGGGACAAGATTGTAGACCTACACAAGGCTGGAATGGGCTACAAGACCATCGCCAAGCAGCTTGGTGAGAAGGTAACAACAGTTGGTGCGATTATTCGCAAATGGAAGAAACACAAAAGAACTGTCAATCTCCCTCGGACTGGGGCTCCATGCAAGATCTCACCTCGTTGGGTATCAATGATCATGAGGAAGGTGAGGGATCAGCCATGTATCGCGAGATCTTGGCCAACAACCTCCTTCCCTCAGTAAGAGCATTGAAGATGGGTCGTGGCTGGGTCTTCCAGCATGACAACGGCCCGAAACACGGCCAGGGCATCTACTCCTGAGTGGCGCAGTGGTCTAAGGCACTGCATCGCAGTGCTAACTGTGCCACTAGAGATCCTGGTTCGAATCCAGGCTCTGTCGCAGCCGGCCGCGACCGGGAGACTCATGGGCGGCGCACAATTGGCCCAGCGTCGTCCAGGGTAGGGGAGGGAATGGCCGGCAGGGATGTAGCTCAGTTGATAGAGCATGGCGTTTGCAACGCCAGGGTTGTGGGTTTGATTCCCACGGGGGGCCAGTATAAAAAAAAAAATAAAAAAAAAATTGTATTCACTAACTGTAAGTCGCTCTGGATAAGAGCGTCTGCTAAATGACTAAAATGTAAATGTAAATGTAAGGAGTGGCTCCGTAAGAAGCATCTCAAGGTCCTGGAGTGGCCTAGCCAGTCTCCAGACCTGAACCCAATAGAAAATCTTTGGAGGGAGCTGAAAGTCCGTATTGCCCAGCGACAGCCCCGAAACCTGAAGGATCTGGAGAAGGTCTGTATGGAGGAGTGGGCCAAAATCCCTGCTGCAGTGTGTGCAAACCTGGTCAAGACCTACAGGAAACGTATGATCTCTGTAATTGCAAACAAAGGTTTCTGTACCAAATATTAAGTTCTGCTTTTCTGATGTATCAAATACTTATGTCATGCAATAAATGCAAATTCATTACTTACAAATCATACAATGTGATTTTCAGGATTTTTGTTTTAGATTCCGTCTCTCACAGTTGAAGTGTACCTATGATAAAAATTACAGACCTCTACATGCTTTGTAAGTAGGAAAACCTGCAAAATCGGCAGTGTATCAAATACTTGTTCTCCCCACTGTATATATATATATATATATATATATATATATATATATATAGTTGAAGTCGGAAGTTTACATACACCTTAGCCAAATACATTTAAACTCAGTTTTTCACAATTCCTGACATTTAATCCTAGTAAAAATTCCCTGTCTTAGGTCAGTTAGGATCACCACTTTATTTTAAGAATGTGAAATGTCAGAATAATAGTAGAGAGAATGATTTATTTTAGCTTTTATTTCTTTCATCACATTCCCAATAGGTCAGAAGTTTACATACACTCAATTAGTATTTGGTAGCATTGTCTTTAAATTGTTTAACTTGGATCAAACGTTTCGGGTAGCCTTCCACTGTCATGAACCCTGCGTCCTGAGTCTGTTCCTGCCTGTGTTGCCGTTTTTCTGCTCTGAATCTCCTGTTTCCTGAAGGTTCCTGAACGCACCCTGTCCGGTTGCCGGGCGACGTTGCTAGGCGGGTGATCTCTCGATTACCCGCACCTGCTTCTCATCAGCTTCGGCACACCTGGTCCTGATCATCACCCCTTCATAAGCTCTGACCTGACATCCATTCCCTGCCAGATCGTTAGCCATGAACAGTCTGTTTTGTCAGCGTATCAGCCTCTGAGTTACTAGCGTTAGTTTTGTTGTTTTGCACCTTGTTGGCCTGCCGTGTACTTACCTCCGTTTTTTTTCTGTCTACAGTCATTCTCCCGGGACCTTCACCCAACCCCTGCCTGGTCATCGGCGGCTGCCGTGCCATCATTGGATCTGCCACTTCACCTCCACCAACTCATCTCCGCCGCCCGCTCCGTCTCCTGGATTACTCTGCATCTTTTTGAATCTGTTAATAAATACTCACCTTCGTTCAACTCACCTCGTCCTGGTCTGCTTCTGGGTTCTGTCGTAGTGAACCGTGACAGAACGATCCAGCCAGAAATGAACCCAGCGGACCTGGATTCTGTTCGCCATGCCATTACCCATCAGGAAAAGATGTTGGGACAACACAGCACGGCGCTACAGGAGATAGCGCTGTCGGTTCGGAACTTTTCTACCAGTCTGACGAAGATCCAGGCTCAGCTCAGTTTGCCGGTGGAGAATCCACCACCGGTTTCACCCCTCTCGCCTGCCGCTTCTGGAGCTGTGCCCTTCCGTGAGCCCAAGGTTCCGACGCCTGATAAGTATGAAGGGGATTTGGGAAGATGCCGTTCCTTTCTTATGCAGTGTGGATTAGTGTTCGATCTACAGCCCCACTCTTACGCCACAGACAAGGCTAGGATAGCCTTTGTTATTGAATTGCTGCGTGGTAGAGCCCTGGAGTGGGCTTCAGCCATATGGGAACGACAGGACACCTGCATGGCGTCATACCAGGAGTTCACGGCAGAGATGAGGAAGCTGTTTGACCATCCAGTCCGAGGTAAGGACGCAGCTAAGCGCCTGTTTTCTCTTCGCCAAGGAGCTCGCAGAGTTGCCGACTTCGTAATCGAATTCAGGACATTGGCTGTGGAGAGTGGGTGGAATGAAGAGTCATTGCAAGCAGCCTTTTATCAGGGGTTGTCGGAGCAACTCAAGGATGAGTTGATCTCCTATCCGGAGCCTAGTGACCTGGATAGTTTGGTAGCTTTGTCTATTCGGGTGGATAACAGAGTTTGAGAGAGAAGGAGGGAGAAGGAATGGAGCCCGTCCAATCAATCAGCTTCTCGGTTCCCAGTCGGGTCAGGAGGTGGACCAGAACACGTCGATCATTGTCCACCACACGGGATTAGTGGAGAGGTCCTGCCTCCAGATTCTGAACCCATGCAAGTGGGGCGGCACGGGTTAACCAAGGAGGAGCGCCAACATAGACGTGAGACCAACCGCTGCCTCTACTGTGGGAGTTCGGGACATTACATCTCCACTTGTTCCCAGCGGCCGTCAAACTGCCCGGCTCGCTAAGTTTGGGAGGACTTTTAGCGAGCCGGTTTCAACCTCTCAATACCCCTGTCAGACCCCGTTTCCCGGCTACCCTCATGAACAGGAATCAGAGTTTAGCGATTAGCGCTTTCGTCGATTCAGGTGCCGATGGCAGCTTTATTGATGCCGACGTGGTGGAACAGCTGGGGCTTCCCAAGGAGCGATTACCGGAAGCCATTGAAGCTACCACTCTGAAAGGCAGTAGTCTGGCACGTATCACGATGAGGACTGAACCGGTTAAGATGCTGTTGTCAGGGAACCATTCTGAGGTTATTTCATTCTTCATTCTGCCTTCTCCCCATGTTCCTCTGGTCCTTGGTTACCCCTGGCTGAAAGAACACAATCCCACGTTCGATTGGGTGACTGGCAAGGTAACTAGTTGGAGCATTGATTGTCATGCTAACTGCCTCAAGACGTCCTGTTCCCATTCTGTTCCCAGTCAGGTCACGATTTGGGGGAAGTGTTCAGTAAGCAGAGGGCTCTGTCACTCCCTCCCCACCGACCATATGATTGTGCCATAAACCTGTTCCCTGGAGCTGCCTATCCCAAGGGACGGTTATACAGCATCTCCCGACCTGAACGTGAGGCTTTGGAGACCTACATAAAGGAGTCCCTAGCTGCTGGTCTCATTCGTCCCTCGTCATCACCCCTGGGGGCAGGATTCTTCTTTGTGAGTAAAAAGGATGGCTCTCTTCGACCTTGTATTGATTATCGGGGGTTGAATGATATCACGGTCAAGAACAAGTATCCCCTGCCCTTGATGAGCTCTGCTTTCGACTCCTTACAGGGTGCTACTGTGTTCACCAAGCTGGACCTCACGCAATGCGTATCATCTGGTCCGGATCAGAGAGGGGGACGAGTGGTTGACTGGTTTCAATACATCGATGGGTCATTTCGAGTATCAGGTGATGCCGTTTGGACTGACCAATGCCCCAGCAGTGTTCCAGAGTATGGTGAATGACGTCCTGAGAGATATGATCGGTCTTTTTGTGTTCGTTTACCTGGATGACATTCTTATCTTCTCTAAGGAGCTTTCCAGCCACGTCCAGCATGTCAAGCAGGTTCTGCAGCGATTGTTGGAGAATCGCCTGTTTGTGAAGGCCGAGAAGTGTGAATTTCACGCCCACACTACATCCTTCCTCGGGTACATCATCTCCAGGGGAGAGATTAGGATGGACCAAGAGAAGGTTAGGGCGGTTCTGGATTGGGACCAGCCCGGTACGAGATTGCAGCTCCAGAGGTTTCTGGGGTTTGCGAATTTCTATCGTAGATTTATCCGTGATTACAGCCGTGTGGCCGCTCCTTTAACTGCCCTGACTTCTAGTACCATAACTTTCAGTTGGAATCCTGAGGCGGACCGAGCATTTCTGGATTTGAAGAGGCGATTCACCAACGCTCCGATTCTCTCTCAACCTGACACTGCCCGTCAGTTTGTCGTTGAAGTGGATGCGTCTGATGTGGGGGTTGGCGCCATCCTGTCCCAGCGATGCTCCACTGACGGTAAACTCCATCCCTGCGCCTACTACTCTCGTCGTCTTTCGTCTGCGGAGAGGAACTACGATGTGGGTAACCGGGAGCTCCTCGCGGTGAAACTTGCCTTGGAGGAGTGGCGCCACTGGTTGGAGGGGTCGGATCAACCGTTTGTTGTCTGGACTGACCACAAGAATCTTGCTTACGTGCAATCGGCTAAACGTCTCAACTCCCGTCAGGCCAGGTGGTCGTTGTTTTTTGGACGCTTTAATTTTTCCTTGACGTTCCGACCGGGGTCTAAGAACGGCAAGGCAGACGCCTTGTCCCGGATGTTCTCCAAGACGGAGGAGAGGGGGGCCAAGACTGAGACGATTCTTCCCCGGAACCTTGTCGTGGGAGCCGTTATGTGGAGGATTGAGGAGGAGGTTATGGCGGCCCTTCGGACGCAGCCCAGCCCCGGTAACGGTCCACCCGGTTGGTTGTTTGTGCCTGAGTCGGTCCGTTCGGCTGTCCTCCAATGGTCCCACGCCAGCAAGATGGCTTGTCACCCTGGCGTGGCTCGGACGATGGCGCTTCTACGCAGACGATTTTGGTGGCCTGCCATGGGAGAAGATACTCTGAGGTTTGTTGCTGCCTGTCCAGTTTGTGCGCAGAACAAGAGTGCCAATCGGCTCAGCTCGGGACTTCTTCACCCCCCTACCGATCCCCCAGCGACCATGGTCGCATCTGGCCCTGGACTTTGTCACTGGGTTACCCTCTTCTGAGGGGAACACGGTCATTCTGACTATTGTGGACAGATTCAGCAAGTTCGCCCACTTTGTGCCCATCTCCAAGCTTCCCTCTGCCTCTGAGACGTCCAAGATCCTGGTTAGGAAGGTTTTCAGGGTCCACGGATTGCCCAGTGACAAAGTTTCCGACCGTGGCCCTCAGTTCACCTCTGCTGTCTGGAAATCCTTCTGTTTGGCCATTGGAGCTACAGTCAGTCTCACTTCTGGATTTCACCCCCAATCTAATGGACAGGCGGAGAGAGCCAACCAGAAGATGGAATCCACGCTGCACTGCCTTGTTTCCTCCAACCCCACCTCTTGGGTCTCTCAGTTGCCTTGGGTTGAGTATGCCCACAATACTCTCCCTACTTCTGCCACTGGGATGTCTCCCTTCCAGTGCCTATACGGCTACCAACCCCCCTTGTTTCCTTCTCAGGAGAAGGATCTCTCGGTTCCCTCTGTCCAGGCCCACATTCGTCGTTGCCACCGGACCTGGCATCGGGCCAGAAAGGCCCTCCTTAGAGTTTCTGACCGGTATCAGCTCCAGGCGAATCGTCGCCGTATTCCAGCCCCCGCTTATGCCATCGGAGATAGGGTCTGGTTGGCTACACGGGACCTTCCTCTGCGGACTGAGTCAAGGAAACTGTCGCTGAGGTTCATTGGTCCGTTTGTGGTGGAGAGAGTGATTAATCCTGTTGTGGTTCGACTCAAGTTGCCTAGTACGCTCAGAGTCCATCCCACCTTCCATGTCTCCTGCCTCAAGCCTGTTCTCCTCAGCCCTCTGTTGCCCCCTCCGCCTCCTCCTCCTCCTCCTCAGATGATCGGAGGAAGTCCTGTCTACACAGTGCGCCGCATCATGGATTCCAGACGGCGGGGCCGGGGTTTCCAGTATCTCGTGGACTGGGAGGGGTATGGTCCTGAGGAGAGGAGTTGGTTTCCTCGGCGTCAGATCCTTGATGCTGACCTCCTTCGTGACTTCTACCGCCTCCATCCTGGCGCTCCGGGTAGTCCGCCCGGTGGCGTTCGTCAGAGGGGGGGTACTGTCATGAACCCTGCGTCCTGAGTCTGTTCCTGCCTGTGTTGCCGTTTTTTTTTTTTGCCTGTTTCCTGAAGGTTCCTGAACGCACCCTGTCCGGTTGCCGGGCGACATTGCTAGGCGGGTGATCTCTCGATTACCCGCACCTGCTTCTCATCAGCTTCGGCACACCTGGTCCTGATCATCACCCCTTCATAAGCTCTGACCTGACATCCATTCCCTGCCGGATCGTTAGCCATGAACAGTATGTTTTGTCAGCGTATCAGCCTCTGAGTTACTAGCGTTAGTTTTGTTGTTTTGCACCTTGTTGGCCTGCCGTGTACTTACCTCCGGTTTTTTTCTGTCTACAGTCATTCTCCCGGGACCTTCACCCAACCCCTGCCTGGTTGTCGGCGGCTGCCGTGCCATCATTGGATCTGCCACTTCACCTCCACCAACTCATCTCCGCCGCCCGCTCCGTCTCCTGGATTACTCTGCATCTTTTTGAATCTGTTAATAAATACTCACCTTCGTTCAACTCATCTCGTCCTGGTCTGCTTCTGAACTGTGACATCCACAAGCTTCCCACAATAAGTTGGGTGAATTTTGGCCCATTCCTCCTGACAGAGCTGGTGTAACTGAGTCAGGTTTGCAGGCCTCCTTGCTCGCACACACTTTTTCAGTTCTGCCCACAAATGTTCTATAGGATTGAGGTCAGGGCTTTGTGATGGCCACTCCAATACCTTGACTTAGTTATCCTTAAGCCATTTTGCCACAACTTTGGAAGTATGCTTGGGGTCATTGTCCATTTGGAAGACCCATTGCGACCAAGCTTTAACTTCCTGACTGTTGTCTTGAGATGTTGCTTCCTTCCACATGATGCCATCTATTTTGTGAAGTGCACCAGTCCCACCTGCAGCAAAGCACCCCATAGCAAAATGCTGCCACCCCCGTGCTTCACGGTTTGGGATGGTGTTCTTCGGTTTGCAAGCAGCCCCCCTTTTCCTCCAAACATAATGATGGTCATTATGGCCGAACAGTTACAGTGGGGAAAAAAAGTATTTAGTCAGCCACCAATTGTGCAAGTTCTCCCACTTAAAAAGATGAGAGAGGACTGTAATTTTCATCATAGGTACACGTCAACTATGACAGACAAATTGAGAAAAAAAAATCCAGAAAATCACATGGTAGGATTTTTAATTATGGTGGAAAATAAGTATTTGGTCACCTACAAAAAAGCACGATTTCTGGCTCTCACAGACCTGTAACTACTTCTTTAAGAGGCTCCTCTGTCCTCCACTCGTTACCTGTATTAATGGCACCTGTTTGAACTTGTTATCAGTATAAAAGACACCTGTCCACAACCTCAAACAGTCACACTCCAAATTCCACTATGGCCAAGACCAAAGAGCTGTCAAAGGACACCAGAAACAAAATTGTAGACCTGCACCAGGCTGGGAAGACTGAATCTGCAATAGGTAAGCAGCTTGGTTTGAAGAAATCAACTGTGGGAGCAATTATTAGGAAATGGAAGACATACAAGACCACTGATAATCTCCCTCGATCTGGGGCTCCACGCAAGATCTCACCCCGTAATCGAGGGAGATTATCAGTGGTCTTGTATGTCTTCCATTTCCTAATAAGACCCAGCCACGTTTCTTCTTCAATGCCCTTGCTGATGGAAGAAGGTTTTCACTCAAAATCTCACGATACATGGCCCCATTCATTCTTTCCTTTACACGGATCAGTCGTCCTGGTCCCTTTGCAGAAAAACAGCCCCAAAGCATGATGTTTCCACCCCCATGCTTCACAGTAGGTATGGTGTTCTTTGGATGCAACTCAGCATTCTTTGTCCTCCAAACACGACGAGTTGAGTTTTTACCAAAAAGTTATATTTTGGTTTCATCTGACCATATGACATTCTCCCAATCCTCTTCTGGATCATCCAAATGCACTCTAGCAAACTTCAGACGGGCCTGGACATGTACTGGCTTAAGCAGGGGGACACGTCTGGCACTGCAGGATTTGAGTCCCTGGCGGCGTAGTGTGTTACTGATGGTAGGCTTTGTTACTTTGGTCCCAGCTCTCTGCAGGTCATTCACTAGGTCCCCCCCGTGTGGTTCTGGGATTTTTGCTCACCATTCTTGTGATCATTTTGACCCCACGGGGTGAGATCTTGCGTGGAGCCCCAGATCGAGGGAGATTATCAGTGGTCTTGTATGTCTTCCATTTCCTAATAATTGCTCCCACAGTTGATTTCTTCTGTAGTATCTAAACAGTTTATGATTATGCTGACGTTTGCAAATGGTGTGTTCGAGGAAGTTGACTCAGCTTGCGGAAGCATATGGAAAGCATTACTATAGGGGCCCCCTAAAACAGAGGAAGTCTGTTATGTGAAGGCCAGGGATTGGTCTGTAGGAGAACCACCCATATTATGTTACATATTATAAATACCATGGTTGAAACAAAGGACGGGGAGAATATAACATATTAGAGATTGGGTCAGTTGTTCTCCAGATGTCTGCAGGAGTCTGTAAATTGACGCTGAAATCTTTGATGTAATAAACAATTATAATCAAGGACAGTGTCTTCGGATTTCTTGTCATCACAGCATAATTAGCATCGTTATCTCGACACTACATTAATGGCGACGAGGTATTTTGGACGTGTTGCGTCTGTTTCAACGTTGCATCATGGGCGCCGGGCTGACTCTCGCTCCAGAGTCCGGCAGATAAGGGTGAGTTTTCTCACCACTTTGGGCACTGGTCAGTTCGTGTGTCCGTGTGTGTGCGTTGAATGACTGCACCGTTAAGAACTTGCGTGTGCGCTTTGCTGTTATTTGCTGTGTGATGAGAATCCGTTCTAAATTTGTTTGCGTTGAAAACAACGCAAACAGGAGGAAGTGTCTATAGGAATTGATAACACTGGGCACAGGGATATTTGGCTTGAATAAAATTGAAAAAGAATAGAATGAAGGAATAAGGCCAGGAACTAAGGAAAAATGTATACTAATTAGGACGTCGTTGATCTACGGAAGCCCTCAAACGAGGCGATCATTAGGATGGGCCGAAAATCCTGAAAACTCACTAGGTTGATTTTTAAGGTCAGTTCTGGGAACTGGAGTTTGTGGTAGATACATTCATTTGTAAGTTACCCCTCGACATATAGTTGACGAGGTATATGTTCGATGTAACCTCTCATTGAATATCTGCAAACTCGAGGTAGCAGAAATTTAGGAAGGAACTATGAGAAATAAGGAACGACGGTAACATGCTTTAGAGGACCGTAGGAACGGATGCATTCCTCTTGAATTGTGTGTGGGGGAAAAATAATAATAAAATAAAGACGTCTCTGTTGTGCTTCAGCTGTGTGTCGACTCATGGTATGATAAGATTTATGTTAGAGATATATATACGTATATATGTTTTGGTTGAGAACAGGGGTTTTAGTTTTTTGTAAGGAAATATGTTAGTTAAGGTTAAAATCTTATGAGTCTCCATTAGCGAGAACGTTAATAATTGTTAAAAAACTATGAGCCCCCTGGGAGGATTTTAAGAGTGTATAGAGATGTTTTGTAATGGATAAGAAAATAACTATAAATCTGCAGATTAGGATAAGTAAAGATAAGAAACTTCAAAGTAGGATTTGTGTTCTATGTTCTGTGTTGGTTTGGGAGTTTTGTTAAGTGTTACTGTTTGTCTGTGTTGGAAATAATGGAGGGACAGCTGTTCTGTCTACTTTCTGTTGTTTAGCTTGGAGAGAGCTGCTTGGGAGCTCTTCTCACTCTGAAATCGCATTGGTGAATGAACTACGCATGCGTGGGATTTTATGAGTTTAGAGTTACGTAGAGCAAATATGCCACTCCCCTGCCTGCACTGAGCTGCTGTGACATGCAGACAGAGATGGAGGGGGAGAGTTACACACGAATAAAGTATTCTGTTTGTTAAATCGGCTGTTGCTTAACGATGAAACTATTTGATTGAGATCTATTGAATTTATAAATGAGAGATATGGTGACGGATTAAAAATAAAAATAATTAAATAAATAAATTAAATTAAATGTTATTGAGCTATTTATAATATTCCTGAGTTAAGCTGTTTGCTTATTTCTTAGCGCGAGTGTGAACATAGGTATGTCTAAAAGGGTATTGTATGGTTGAAATAACCCAGTGAGTGCATAAAAGACTAAATTCTTGTCTGTTCCTTTGTTCTTCTGTCATGTGAGAGATGAGAAGGAGGAGACAGAGAGAGAGAGAAGGTGCTGACCAGTGCGTCACGCGACAGTGTGTGCTGCCACGGATCAAGTCCAATCAAGGCCAGTACTGTCCTGTTCACAAAACTTACCTTCCCATACAGGATATTGTGTGTGCCTAGCATATTTCATGTTGTGACAATTTGACAGGGACTTGGCAACAGACTGATCAATTGATGTAATTAAGAATTGCACATTGGAGTTTTTTGTGCATGAGTTGGTTTGATTAGAGTTGTGTTGGAAATCCAGCACTGACATTATTCTGTAAAATTAAGGTAATTGGGTGATTATTAAGCAATTGGTTTGTGAGTGCTGTAGTGTTGCTGGATTACAGGTCTTTCTTTTTTGGATTGCTCTGAAGTTGACTACTTTCATTTACTTTTCCTGATCAGATGTGGTAAGATTGCCACTAATTAATCATTTGGTAAAATACAATAAAATAGAAATAAATAAATAAATAATTAATAAATTAATACAAATAAATAGATTATTTGGAGAGAAAAAAGAAAAAAAGGGAGGGAAACATAAGCTACATATTCTAAAAGTATTTTTTGGTTTACAAATTAATTGGTTTAAAATAATAATAATAATAATAAAATAATTCACAATAAAGGAATATAAAAGAGTTGTTACAATGGGGGAAAAGGACATAAAAACTATGAAAGTAATTACTCCTGTTGATGTAGTAGAAAATAGTAATCCTCTAGTTAATGGTATAGCAAGGTTATCTGGAAAATGGAATAAATGTTGGCCTGACATTGAACAAGCATGGCCAGTGGAAGGGACTCTTAACCCTGACGTCATCAACATAATGAAAGTGCTTGTGTCGATTTATAAGGCAGATCAAAAGAAGGGGAAAAAAAGGGAACAACGTAAAGAAAAGTGACAAAGAGAGCTGGGTGTTCTTAAGCTGTTTGAAAATGAAGGACAAAAACTGATAAAAGATACCAAAGATAAAAGAAACAGAGGTATAGAGAAAATGTCAAAAGAGGTGAAGGTGACAGAAAAACTAATGGCAGAAGTCAATACACCTTTCTCACATACGGATTCAGCAAAAAGACCCCCACCTTACGAGGAAGTAGAGTTTAAGGACGTCTATCCTCAGCTTCCAATGATCATTCAGGAGGGTGAGTATTGCATCAGAGATGAAGATGAATGAATAATAGAGAGAGGACAAGCAGAAACGACCATAAAGATGAATCCAAACTCCAAAAGTAAGAAGAAAACGAGATGTCTGGAAACTAAGGGTGGAGTGAGGTTCAGGAGGATGGAACTTGAAGATGATGATGATGATGATCAGAGTGATTCAGAAGAGATCATGGGTGGATATGACCCTGTGATCAGACGAAGGTTGGCCAGAGTGGAAAGAAGGGGTGATGGATGTTGGAAGAAGAAGAATACAAGAGATTCGAGTTCTGATGAAAGTGAAGATGAAGACAGCGATGAAGATTTAGAGATTAAAGGTGCTTCATATTCAAGAGGATTTTATCCTACAATGATTAGCACAGAAGAAATAGAAAGAAATATAGACCGATGCGTATCATGCCTGGATAAGGATAATAATTTAGAAGAAGTAAGAGAACTGGAAGAACAACTCAAGAAGCTGAAGATACAGTAGAATTGGAGAAGAGGTATACATTGAGGCCAAGGAAAGAGAGCACAAGTAAGAAGATGATGCCAGTGATAATTCGAGGACAGAACCTGGAGTATAAGCCTTTGTAGAATACCGATATGTCAGATATACTTGAGAAGCTGCCTACTCTTCAAGATGGAGCATATCCTTGGATTTCAAAATTGGAAGAAATTACGGTGGGAACACAGTCTGCCATAGGAGACATTAAGATACTTTTTGCTAATCTCCTTGTGATTCCAGATATGGAAGACATTTTTCAGAGAGCTGGACTTAATAGATATGTGGGGACTGCGGTGAACGATCCTGAATTGTTGGCTGCAAGTAGAAATCGGCTGTGGAGAGCACTGAAAGATATGTTTCCAACAAATGTGCATCCTGACAACATTCTGATTGACCCACTAGGACAACAAGAAAATCCGAGAGCCTATGTGTCAAGAGTTCATCAAGTGTGGAGAAATATTACTGGAAATGATCCAGATGTGAGTCAAATTGAGCAGTCAATTTTGAGAGCTAAACTGCAGATGGGACTGCCCTCACCAGTAAGGAGCAAACTGGCAGAGGTGGTTGGACTTGGAAGCATGACAAAAGGTGTCTATACAGATCATATAGCCCATCAAGTGGATCTGTACAGGAAAAAGGAACACAACCAGAAAGAACAGGACCAAGAAACTCTCAGAAAACTCAATCAAATACAACTGGTGGAGAATAAGAAGGAGAAGAAACAAGCTTTGGTTATGCAGAATCAGTGTGCACCAAATCAACAATCACTGCCACAGCTTCAACCGGACCAGTTCCAACCGCAATTGTACCAGCCACCAATAGCGGTACCAGTTGTTTCATATCCACAGCCAGTTTCTGGACAGACACAGAATCGGAGAGGAAGAGGACGAGAAGGCTTAGGAAGAGGAAGAGGAGGAATATTTAAGCCATATTTCCAGCAATCTTCAGAAGTGTGTTATAATTGTGGACAGGTTGGTGACTTTGCCCGTGAGTGTAATGGGCCAGGAGGAAACACCAGAGGGAATTTCTGAGGAAGATACAGGGGCCAGTCAAGATCATCTGGAGGACCGGTGAACCCTTATAGGGGCCCGGAGCAAGGATTCTAGGGGTGCCCAGAAGATCCGAAAGGGGGTTGTCAGCTGGTAGCATCAGGATCGGAAAAAGATCCAACAATTGAGGTGAAAATAAACAACCGACCATTGGAAGTGATGGCGGATAGCGGAGCTGCTTTTACCTGTGTTCGGCCTGAAGATGCTACACATCTCCCTATGTCCAATCAACTAATTAGGACAATTGGATTTGAGGGAGTGAAACAGCTGATTCCTCTTACGGAACCAATTGAGCTCTGCTATAAAAATCAGAAAATTACAATACCCATACTGGTATCAGAACATACACCTATTGCATTGTTGGGAAGAGATGCATTGTGTAAGTTGAACTGTACAATAAAATGTACACCAGACGGCTGTCTGGTAGAAGTGCCAAAGGAAAAGGTTTACCAATTGTTGATGATGACAGAGATGGATTCTTCTTCAGTATTCTGCATTGGAAATCTCAGTGAAGATTTTTTGAAGCAGGCTAAGATATGGGAGAAATTCATTGTGGCAAATATGCCAGATGCGAGGCTTCCGGAATATCCATTTCATTGTACGCTCAAGTATTTCAAGAATGCTGCCCAATCGAACTCAGAGGAATGGTTGAGTAATCAACCAAAGAAAGTTCAACTCAGCTCATGTTGCATAATTTTAGGACCACAAGGAGCAGCTATGAAGATAAACACAGACGATTATCTGGATAAAGAATTTGAGATTGAGAAGAGTGTGCCACATGTGACCTTGTTGGTTTCTGAAGGCTATGGGCAGAAGCAAATAGGAGAAATGATGACAGAAGCAGAGAAAGCTGTTTTCGTACCGATGAAAGATAATTTGGGGATTTGGAGGAGTGAAGATCAGCGATTTCTCAAAATCATGATTTTGGCTCAAGGACAAGGAGAGCCACAAGCTGTACGGATGACACATGAATCTATTTGCAGTGTGAAGATGGATTCAGACCCTATGAAAGAGGAGATGTTGCAACAAGTTCAAGAATGTTTGTGGTCTCAACACAGTTCCGATATTGGACTTGTGAAATCAGCCCAATTGAGGTGAAAGTTGAACTTCGACCAGGAGCCAGACCTCCTTGGAAGAATCAGTATCCATTGAAAGATGAAGCAATCCAAGGGATTGAACCACAAATTGAAGGACTTTCGAAAGCAGGTGTTTTGAAGACAATACAAAAATCCTCAGAGTAACAATCCTTTGTTGTCTTTGGAGAAACCATGAGGGGTTGATAGTAGCGCCTCTAGACCTATTAGGTCTGATGATTCAGGAAGCACATGGGTTAGCTAATGTTGCAAGGGGGGAGGTTAGGAGTAAGATCACAAAGGAGTATGGTTTTTGGGCACCATATTTGCTTGAACAGGTTAACTATGTCATAGGCAGGTGCACAATCTGTCTGAAAAATAATGTTTGCAGGGGTGTGACTGTTATTCTTGGTTACATTCCTACACCAAGAGGTACATAAGATGTCCAACTAAGCTAAAATATGCTCAATCGGTTGCCAAGTTCTTGTGTAAAGAAGTCATAAGCAGGTGGGGACTACCCGATCGAATATCCTCAGATAATGGGAAGGAATTTGTGGATAAATCAGTGAAATTGATGTTGCAAAAATTGGGAATTAAGCAACGTCTTGGAGCAGTTTATCACCCACAAAGTCAAGGGATTTGTGGAAAAATGAACGGTGTCTTGAAAAATCGCATTGTCAAAATTTGTCAGCATACGGGTCTAAACTGGATAGCGGCGCTTCCTTTAGCATTAATGGTGTGTCGCTCAAGTGAGTTGCGTGATCTACGTATGACACCCCATGAACTGGTAACAGGAAGAAGGATGCCTACGCCTTTTTGCGAACAAGCGGAAAGGGTCCAAGCTTGGCTCTTTTGGAAGATGAAATGAGAGCATACGTTACATATATGGCCAATTTTCATAAAAAGTTGTCCACATATGTTTCTGACAGGCAAAGAAAAGAAGAGGTGCAGGAGAAGCTTGATGAGCAAAAAAGGAGTACAGTGCAACCTGGGGACAAGGTGTTCGTGAAGGTATTTAGAAGGAAGTGGTATAACGAACGTCGTGAAGGACCATTTGAAGTTGTTCGTAGTACTGGAACAGCTGTCAAGGTTAAAGGGTCTCGTGCACTGAAGTGGAAGCTGAGCTGACTTTCCTAGAGTTACTTCAACTCTAGTTTTCGTAACGTTTTGGTCTGACTTTTCTCCTAACTGGTCTAGGCCTACTTTGTCTAACCGAATCACCAGCTTCTCCTGTAACAGAATTGCCCTTGGTGATCTCCGCTGTTTCACATTCCACTGAAATATTCCCTGTTGTTTCTGGGACATATTGAAAATCAATGTCCCCAAATCTCCTTTCCTTTTCATCCATTGCAGAGTCATCTCTGGCATCATCAGAAGTGTAAACATTATCATCAACGTTGTCCACAACGGAGGATCAAGGTGATTATAAATGTATTTTTTATAATCCACAGTTTGAAAGTGAGGGATTAGAGTTGGGACTGAGAGTTAATGTAGTGAGACTAGTGGTGATAGATGGAAATATAAGTAAAGAGCTCCAAGCTGTAGGGAAAATAGATGAATCAACAACAATGACATCAACACTTCAGCCTAATACAACAACAGTGAGAAGCAATTCAACTCTTTCAACATTGACAGATATTAAAGCTATAAATGTATCACATTTGATTACAATGGCGCCTCAGAAAATTGCTCCAACACCAATTTTAGAAGAAAAGACTGTCATTAGGGTTAGGATGGGTGGTACAGCTCATCTTCCTTGTAGATGTGAGAGACGGAGTGGGGGTGGTGACATTCCTCCCACGTGGAGAGATAATTATGGAGAAGAAGTGTTGTTATCAGGACCAGAAGTAGAAGCTGTTTCATCTAGTCAAAGGAAGTATATTTTGTACAATGATATGAAGTGGAAGAGGGTTATGAGTGATTGCTTACTTATTTTGCGTAATGTTACATGGGAAGATCAGGGAGAATATATGTGTACTTATTTAGAGCCAGCGTTAAAATTTGTACCGGTTAAGAATTATTGGTTAAAAGGCTATGTAACTCGTAAGGTGACACTTATGGTGGAAGATTTAAAGTCTGTTGAAGTTTCCACAGTCACCAAAGGAGTTCAGGAGCAGTATATTACAGTAGCCACTCCAACAGTAAATAATACACAGAGGATATCTGTCACTTTGCCACTGGAAATAATTAAGAGTGTTAATACATCAACTAAAGCAACTATTTTAACAGTAACTTTGAAAGAGATTAATGTTACGACGGCGATAACAAATTTCGGAAATGTGACACAGACACCAACAACAACTTTTCTGAAACTAAAGGATGTAGTAAGAGTGACTCAGAAGTTTATGATACGGATGGAGAGTGCTGTGAATGGTAGTAAGGATAGTGTTGAAATAGGAGAGCAGATGGTAGTGCAGAATACTATCCTGGAGGTAAAGGATGAGTTCTTTAATTTTGATGGAACACCAGAAGATATATCTGATCAATACCGCTCGTTAGGGAAGAGAGAAATTAAATGGAAGGCATATGGATTTGATTCTTCTGTTTTGCAAATTAAAGATGGATGGGCAGGTAGGAATCTATGGTTCCAGCAGTTAACTCATTCTGTAAGATCAGTGAGGAATCTTGAGGGTCCATGTCTGTTGAGAATTCCAGCACCAGGCACATGGGGTTCAATCTTAGAGACGGTGGCTCAACCTCTATCAAGTACGTGTCAATCTTATGCTTTATCATGGCTGTTGTATCAGCAACAATCATTAACAGATATAATAATGTCGTTGTCGAAGCATTTGTTTAGGCCTATGTTTAAGTGTTCTTGGTTAAATGAATTACCCTATGTGAATTTGTTAGATCGGAAGGAAAATCAGTTAACAGCGATTCCTGAAGCATTGGAGGTGAAACCCGTGAGGGCTAAAAGCTGTTTTTGTTCAAATAAAACATATGATGGACCGGGTATGTTTATGGGAATATCAGATTGTGATATTATATGATGACTTTGGGTAAGCATGAACGTAAGGTTAGTAATGAGAAATATAATGTACCTTTTTATGTTCCATTTAGTAAGATGAGCAGGACTTTGATGGTGAAAGATCAGCTTTTCCCTGGCAATGTGACTATTGGGAATTTTAGAGATATTTGGTGGGTTTGTGGTGATAAAGCATATATATTCTTACCCTATGGATGGAAAGGATGTTGTTACATGTCGACGTTGAAGCTTCCATATGAGGTTTTTACCATTCAAAGAGGGGAAGCACCGGACACAGATAAATCTGATTCTAGGTCTGGAAATTGGGTGAAAGGGGAAATGGCGCAATTTCATAGTCTGGAATCCTACCATTGAAGGATAAGTCTAGGAGAGAAGTGGGGACTTGGACTTTTTCCATGGTATGGTGTAACATTTTTGGCAGATCACATTGGTAATATTACCTATACTTTGCAGGGTTTTACAAATGAAACGATAAGAGGGTTTTGCCTTCTGTCAAATACTCAAAGAAGTCACAGACTGACGCTGTTGAAACATGACATGGCTCTTGACTATATTTTAGCAAAACAAGGTGGCTTATGTTTGGCTATGAACTTGACGGGGGATGATTGTTATACTTTGATCCCCGATAGTTCCGATAATATCACTAGTGTTATAGATGCATTGAAGAATATAAGGGATGCGTTTGGTAGATCTGAAGGAGCTGGATGGTCAGCGAAGGCTTGGTTGCAAGATCAGTTAGGCCCAGTGGGAGCAGTGATAGTTCAGATTTTAGTGGCCGCTCTTATAGCGCTGTGTGTGATGTTTTGCTTTTGTACTTTGTTATTGACTTTTGCAAAGTCTATGATATTGAGATGAGTTGGAGTTGTGATGCCTGGAGACAACACTCAGATGCCGTTGTTAACTGTAACTGATCTAGATGGAGATAAACAAGTGGGACTGGATGGAGTATTGATGGATAGATATCCATTTTGAATATCCGATCATTTTTCACGTCTTTACATATTATTGTGATAATTAGTATTTTCTTATGAATCAAAGGGGGGAAATGGAATGTGATTCATTTTATATATCATTTTTATATTATTGTTGATATTGATGTTTTAATTTATATGTGTTGTTTTGCAAAAGATACTGGTTGGTGTTTTCTTTTCTTCCAGAAGCATATGTGGGAATGTGTAGAGGGGATTCAAATACTTAAACATGGACAATATGAATGGACTGGAGGAAGTGTAACAAGGAAGGTGTGGAAATGTTCAGATTCCATCATCGACGTTGCATTGAAAGTCGACACTGCTGAGGAGATGTGTCTGCAATGATATATAGACATATTTGCATGTGTAATACATAATTTGTGTCATATTCTTTCTGTATTAATTTTTGAAGAATGATGTTTTCTGTTGTTGGGTACATGTGGGGACCTCAGATGTTTTTGTTTTTTCGTGGATGCCTAGGGATATTGGGTCTAGGCAGGGACAGAGAGAATCCACAGGAGAGTCCGATGGGTCGACCAGCCTGAATGTGGACATTTTTGATTGTATTTTGTTTTCTGAGGCTTTCATGTGTATTCAAAAGCATCTTAGTTTAAAATGCATTGATAAAGATTTATGAATTGATCTGGAGTACTTAGGTGGTCGCCTGGGGCAGAGGGGCCGTGAGAGAATTTTACTGTCTTGATTGATTGATGGATATTTGGAAAGAAAGCTGCCAGACAGGTTTTTCGCTCTCACACTCCATAAAGATTTGTTCATATTTCATAGAAATTTATTTACACTCCATAGAAAAATGTGTTTACTCTCCATAAATGTTGGTTTATTGCTAAAGTTACTCAATAAGAAAAATTGTTATTTGTCATAATCCTATTCTTTTTGTTTTTGAGACTTAATTAGTCTCGAAGGGGGGAAATATGTAGTATCTAAACAGTTTATGACTTTGCTGACGTTTGCAAATGGTGTGTTCGAGGAAGTTGACTCAGCTTGCGGAAGCATCTGGAAAGCATTACTATAGGGGCCCCCTAAAACAGAGGAAGTCTGTTATGTGAAGGCCAGGGATTGGTCTGTAGGAGAACCACCCATATTATGTTACATATTATAAATACCATGGTTGAAACAAAGGACGGGGAGAATATAACATATTAGAGATTGGGTCAGTTGTTCTCCAGATGTCTGCAGGAGTCTGTAAATTGATGCTGAAATCTTTGATGTAATAAACCATTATAATCAAGGACAGTGTCAGCGGATTTCTTGTCATCACAGCATAATTAGCATCGTTATCTCGACACTACACTTCAAACCAAGCTGCTTACCTATTGCAGATTCAGTCTTCCCAGCCTGGTGCAGGTCTACAATTTTGTTTCTGGTGTCCTTTGACAGCTCTTTGGTCTTGGCCATAGTGGAGTTTGGAGTGTGACTGTTTGAGGTTGTGGACAGGTGTCTTTTATACTGATAACAAGTTCAAACAGGTGCCATTAATACAGGTAACGAGTGGAGGACAGAGGAGCCTCTTAAAGAAGAAGTTACAGGTCTGTGAGAGCCAGAAATCTTGCTTGTTTGTAGGTGACCAAATACTTATTTTCCACCATAATTAGCAAATAAATTCATTAAAAACCTACAATTTGATTTTCTGGATTTTTTTTTCTCAATTTGTCTGTCATAGTTGACGTGTACCTATGATGAAAATTACAGGCCTCTCTCATCTTTTTAAGTGGGAGAACTTGCACAATTGGTGGCTGACTAAATACTTTTTCCCCCCACTGTACATCCACAGGTACACCTCCAATTGACTAAAATGATGTAAATTAGCCTATCAGAAGGTTCTAAAGCCATGACATAATTTTCCAAGCTGTTTAAAGGCACAGTCAACTTAGTGTTTGTAAACTTCTGACCCACTGGAATTGTGATACAGTGAATTATAAGTGAAATAATCTGTCTGTAAACAATTGTTGGAAAAATTACTTGTGTCATGCACAAAGTAGATGTCCTATCCAACTTGACAAAACTATAGTTTGTTAACAAGAAATGTGTGGAGTGGTTGAAAAACAAGTTTTAATGACTCCAACCTAAGTGTATGTAAACTTCCGACTTCAACTGTATATATACAGTGGGGAGAA